>NC_046194.1:911590-1214621 GCF_011004875.1 Balearica regulorum gibbericeps | reverse complement strand
GCTGCCGCTGCCCCGCACGGGTGGGTGCCAGGACGGGGCTCTCCCCGCTCTCCCTGCCAGGAGGAGCCACGTCGGTGCTGGGCGCTTGGGAGGGCGCGGGGTGGCTGCGAGCGGCTCTGCGGAGCACTGGGATGCTGCTGGTGGGTTTAGGAAGGAGCAGGAGGGGGGTTGCGATGAGAGCTCCTCCGGGGAAAATCCCTGCAGAGTCTGACAGCAGATTTGCACTGTGAAAAATTTGCATCTCCTGCTGAGAACTCAATTTTCATAGGAGATAATCAAATGTGACCCATGTAACAGAGTGATATTTTTACAGAATGTTTTTTCTTCTTTTTTTTTTATTTTTTTTTATTTATTCCTCTCTCTCGGTTTCCATTTGGCATCTTCGGTGGTTCCCAATGGTTCTATTTTCATAAGGATCCTCAAACCACTTGTAAACGCTTCTGAGTGAGGACAAGGTGGAGACCACGGTGTCTACCTCCAGCTATTAACATGGCTTCGGGATGAAGTGGGTCAATCCCAGAGCCCGGCTGCCCGGTCCTGGGCGCAGCGGGGGCTGCATTCATTTACTGCCATCCCGGAGGTTATCGAAGGGAGGTGTGCGGGAGAGGGGGAGGAAGGGATGTAGCAGGGCAGAAATGGGGCAGGTATCCACCAGGCATCCGTGGAAAAGCGTGGGAAGTATCGGAAGGTAACGCTGGCAAAGCTGCGAGGGCAATTCTCTTCTTCCACCCACGGGCTCTCTTAAGCCCTCGCCTGTCAATCAGCCCCTTATTTACATGAATACTAAATCCACTTGCAGCTTCTTTAAATAAAACAAGGAGACGCACCTTCCTGTAGCGAAACATATTATAGCAGTTTGTCACAGCATCATCCAGTAGGTATTAATTCCCAAATCATTTTATGACATGTTTTATCATAAGTTATTAAAGAAGGTAGCTGCATTGGGCAATCATTTGATAAACTGAACCATAATTTAACACGCTCCTCCGTCATATTAGTGAGGAACAAGATTTATTTTCTCAGTGCAACTTTAATTATGGATAACACAAGCAGGGGATTGAGTCGGCTGAAGCCTTAAGGTTAATGATGTCTCCCGCGGAGCGCCTTGGGGTAAGGCACGGGATCTTCCCCGAGCTGCTGACTCACCTGCGGTTGCCATGTCTGGCTCCAGGTATGCAACGTGACCTTGAGTTTTGGGCCTCGAGAAGGTGGTTGTGTTCTTCTTGTGAGGTTCAGGGCATTTGTAATACATTGCCAAGGTTGGCGAGCTGCCTGGCTGCCGTCCCCTCGGGGAAGCCGAGTGCTTCTCCCTCCCCGTCGCTGCACAGGCAGCAGGAGGGACTTTCCCAACTGGGCAGGAGCGTGTCCCTAAATCCACGCCTAGCTGAATGACTAGAAGTTACCTGACGTTTCGTTCCCCTGAAATCAGGTCACTTTGTGGCCCATTGGACTCAGCAAACTGGGAAAATCTGTGCTCCGGCAAAGACCGCAGAAGAAATTTGTTGTCACGCAGGGCTTGCTCAGCGCACATCGCCGTTTGCTACAGAGAGTGGCAGCAAGCTTGCTCCAGACCTGCTTCTCCCTGGGGCTGGAGTCCTTCCCTGAGCCTTGGCTCTTAGCAGTTGCTTTTAGCACTTCCACTGCAGCTGCGAATTCTCCAGGATTGCTGCGAACCAGAGGGTCCACCACTGCTTTCTCGAGATGCTGCTCTTCAGCTTCGGGTGGCTGTTGGAGGACTTGGAAATCTCGGGGGAAACAGGCAAAGGAGGGTGGATATCTGCTCCTGCAGCCTGTACCTGCCCAGGGAGGCAGAAAAACCTGAGGAAATGACCCGGGGGCTTCCGAAAAAGCTGACTGTCTCCTCCCGTGGGGGGAGTTAATGACCCTCCTGGTGAATGTCACTATTAGGCTGGGAACTTGTCAGAAATCCTCACGTTCCCCCAGTTGCTGCTGCATTCCTGCTCTTTTTCACATATTTATTTTTGGCTCTGGAAATTGTCTTTTAATTTCTGCCCCTTTGTTCTCGTGTCTCTCCACCTCAGCCCGGTGCTCGCTCTCCCAGCTCCGGCCCTGGAGGGTGCACGGAGAGGAGCGCGGTGGGGTCACCCTCTGTGCACGGAGGGTTTCCTGGCTGGGGGGGGCTGGTGCGGGGCTGGCACCGGGCTGCAGAGCGGTGGCATCCGCAGGGGCTGCTCGCTGCGGGGGGCACGCTCCATTCCAGGCTCTGCCCCTTGATGAGGGGCCGGAGGGTCTCGGTGCTGCCCCTGGCTCCTCACCCACACGCCAGTGAGACGGGGCGGTGTCCGCGTGGCTCTTGGGATGGGGGATGCAGAGCTCAGGCCCACGAACCATCTGAGGAACCCGAACCCGTCCCAGTGCCATCTCACCAGGGAAAGCTCCAGGTGCAGTTTGCAGCCCCGGTGCGAAGGGATGCAGGAAAGGTGTCCGGGGGCGCTGGAGAAGCGGTACAGCGAGGGCTCGGGATGCTCCGCAAGGACCACCGCAACCTGCGGCGAGAAACCAGCCTCCTGCATCCCCCTGCTCCCTCTCTGCCACCGCCATGCCAAGCTTCTGTCCTTCATAGTCACAAACGGGGGGAAAAATAATGATCCCTTATTCCACTCTAAATTACTAAGGAGTTTGGGGCAGGGAGGGTAAGGAGTGCAGGAGGGAAGAGATGCTTAAACACAGCAGGCTGATGTCATTTCTTTTAGTCAGGAGCAGGAGAAACACAATCCAGTTCTCTTACCCCCAACAGAACAAAGGGGAAAGGCCCCAAGGGGAGATTAAAAAAAGTGAAACCAAAAAATTCCCACAAAATGAGAGAGAAGAGGGAAGGAAAAAAAAAAAAGAAAGAAAAGATAAAAAGAAAACATCATCCCCCTGATGTGTCCCCTCTGTGGTGTAGAACAGCTTTGCTCTTCCCCCACTTCCCCAGCACCAGTCGGGCTTACAGAGCCATAAAATAAGAGTTTGTGGCGTGTTCAATCGATTATTCCTCCTAATGCACTGTTTTTGGAGACAGGTAATTTATTTCAGACCCTACATGTCTACATGCAAAAAAGAAAAAAAAAAAATCCCCTTCTTTTTCTTTCTTCCCTTTTCGGTTTACAGCCCTTTCTTTGCCCCTTTGCCCCCACCTCCCCCTCTCACGTCCCCCCAGACGCAAGCGTTTCCCAGTGAAAGGTGCAGCCGTTCCCCCAGTGAAACCCAAGGCAGGTAATGACTTTCTCACCCCATCCATACTGCTCCAGAAACCGCTGCCTCACCAGCTGCATCCCTTTATTTGGGAGAGACAAGAGGGAGGGGGGAAGTGCCAGCCCCCTCTGCTTCCCTCTCCTCCAAGGCCTCCCCATAAAAAAAAAGGAGCAAGATATAAAGGGAGCAAGTGTTTGCAGAGATAGAGTTTCCATTAGACGGGAAGCGGGGGCTGCTCAGTGTCCGGGAAGGAGCAGGTTCCTGAGCTCCCGCTGTGCTTCCGAGGGTCGGCGCGCGGGGTCCGCAGGCAGGCGGGCTTGCCTGCTGCTGCCCGCTCTGGGGGGAGGAGGAGCTGGACTGGGTTCCCACTTGGGTTCTGCCACTTGCCTAGGAAGCCCTGGCTGCAAAGCCCAGGTGCTGGGGACAGGTCCCAAATGGTGGGTGCAGCTCTGCCCCGGACCCCGTGCGTTGCCCGCACAGCCCAGGTCCAGCCACCGTGTCGGGCTTTTGTTCTGGCTGCTCTCCCCTGCCCTTGGGACAGCAGCACCTTTGAACTGGTGGTTGGAGCGGGGAGAACCAGGCTTATGGCTCAGCACCGAGGTTTGCAGGGATCTGCTTGGGGCCGGCTGTGCCCAGCGAAGGTGGCTGCAGCCGAGCCGGAGGAGCGATGCTCACAGGAGCCCCGCGCACGCTGTGATGGGGGTCCTCCATCCCGCACCGACCCCTCGTCCAAGGGCTGTTCCCGATCCTGGGGCGTGCAGCCTGGTCCCAAGGGCAGGCTGGGGCCAGAAGCTCCAGTGAGTGATGGTGGTGACGGGGGACATCGCTCCTCACCCCCCAGACCTCCACTGGCCCCCTGTTAAACAATCCCTGCAGAGCTCTGGAGGTACGAGTGCGGATGAGCAGATTTGAAGAGCTGTGGTATGTGATCTACTGGATTACACCTGCGTGTACCTCACCCCAGAAGGGTTTTCATCCTGATGCGCTCCGGCCTCCCAGGAGAAGAGGAGATTACCCATCGCTAACGGCTTTGCTGTGGTAGCCCAGGAGGGTCTCCTGGACTGGAAGCTTTTCTTTATTCCTTTGCTTCTACTTTGCCTCTCCACACCAGGGGTGGATTTGGGAGCACGGAGCTGAGCCCCGGGAAGAGCAGACGGTGCTGTGCCCCAGCGTGGGGCAGTCCTGGGGGCTCGGACACCCTCCTCCGCTCCCCTCCATGTCCCAGGGGCACAAAACCGGCCACTTTGTGCAGGGCGGAGAAAGTGCTGGCTGTAACAGCAGCTTAACAAAACCGAGCCCTGGGCTTTAGCAGGGCTGTCGGCGGAGGCTGGCAGGCTGGGCAGCTATTGCTTCCAGCTAGGGGCACTGGGAGAGGCTTTGATCTCATAATGAAAAAGGCATTATGAGGGGAAAGAATAAATATCAGGGAACAGGGAAGGAAAAGGGATTGGTACGTTATGGAAAAATGTAAATTCTGCCACCCAGCCAGCCCAGTGCTGCTGGGGCTGTCGGTGAGACCCTCATCCTGGTCTGCTCAGAGGATCGCCCCCGTCCGAAATGGAGATGAAGTCTGCTCGGCTTTGGGGTGCTACCAGGGCCCCTTGCGCCCCAGGACACCTCCTGGACCGAGAGGTGGGCATGGGCAGGGACCAGCCCCCATGTCCTCAGCCGCAGGGTTTTCTGTGCTTTTTGCTGGGCTGTGCTCCCTGGGACAGGGAGAACAAATCACCCCTGAAAATCCCTTTGCTCAGCCAGAGCCCTCCCTTTTCCCTTCCGACTGCGCGGAGCCACTTCCGAGACCCCTCCGCACCCCTCCTGCCCTTCTCGCCTCCCGTCCCCGGGGACCCCCATGCACCCACACCTCATCTCTTGCTGTCGGCCTTATTTTTCACTGTGCTCTTTGTTTAGGAGAGTTTCTGTCTTCCCGAGGATCCCGGCTCTGGCGTGGCAGGCAGGTGTGGGAACGGGCATCAGAGGAACCCCTCTGCCCGGGGCAGCCGTCTGATGTCTTCTCCTGTCTCCCAGACCAACAAACCCTCCTCTGCAAGGACTCCGGGGCGGCAGGTTATATTTTGATCAAGAACACTTAAATATGGATGTTTCGGAGTGAGGATGGAGCCCGTCTGCTGTGGCTACTCCCACCACCCGCCTGTCCTCCTCCGAATGACTCCGCCGGGATCAAAGCCTGCCTGAACCTTTTCCATATGCCCTGCTCCTCTCCGCCGGGCCCCTCGGCCAGGTGGCTTTTCCCAGCCTTTTCACAGACCTCCCACTTCTAAAAGAAACGCAATAAAGCTGGGCCAGAGAAGCAATTAGAAAGCAGCTCCCTCATCACACCTTCTCATGGGCTGTCCCAGCAAGGAGTGACGAAACCCAGCGAGCGTGGCACGGGGCTCGGCGCTTGGGTGACCTTCACCCAGCTGGGCTGTGCCATCCATCCGCGTACGTGCCACACCACGGGCCGCATCCTCGCCACCACGGGTGATGTGGGTGTTTGCAGCGGTGGAGCTTTTTCTGGCCACGAAAGGTTTTTTTGGCCGAGTTTTCAGACACGTCCCCACAGGAGCCATCCAGCTTCACCAAACCCCATCCCATCGCAGCCGAGCCGTCCCCAGCACACCGGCCAGGGGCTCTGACCTGCGCCAGCTGCACGTGGAGCCGCTCGGCATTTCATCAGGAGCTTAATGACTCTTTGGGTTGCAGGTGACTAAACAACCTCCGTGGAGTGTTATTTCTGTGTTAAGCTGCTGAAGTTTTGGTAAATATATGACCATGCATCAGGCGCTTGCAAGACGAACCATCTTGTTGGGAATTTGGAGGAGAACAACAGAAATGATTAAGCGGCTGAAGGGGTTGACTTATGAAGAGAGATTAAAAGAACTAAATCAGCCTGGCTGGGCTAGCCGACATCCGTGGCAAGATATGATAGTATCTACAAGTATATGAAGGGCGTAAATCACAGCTTGGGGGATTTGTGGGGGGCAACCCTGGGAGATTAACTGGGAGGAACAGACATAAGTAAAGCACAGGAAAAAAAAACAAGAGTCATCTAGACCAGCTCTGGAAAGGACTCCTGGGCTGGAGAAGGAGGCTCTCCTGGGAAGGGCAGGAGCTCCTTGCTGTACCCCGGCCTCAGGAGCAGCGTGCAGGGAGAGGTCCTGCGGCGAGGGGGGAGGCAGGGCTAGCCGGGACCGGGGTACTCGGGTCCCCAGTCATCTTCTGAAAAAGGCCCGGAAAGCTGAGCTGGGAATTTGGCAATGAAGGGGGTTCGTGCCTGTGTCAGTAAAATACGGCCGCAATAAGGAGAGCCCCGTGTTTCTGGGGCAGCCGCAGTGGAAGGGGAGGTGGCATGGACGCCATGAAGACCCCCCCCCGTTTGCTGTCATCCACAGCAAAGCAAAAGAAAACATGAACTGTAGAAACTAAGGTCGCTACACCCAGGTGCCAAGTACAAGAAGTTTGGTAGGATGGAAGTTGAGCACGTTAAAACATTCGTTCAAATCTTCCGTGGTGCAGCCTGCATCGAAACCGGGTCCATCCCCCCCGATCCCGCAGAGCAGCGCCGGCTCACGTGCGAACCTGGCAGCCTGGCTGAGCTCACTCGCACAGGACCGCGGTAGGAAGCCCCACGTCTCCGGGTGACGAGTCCCAGGTTAACCTGGAGAAGCACAGCACGGGGGGAACGGCAGCAGTGCCTTTGTCCGGAGAGCCTGGCAGGGCTGGAGGGAGCGGTGGGTAAAGCCGGGATGGTTTTGCAAAGCTCGGTGGCAACTTGACTTTGAATGGTCTCATGTGTCTGCTGCTCGGGAGCCATCTGAGCTGCTGGTGGTTTTCCTGACGGACTCTGCAAGACGGCTCGCGTGCTCCTGAAACAACTGTGTTTCAGCTCTGCCTTAGGCAAATTCCCACACAGTTAAATGGAGATGCTGAGGAAGGAGCTGGCACCCTCTGGTGCAGCCCCTAAGGAAAAAGGGAATGTTTCTGACAGCTTCTGAGGATGCCTGGCTCCCACACACCCCTACTTTTGATTAGGTTTTAAAAATATTTAATCTGCACAATTTTACAATGGGGGTTCAGCTTTATTCCTGCAGTAATCCCTCCTGCCTGGTGCGCGGGCGAGCTGCAGCATCCCCGTCACTGAAGATGCCTGTCCCTGTCCTCCCCGTGCTCCTGCACCGCGGACATCGGGCAGGTCCGGCTGTGATGATCACGGGAGGAGGAGACGTGGGTCTGGTTCTGCCCAGGGACACGTGCAGGTCACGCTCAGCGTTTGCCATCTTCGAGCGAAGGTGTCAGTCCTGCACAAGCTGAAATGAGTGGAAACTCCCTTCCATCGGCAGCAAAATCCAGATTGGTATCGAGCTCAGAGAATAATTCACACTGCATAATTCACCCGAGACTTTTCTCCTCCCAGCAGTTCATAATTCCTCACGTGAAGCAGTGTTTGCATTCACTGAAATCAGGAGAGCTCTGCAGGTTCCCTGCGACTGCGTCGCCGAGTGGTTTTCTATTTGCCGATGGGACGAGTTAATAAACGCCGGTGCGCACCTCCGAAACCTGGCTCCTGCGAGGACTGGAAGGGGGACGGACTGGTCTTTGCCTAACTGGTTTATTTTCTCTAACATTGTTTATTTTCTCTAACATCTGCGTATAACACAAGCGAAAAAGAGGCAAAGGAAAGCTGCCTGGTGGTGCTCAGAAAAACGAATTTCCTATTCCCTGTACGGAGCGCGGAGCTGGTTTTTGGCCCAGGCTGCAGCATCTCCTCCGCAGTGACCTGCGCGACGGCTCTGCCCGGCTGCCTGTGCCCCTCTCGCCATCCTGCACGGTCCCACGTCCCCGGCTCTCGGCCACCAGCCCTGCTCCGCAGCGGCCAGCGGGCCGGGACAGCTCAGCACTTTAAATGGAAATTTCCCGCGAGGAGCTCCCAGATCTCTCATTTCTCTTCTCACCAGCCCAGTCTTTGGCTTACACTTGCAAATGACGAATTGTGCTTTTGCCTCTAATTCCAGCTTCCCTGGCATCCTCGGTCGAGGCAGCCCTCTGCAGAAAGCAGCAGGTTCTTTGCAATCAGCGGGAGGTAGCCTTTTCCTCTTCTCTCTGCTCCCTCCCCCCTGCCTTAATTGCAGCCCAACATGGGCTTTCGAGGTGTATTAAACATACAAATTATTCTGCAAAGCCTCATGAAGTGCTAGTTACCAAGGCCTCTAATGGGAAATGACAGTGCAACCAGAGAAGCTGTTAACGTCAAAGCATTGTCTGAAATCGCTCCGGCAACACGATCATTTTGCAGGCGTGGTGCACGGGGCCGGGCACCTCCGCAGCCGCGGCGTCACCCCCGGCAAGGTCCCCGCGTGCCGGGTGGGCTGCACGGGCACCGCCGGACCAGGGCATCGTGCTGGGACCCGCGGAGGACGACTCTTGGCAAAAGGCTTCCCCAGCTGCACCTGCGATATTACACTCGTTGCTGGAACGACGCTGATGGATTGGAGAGAGTTCAGAGGAGAACCAGGAACATAATCAAGGAGCTGGAGGGCATGATTTATATGGCAAGTTTAAAAGGGCTGCATAATAGCAACAATAATAAGCGCTCACAGCACAGAGTGTTTTTCATCTGTGCGCTCAAACGAAGCTAACGCATGCTACGCCCAACTGCATTAACAACTTAACTACGTCTCGCGCGGGCAGCCGATAGCGAAAGCGCTGCGAGACCCATCTGCGAGTCTCCTTAGAGCCGACATGCCGAGGAGGGAGGGGAGCTGGTTAGCTTAGCCCAAGGGGCCGCAACGAGTAACGTAAAGGCGTGGAAATGAGAAAAGGAGAAGGTAGGCTGAAGAGCAGGGAAATTTTGCCGTCAGGGCAGCGCAGTGAACGGGGGGACTGTTGTCATCCTGGAGCAGGAGGGACAGCCCGGTGCGCCCTAACGGGGCTTTCCAGGAGATGCTGCTGTGGGATGGGTGGCCGGCTGCAGGTCCCGGGGGCTGCTGGAAGGACGCAGGCGAGGTTTGGGTCTCGCTGGATGTGCGCTGGATGTTCAGAGAAGGATGTTCACCCGTGATGGGGTGAACATTAAGCCGAGGTCTGGGCACCTGGTCCACACTCGGCTGCGGGGCTGGGTGCCAGGGCTGTGTCACCAGCTCCCAGCGGGGTTTCGGAGAGCTGAGCTGGCAGGGTGTGCGTACGTGGTGTCTCCCGTCTGCTCGGCTGTGGGCTCTGAAGGATTGATGTCTGTGGTTGTGGCCAGAGCCAGCACCACCAGCTCCTTCCTTTCGGTACCAGCTCACGGCAGCCCCGGGCGAGATGCGGAGGGATCTGGCAAATCGCAGCCGGAGCTGGAGCAAGAAGAGGGAGCCCTTTTATGCAAAGTGTCCCGGGTCCTCCAAGGCCTCTTATCTTAAATTAATTAAGAGACGTGGAAGAGTGCCCGAAGAGTTATAGAAACATATGCAGAGTTAAAAATAGGACTGTCTCTCTGCCAGGGACATTCCCCCGGCGTATTTCTGCTGTCCCGACTCCCCACGAGCGGTACTGGCCGGCGGGGCACGGGGGACACATCCCCCAGGGATGCTGGGACCAGCCCCGGTCACCTGCCCGGGCGTTCCTCCTGCGAGATGAGGATGCAGGGATCCGAGCCCTTCTCTTCTGCCCTCCAAACGCACTGCTCGGTGCCCCAGCCCTCCTCTTCCTCCGTGCAGGGCTGCCCCCAGCCCCTCTCGTCCCCAGGCAGGGCCTGTCCTGCCTGTGCCAGCGCCTGCCTGCCCACTGCGGTGCAGGCAGCGGGAGGCAGCGGGCAGGGATTGATTGCTCCGCTCCCAGCCCGCTCTCCAAGGAGGAAGATGAAGCCCAACAGTCTAAATATAGGCCAGCCTAACAAAGGCGAAGGTGGTGGGAGGGGGAGATGTCCGTAGGGAAAATTCCCTCTCCGTGGCTTGGGCGGCTGCTTTCCCGGCGACAGTGGAAGCGGACACGGCAAGTTCCTACCAACAATAATCCAACAAAGCAGAGGGAAATTATAAAAAAAAAAAAAAAAAAAAAAGCGCCTTGTTTTACAAGCTCTCTCGTTTCCAGCTGCTCGGAGGACTGCGGAGGAAAGATAAATGCGGATCCAGCCAGAGGGGACCAGGGCACGGCTCAGGTCTGGAGGAAGATTTAGGGCCTTGCACTCCAAAGGCAGGGGCTGATCATCGCACGAGGAAAGAAAAATCTCTGGGAGTGGATGTCACGTTAAACAGTATGTTGTAATAAGTGTTTTATGCTTTAGAGGAGAAGAGAGAACAGTGAAATCCCCCGTAAGAGCTAATTACTGCAAATTCCTTTTCAATAAAACAAGACAAAAAAAAAATCCTCTCTTAATGGAAAAATCCATTTAAGGCTCAGATGAGGTAACCGCGGTTCACGTCCTCGTCGCGTCGTTAGTGGCAGTCAAATGGGCTTTCCTCCCGGCTTGGCAAGACCAGCCCAGCTCTGCCGAGGGAGCTGCAGGTGTGAAGCGGAGGTGTTGGGATGCGGGTCTGCAGGGGGAAGGTGATCCCCGGAGACCAAAATCCCCGGGGAAAAGCCTTTCTAGTGCTTGTGGGAGAGCCCATGCCGAAAGTCAGGGTGAACCCCTTTATTTTCTGACTGTGGCAGGATGCGGGCAGGGATTAGGAGAGCTGCAGGGGCTTGCAGGCATCCCCCCTCGGCTCCGGGAGAGCTCGGCTCAGGACCCGCGGTCCCCGTGGTGCCTCGCCGGCGGTGTCAGGCGTGGCGTTGCACCGGGAGCACCGGCGCCTGGAAGGGACCGCGGGAGCCCCCCACCCCGCGCTGCCTGTGTCCCCCCGCCCCGTGAGCCGAGAGCCCCGTGCACCCTCCGCTGCGTCTCGCAGTCCAACCCAATTAAAATAAAATAAAGAATTGACTTAGGAGTGGATTTGCCTCTGTCCCTGATACTCTGTATTTCTCTGCGATTTGAAATGGGGCCAGTTTGGTGGATTTCTTGCACATGGGAGCAATATATTGAATTACATGTATGTCCAGTGCTTAGGAGAGATACATTTCTTTTCCACATGTTCATGCAGCTGCGTGACCCCAGGAAACCCAACAGTGGGGTCTGTCTTCGGAGACAAATAGGGATTGTTTTGTGTGTGTGTAAATGCTCCCCCCCGCGCTCCCCAGCCTCCGCGTGTGTGCGTGGCGGGGGGGGGGATTATTCCCCACCGAACACGTTCATATCCCACTGAAGCCAAACAGCATAAACACAGGATATTTATTCACCGCAAACCCACAGGGTGGAAATGCAGCTTTGGGGGGGCTCGGCAGATCCCCGGCCAGGAGACCTGCCTGCTGCCTGACCTCGGCTGCCCGGGGAAGGGGTGGGAGGCTGCAGGCAGGAGCTGCCGCAGACAAAGCCACAGGCAGGCAGGTCTGCCAGGTATTTCTCTGCACCAACTTCACCAGACTCGTGCGGTCGAACTCTCGCCACTCCCTGCCTGCCATGCCCCCTGCCCCGACGCTGCCCGCACGCTGGGGCAGGCAGAGGGGAGGAGCGGGGATGCGGGATGCTCCCCGGCAGTGGTACCCCTCAGCCCTCCCTCGGCACGGGCTGCCTGCCCGCATCCTCGGCCGGGAACGCAGGTTCAGCTCGGCATCCCTGTCCCGTGGGGACCCGCCAGCACAGCCCACGGGAGCGGGACCCAGCCCTGTGGAAAAGGAAGAAACTCACATTGTATAAATCAACTTGGGAGTGACTGTGGTGTGTCCCAGCTGCTGGCATTCAAAGGGCCCTGTCCTTTTCATCCCCCCGTGCTGTCACTCAGCATCCCGCAGGCTGTCCAGAAAGGAAGGAGGCTTTGTTGATAAGATCTGGGGCTTTTGAGAAAATAAAAGCAGAGGGTGGAATGGGTTTCTTTCTTGTTACTTTTTTTTTTTGTTTTAAAGAAAAATGTTTGTAGGGTAGAGACCTGATTGATGTGGAGCATTGCTACCCAAACACAGTGTTTCCAAACAGCACTCCCGGCTGCTTGCTGAAATCTGGATCTGGAATAGATCTCTAGCATCTTCTCAAGCGCATTTCCTCAGCACTGACTCCAGGCAAACCCCGGAGCAGCCCGCGGCTGGTACTTGAGCCTCCCGGGAAATCAAACACTGCCCGTGTCCAGTGTCAGCTCCAGGGTGATGCGAGGTCAAGGATCACACGTGCCCTCGGGTCCTGCTCCCAGCGCCCCGGAGGCACCGAGCTCCTGCTAAAGCTCCTTAGCCCCGAGGCGATCTAACACATCCTGCCCAGCATCCCGCCGGCCGAGCCCCCCCGCCCCCGCCGAGGCTGCAGTGGTCCCCGGGGGCCGTGGGGTGAGGCAGGGCGAGGAGGGGAGGTGACACCCTGGCACGGGCAAGGGAGCCCCACTGCTCGCTGCTCAGCGGCCCCGGGGACGCCCAAGGGTGACGGGATTAGCTGCTGAGCTCTGCTGAGCTGCCGGAGGAGGAGCCTTGCCGACCACGGTATCACTGGCACAGTGCTTGGAGCGCTTGTCTATAAATAGGAGTTTTAAAGCAAGGCAGTTAATCACGGTGCACGCTACTGTCTGGATGGGCTTATATTGGTTTAACAGCGCGGATGTGAGTCCAGCATCTACTGCGAGATTTACAAGTCCAGCCTACACAGACAGACAGGAGTTTAAGGCTCCTTTCAAGTGTCACTTTGAGGATGCAGCCTGAGTTTGGGTTGTTCTGGTTTAACGAGTTACCTCGCATCCGCTGAGCCGCACTAACCAGCGGCGTGTGTGTGCCGAGCCGGTTGCAGCTGGGCAGTTAAAGGCCGTGCTGATACAAGCCGCCGGCGTGGTTTACCTGTTTGACCCGGCATTTGCAGCAGGCTCAGAGTCTGCACAGGATTACTTGTCATCGCCAAGCTGATGAGCAGCAACACCACATGCAGCGGCAGCCTGCGGAGATCCACCCTGCCCTGCCTAAACCCGGACAGTTGTGCGTGGGGGACCTGAGCTCTCTGTAAGTCGCAACCCTTTAGCCCCACCAATATTCACTTCTTCTACCGCTGAGCAAGGCAAGGGCCCGTCGCCGACCCTAACCAAAGGAGGGGCAGCGTTGTCCCCTCCGCGCCGCCGTTCGGCTGCTGTCTGCAGGGCCGTCTTTGTCCCGGCGAGGGCAGAAGCCAGTCCTGCAAAATGTCCTTATTGCAACCAGGCCAAGCAGTCTGCATGCAGTCCAGCCGTGCCTGCGTGCCGGGGAAGGGGCCACCCAGCCGCACGGGACTCTCGGCGGGTGTTGTCCCCCTCTGCGTGTTACCCACGCGCCAGCTGCCTGCCGTAAGCTGTCTGTGGATTTTGGGGAGGTGAGACATCCCCTCCCTGGCCACCGCTGCTGCAGACCGTGGTGGGCTGCGCTGGGGGGACCGTCTCCCTCCGCGGGGCTGGTGAAGCCGTGCGGGGCCCGTCCTGGTGGGAAGCCACTTTGAGCTGATGGTACAGGGAGGGCCATATTGGTTTCAGTCTGTTCTGCAAAACACTAACCAGCATGTGCAATCTGTGAACCCCCTGCTTGACGAGAAATGCTAATTGTGTGAGAAGGACCTGCCAACAACCCGCAGTATTCAGCGTGAAGGGGGTTTATTAGTATTATTACTATTGTTCTGGCAGCTGCAGAACAGCCAGCCGGTTTCGCCGTGGCCGAGGAAAGGGAGCAGGGCGCAGGAGAGCGGCTCTCCCTGCCAGGTGCTGCCTGCGGCTGCGTGGCCGGCCGGGGGAAGAGGATGGGACGGGTGCTCCGTGCTCCCCCCGGGAGGGATCCTGCCCGCTCTCCCCTTGTCTGTGTTGTAGGGGAGGGCTGGACGCGGCTTTTCTCCTTGGGCTGAAAGTGTTGGTTTTGCATAAAATATGAAGCGAGAATCCCTCCCCCGTCATTTACTGCCTCGGCTGCCAGCACCTGCCCGTGCCGGTGCCTGCATCCCGCTGCTTCCCAGCCCTGCCAGGGGCAGGCAGGCAGCACAGGCAGCAGGCTCTCCAGGGCAGGGACACTCGGGCAGGTACACGGACCCGTCGTGCCCGGGGAGACCCGTCCTGGTGCCTGAGGTGGGTGTAGGACACGGGGTTGGCATCCTCCCCGCAGCTGGTCCCTGCCCGCCCGGGGCACCTGGCAGCCTCCTGCCCGAGGGGCATCGCGCTGCTGGGGGAGGCGAATGGAGAAAGGGGGGCAGGATTTCTTGGCTGAGCCCTGAAGCGGCCGCAGCCATGCCTGAACATCACCAGAAGAAGAGACTCATTCAATTCCCAGTGACCCAACCAAGCTGAAAAAAGCTGAGGAGGGAGAAACGATCACTCTGGCTTGATTTAAAAGCAGAGCAAAAGCTCCACGTGGTGAGAAAACATGGCGACTTTCCTGGGTTTTGCAGGAGAAAATCAAAGCTGTGTTTTGTAAAATCATCCTGACTTCTCACCCGTGGGCCTGGAAAAAAAGCAGGAACTTTGATGGATTCGGTGTTTTTCTTTCTCTTCTGGCCTTGCTAATTTGCAGAAAAGGAACCAGATAAAGTTTGATAACTTTGAAATAGAAAGAGAGAGGGAGAGAAAAGGTCCCAGGCAGCCGGCTCCTAATACTCCCCCTCCTGTTTCAGAGAATAAATGAAGTGCTCTTCATTCCCCGCTCGTCTGCCACCCTCCACTGAGTCTGTCATGGACTCATCTGTGTATAAATTAGCTTTTCACAGTAATACCGTGTAAAATTATTTCTGTCATCCTTTTATCTGACCAGTTTATCTCGTCAGCTTGTCAGTCTTCATTCTGCAGCCTTTCTCTCCTCTCCCCGGCAGAAGCCACCTGAGCTGCCCTGGCTCCCTCGGAGGAGGCACCGAGCCCCGCGGCCAGGTCTGCTGTGCATCCCCTGTGGCTCCCGGGGTATTTAGCAAGGTGGCAAACATCTACGCACGCAGCAATGCCTGAAGACCGCTGGTGCAGCCGGCCAAACGGTTTACAAGAAGCCTGTCTGCTGGCAAGAGGAAACGGAGCGGAGCGGCACAAAGACTGCCATTTTCAGGCCATTATTTATTGTTCAGAATTAGGCAATGACATTTATCGGGATTGGCACGTGGTAGGTGACCCACTGCTTGCAGTCTGAGACGGGCTGGTCACATCAGTTATGTGGTATTTTCCCTTGACAGTAACGTTTTTGCATTCCGGTTTCTGCTGCAAAGGCTTATGGAAAAAGCATTTCACATCTATTGTCTGGGACTCTTTGTGCTCGCTTGCACGAGTGCTGCTGGAAGGGGAACCCAAAAGGGATGCAGCTGGAATATATTAATTAGAGATTCCAGATGAACAGTCACCCAAGTCCTTTTACCACCTTGCTTCAGCCCCGCACGTCCCACCGCCTTGGCTGCAGACGGGAGGTCCCGCGGGAGGAAGGTACGTGCTCCCTGCCGCCGCTGCAAAGCCCAGGATGCGGGATGCGGCTCCCGGCGAGGGTACCGAGTGCCCCAAGGGATGCTCACCCCATGCCTGAGCACCACGGGAGCTACCTCTGAGTCCTGCAGAGCAACACCGCGTCCGAAGCCCTGCCCTCACCCACCATCGCTGATGCTTTGTCCCACCTCCCCAAGTCCGTTTGTCCATCCAGTGGACCTTCTCCCCTCAGGCACCCTCTCCCCAGCATCCTTTCCACCTTCTCTGGGTTTCTCCACTATCTGGGAAGCTGCAGGGGACAAAATATACCTTTATTCTGGAAAAACAGATGGACAGGGAGGTGCCCGCTCTGCAAACGTGTCCCCCCAACCTGCTCATCGATGGCCGAGCATCCATCCGTCCCCCCCGGCCCGGCACCTCCTGCCTCCGTCTCCCTCCCGCGCCACGCCGGTCTCTGCGTTGTAGCAGTTGGTTGTGACTACTGGTTCCCCACATTGTTATCTGTTCTCTTTCGCTCAAAGAAATATTGTGGGTTGTAATTCTGCCTGCTACATCTTGTGAATATTTCTGGACTCTGAAGTTTCCTGGCTCCAGATGTTCTGGCCAGACCAGAGGAAAAAAACCCCAAAAACCTCAGCATTAATAAAAACCTTTTGAAAATAAAAAGTCGTATTGCGCAGTAGTGACATCATATCCGTGAAATATGACCTGATGATGTCACAGCTGTGAAATGAAGGATGATTGTCTCTTTTTGGCAAATGCCGGCTGTTTGGGCCAGACCTGTTAAATAAATGCATATGTACTACAAATACGTGTATTAAACCCAGAAGTTGCGAACGCTGCCTCGTGGTCACCTGGGTGAAGAAACCTGCCGGGGAGAGCCGGCGACGGGCCGGGCGCTGCAGGGTCTCGGGAGAGGGCTGGTCGCCCCCGTTCCCGGACACCGAGCGGGCGCGCAGGGCTTGGCTGGGCTCCCCCCACGCGCTCGCTCCGGGTGCCGCTGGGCCAGGCGAGGGGCTTTGCCAGGCTGAGCCGGGCCGGCCCCGGGACGGCCGGCACAAACAGCCCCGGGGGGACCACGGTGGGTCCCGTGGCCCTGCCGCTCGGTGGTGCCAGCCATGCCCAGCCGGTACCTCGCACGGCCGTCCTGGGAGAGACGCGGCCCCTTTTCACCCCCCGACATGCCACTCGCCCCTCGAAGCCTACAGATTCAGTTACCCTCCTCGTTACCTTAGCAAGATTGGCCGCAAGCATCGCTGCCTTGGCTACCTTCTCTTACACGATATATTTAAGCTATTTGAAGCAACAGCCTATAAAATATCCGCACCAAATTGCCCGGCTTTCGTAATCTTGAAACTACCTGGCGCTGCAGTGATGCGGTATCTATTACACGTGCACTTTCCTCATCCGCACATAGATTTTACATGTGTGTGCGATCCCCTTCATGAAGAAACATGTTGCCATGCCACGGAAAAGGTCTATTTTTTCCATATGGGTTGCGCTGACAGTGTCAAGCCTTTAGTTTAAGCTCACAGCATGCTTTTTTAATTTGTCCTTTCCTCTTTCCCTTTTAGTCCTATTGTTCGCAGAGGAGTTTGTACTATTAAGAATGTGCAAAGCAGGAGGGTGCTGTCTGCTGAGGTGTCGATAATTGTTACTCCGAGTGCCGTGGAGCTATCTGGGAATTTATTAATGATTCTTCTTCTTGCTGGAAAATGCTGATAAAACCAGAAACTTTACCTATTGATTGATTGACTTATTACCTCCCTAGGACGGGATGGGTTTTGATAGGACATTTCAATTCCAGAAGTTGGGGGAAAAAATTGCTTTCAAATTTGCCAGGAAGATTTTGTTTTGATACTCTGAAAATAAAAATATCCTTGTCTTCCCACTTAATAAGAGCTTATGTTTCCAAAAATATGCCAATCATAACAAAAAAGTGGAAGGAGGAAAGGCAAAGGTTGCAGCAGAGATGAAAAGTTGGGACCAACCTGTATGGATGCTGTTTTCCTTTACTTAGGTCAATGAAAAGGATATTTTTACTTTTTAGTTCAATGCAGATGTTTGGCTTTTCAAAATCTGAATTTTCAGCAGGGAGGAAACTCTTTCTTTGACAGTTTTAATCAGAAATAAAAGATTTGCTCATGCAGGGAGATGGAATATCAACTTCCAAACGATGGCTCAAGAGGTGGACGCGAGAGCTGGTGTGCCGGGACGCCTTGAAACTGCAAGGGTGATGGGAGGCAGCACCGCCGGAGAAACCAAAAGGGGACACAGCCCTGGGGAATCTTCCAGGGAACAAGAAGGAGTCCTCGAAAGGCAGATGTCTAATTCTAGACTGTGCAAAACAGGATGAACCGGGCAGGAAAACAGGGCAATTACACCCAAAAAACCCTCCACCTCGCAGCCTGCGCGCTCCCGCAGCAGAGAGGCAGGGTCAGCTCTTGGTCTGGAGGGTGAGGAGGGGGGGGGGCTCCTCGGCTCCCCCTTCCTCGAGATATT
The DNA here is from genome assembly GCF_011004875.1 of Balearica regulorum gibbericeps. NCBI lineage: Eukaryota > Metazoa > Chordata > Aves > Gruiformes > Gruidae > Balearica > Balearica regulorum. The sequence continues at coordinate 1,196,532 of NC_046194.1, read as the reverse complement.
TGGCAGAGCCAGGGTAGGAAACTCAGCTGCATTCATTCCCCGCAGACGCGGTGGCCGGCAGCCAGCTGCAGACATGTGGCACGGGGAATGGGAACAGCGGTGGGGAACCCCAACCAGCGCCGGCCTCAGCCAAGGCGGCCATGGGGCCATTGTCTGCGGCGGCTGGTGCTTGCGCCGCGGCGGGCTGGAAACCTGCAGAAATCCGCTTTTTCCCCCCTGGCATTTGTATATTATAATACGAGCCTGAAAGAAGCTCAGAAATACCCCACGGGCTCCGTTTCTCGGGCTATTTCCGTGCGTTGCATCCTGTCAGAGGCAGAAAAAGGCAGCGTGGTGAACCTGTCCCCATCCAGCTTCCCGATACCCCCGGAGCACTCGTGCCCGCCCGCACGGGAGGAGAGGTGGCTGCAGCGCCCAGCGAGGGTCCCACAGCGCCCAGGAGTGATGGAGAGCTCTTTTGCCAGCGGCTGCTCTTTCCATTACGAACTGGAGTGGAACGTGGATGAATATTTCTCTGAGCTGGAGAAAGGCATTTCTTTTTTGCAGCTGGGAAACGGGGCCCCAGCTGCCTGTCCAGGTGAAGCTCAGGAGGGGCGCGGGGACGGGCTGGGGAGCCGGCGGTGGAGCTCAACCGGCCTCGCAGGAGGGAGAGACCATCTTGCAAGGTCTCTGAAAGAAAGCAGGCCTGCGAGGTGTGGAAGGAGATCACACAGCTTGCAGTGCTGAGGAACCAGAGCCAACACATCTTTGTCTCGCTCGGTCCGTGCAGAGCCTGTGGACTGGCCCCCGACCGTCCCCAACGACCTGTATCGCTGCCTGTGCCAGGGAAAAACCCGTCCCCGCTGGCTCTTCAGGCAGGCATGGAGGTACCAGCCCTGAGCATCTTCACTCCTGTGCAGGGAGCGCTGTGGGGGGCTCCTGCAGAGCCAGGCATCGCCCCGAGCCGGCCCCGGCCCCGGCCAGCCTGCTCCCCGGCACGGCAGCCAGGCAAGGGGAGCCATCCCTTGGAGTCACCCCTTCCCACACCGGCCCTGACCAGGAATTTCTTGTTCGTGCATGGAAAAAAGGCATTTGCTTGAATGATGTCCTGGGACTTTATTTTCCAGGCTTGACTCATTCACTGGAAGGAAAGCAGGGCGTCTGAAACCAGGAGATATTCTGCAGGCTTCAGAAAGGAAAAACGCCTGATCCATCCATCAATCCATCGGTCACCTCGGTGCCCAGGTGTCGTGGAGCAGAAAGAGAGGGACGGGGAACAAAGGGGAGCAAGTAAGGGGCTTCCCCAAGGACGCCCGTGCCGCCGGTGCCCAGGGCATACGCACTCTGCGAGCGGCATATGGCCGGGCACGGCGGGGCAGAGGCAGAGACGGTCTGAGCCGGGGCAGGAGACGGGCTTTTGCTGCGAGCACGGCACCTTGGTGCCTGAACACTGCTGTTAATTAACATATATTGGTTTATAATTGCACCGGCGAAGTCAGAGCAGGAGTGACCTCACCACCAAGCTGATTCTTGACAAAGGAGGAGAATCTGGGGGCACCTGGAGCACAGTTCGGCATCGCGGCCCTTTCCCAGGCGTGATTAATCCCCAGGAAATGTTCTGTGGTCAGCCCATTACCACTCAAATCTGTGGACGAAAATGAATCAGAGCAGCGTCTGACTGTGGGAAAATTGTCACCAAAATTGGATGGCTTTGCTTTGTTTCACCACAAAATTATTAACGAAGCATTGAAAGGGAGATGGATCTCTGACTGTAACCTGACATTAACCCCTTCGTGGACCAGTCAGGCTGCTAGTAGCTGTGTTCACGGGAGAGCGATTCCGCGTTTCAGCTCTTGGCCGTGTGGAAATTCTTTAAATCAAGACAGAGGGACGGAGCTGTGAGTTTTACTGATGATGGCTGCCCCGTCTGGGTGTCTGCCTTGGCTGAACTCCCGCAGTCCTCCCCCAGCCTGCTCCGAGCGCTGCGCAAAGCCTGGTGCGGATTCTCCATCCTTCTCCCGCGTCCCCCCCAGACCTCTTCTCTGCCCTCCTTGGGCAACCGGTTTTCTCTGCCCGGAGGTCTGTCAGTCTGGCCAACGAGTGGGAGCTTCCCGAGGTCCCCCCCCGTCCCCTCCAGCCCCACGGAAGCATCTCCTTCAGCTCCAAGGTCCCGGCGTGCCGTCTGTGGGCTGGCTGTTCGGAGAGCATCCTTCTCAGGGCTGGACCACGCCGTGAATCAGGACGTATAATGAGATTCTTGGCAACGTGTCTGCCTCTTACAAATGCCTTCTGGAGCGGCTTGCCAGACAGATCCACAAGTGCAGCCTCCCTCTGCCGCTCGAAAATGAAAGGGAGCTTTGTGAAGCCACCACAACCACATCTTTCTTGTGCGTGGACAGGCAGCAGCAGGCAGCCTGAACGCAAAGCCCTGCTTGTGCCACCAAGCCCCGGCGGTGCACGAAGGGAGGAGAAGCAGGGGCTGCAGAGCAGAGGGGACGCGAGAGAGGGCAGGGGACGGAGAGCGAGCGGGTCGTGGTACGAGGAAGGAGATGCGATGGGGAGAGAGAGATGCCCGGGGCTGTAAGTGGGAGACGGGAGAGGGATGGGATCGCACGGCACGGGGCATGCGGCAGAAGGATGCTGGGGTTTGCGCGGAGCTCACCCAACAACCCTGAGACCCCCCACCACGTGTGAGCTGAGATGTAAGAGCCACGGAAATAAATCTGTTCATGCTTTACAGACGGTGCCTCGGAGATCGGCATGTGTTGGGCCCCTCGGCAGGACAAGGGGACCGTCCAGCGAGGAGGCAGGGCTGCACAGCGCAGCCTTGCTCCGGGCAGGCTCGGCTCCGCTCAAACCACCCTTGTCCCTCTGCAGAGCGGGGCCAGCAGCCGGCATCTCCGCCGAGGGGCTGGGGAGAAAACGGCGGGTACGGGAGAATCGGCGTGAAACCAGGCTTCTGGCACTGGGGAAAGAGCCGCGGCCCCGAATCTGCCCATTGAACTTAGTGCACAGAGGGAATTTAACTCAGTAACCGGTTTTTCATGCATGTGCGTATATAAAAAAATGTTTGAGGTAGAAAGAGGCAGAAGTGTGCGCACATAGTCTCAACTGAAATTTCATCTCAAAGCAAAAGTATATATATACATATTTTGAAGTGTATTCATTTAAAATAATAAAAAAGAGCCCTGAAAAAGGAGCAAATTCTTTGGCTAATAGGATCCACAGGGAAACTAAAAGAACTTAATAGCTCTGCAGCAAAATCCGCACAGCACCTTCTTGTAGAGGAGCGAGGGGTTTGGTGGGGAGGGGAAGGGAAAGGCGGAGGGGAAAGGAGAGGAATGAGGGCTCAGAAACTGTAAGTGCCTGAAAAATGATGTCAGGTGTCAGATGGTTACGGGAAGGGACGCAGGTCACTGCCGCGTTGGGCTGTCCCGGGGACAGCAGCGGTCCAGCCATCCTGACAGGCTCTCGCCGCTTTTGCGCTCGTAGCTCGCCGCCGCCATCAATCCCGATTCATTAGGAAGGGAGACGTGTAATTTGCCCATTGTGTCATTAGCGAGCATGGAAAATCGGCAGCAATATTGCAAACCCGCGCGTCCCCGCGGCAGAGCCCAGCCAGGCGGAGGGGAGGGCGGACGGGGGATCGTAAGAGGAGAAATAAAATAAAGTGGTTTTAATTTTTCAAGGAACCAGGCCATTTCTGTGGGTGAGAATGGGGCTGGAATGCTTTAGTAATCCAATACGGTGCCAGGCCTGCTTCTGCGGCGCTGCGCCCCGGCGCTGCTAGGGACCACGTGGAAAAAATACCGAGGCTTTTCAGAGACGAACGTACGTCTCCTAAGCTGCATGGCACACAGGCAGAAAGGAACCCGGGCAAGGTTTCCTAAAGCTCCGTTCAAAACGGGCTGTGATAGCTAACTGTTGTATTTATAATGCCTCCTGTTGCGCTTTGTGGTTTAAATCGATTTCAATATACTGGATTTTAACGGTGATCCCACTGCTGTTTGTACTCTTCCTCGCCGAGTCTATTCTCTCTCTCTTTATATATATATATATGTACAATCATTTGTATTTATAGACCTATGTGATCTACACAGTTGTGGTCACTGCACCACACACACTCTGACGACGTAACTGTTACTTAAGAGGCGCAGCGTAACGCTGGCTGTGCTGACAGTACCCAAGTACCAGCGGCCGAGGGGCAGCGCCTTTCCCCCAAAGAAGAGGGAAGAGGCGAGAGCCTGGCTTGCAGCTGATGGGACTGTCGGCTCCTCGCTGGAGGAGCTCCATCTCAGCCGTGACACCGGGTGAATTTTCCCAACAGACGAGGCCATTTCAGCGGATCTGTGCAGAACACCCCTGGAGCAGCAGCAGCTGGATCGCCCTCAACAGCCCGTCGGACGGGTTTGAAGTGCATTGAGGGAGCGCGGCGCTGGGGAGTGACGCGGGGATTTGCTCACGGCACGGGACCAGGGAGCGTTCCCCTGCTCCACAGCCCAGCTGCACCCGCGGGCACGGCGGGGCGAGACGCTGCTCTGCACCCGTGCGATGCAGCGGGTACCGCTGCACCCGGTCATCTGCAGAGTAGCAGCGTTCCTCGCCTCACCCGCCCGCAGGGAGAGAAAACCCGGCAATGCTCCTGAGAAATTCTTAGTTGCATTGAAGAAAATCATGCAAATATTTAGACAGATGCTTATTTATCTCAAAACAGACAAGCAAATTGCATATTCCACGCCGAACAGGAGGAGACCGCTCCGGTCCCTGCTCGCCAAGTGAAGGGCCCTTCTCGGGACGAGCCAGAGGTGCAACGTGGCAGGAGCTGCACCACCACCTCCAGCCCGCCCGCAGGGCCACGCCAGCAGCCGTCACCTGTACGAAACTTGTCACAGCAAAAAATGAATCTGTGTAGTACTGAGGTGGGCTGCAATCATCCCGGTCTCGGCAAGATAAAGGCCACAAAGTAGATTAGACGTAATGGAGCTCTTTTAGAGCAAGCTTAATTTTTGACTGGCTTTGAAGCCAATGTGATGTGCTTATGCTTTCTTGTTAGCACTGGAGCGGCAATTACTGCTTTGCCTGCAAAACCCCCGGCCCAGCTCTGAACAGGCTCCAGTCACCTCCCACACAAATTTAACATTTCCTTTCTCCATCAGTTTCTATCTCAGGAACAAAATTGGCCAGAGCTGCAATAAAGGGAGGAAATCCTGAGACCTTAGGCTACGTTTGTACGTGGCAATCGATCTCCTGGGCTGGAACTGTGATTCACCCACGCTACGGAGGAGTAAACCCAGTGTTTTGTACCCAATTAACACAGGAAAATCCTGGTCAAGACTGGGGTTTTGCATTTTCCTGTAAAAGCAGAGGTCTGGCGCATCACTTTCTTTGCAAACCAGGAGGAAAATCGAACCGGAGCATGGCAAACTCTGCAGGACACATCCCATGAAGAGACACCATCCGTCCTCACCCTGCGAGGGAGCACACCCACCTCCAGGAGATCTCCACATCCCTCTGGAAGAGGACATGCCTTGCTTGTGGTCATTGCTCAACCAACTCACTTTAGTGAGCTCTTCTGGAAGAAGACAGATTTCCCTGGGAAGATGGGATGTGCAGAGCCGTGCCCCTGCGGATCCATTCGGAACTGGAAACCGAACCGCGCTGGAGCATCGCGCGCATCCCCTTCGGATCACAGCGTCAGCCCGCAGACAGACGTCCCCACCCGACACAGCGTGGTCGTCCGTCGGTGCTGAACCCGCTGCAGCCGAGCAGAGCCGATCCGTGTTACGTTAAAAATGGATTCTGCAGACACAGCAATACGGGAACAGCCATTTCCCCCGCTCGTTAGTTTAGGTTGTAATTACAGTTGGTTTAGGATCACTACAAACCAGCCTTGCTAGAGTACGCGTGGAGACAGCAGCGATTTAAACAAGCCAAAATCGGGCCATTTCCATTCTCATCCGAATAGTGGGTCCCATCTTGGCACCGCAGCCCTGCGCTGGAGAGCTCTGCTCCCAGTTCTGCTCTCTTCTCTCCTGCTTTTGCAGAATCCCCTGGGGGACAGACAACAGCCATCTCCACGTCTCCTCCTTTCTCGCATGCTCCCGTTGAGCAAAAACCATTTGGGTGACCAGGCTGCCCGGTGCCGCAGCACAAAGTAGGTACAAACCGGCAATCGAGGATTTGGCCGGAACTCTCCCACCTGTGACGACTTGAAGCCTCACCCCCTCATCCCATAGCTTAATTGGGCAGAATCACTTTAATTACTTCTCTGCAATCTATTTAATTAGAGGCACACTCATGACAGGGAGAGCCTGGGACCCAGCCCCGAGCCCCAGCTGCTGCTCACAGGTAAGAGAGCTGTTCCCCACAATCTGGCAAAGCTGTCACCCTCGTCCGACGGTTTCAGCCCGAGTGGCTGATGGAGACTGGCCCGAGAGGAAGCCTTAGGTTAAACCACGTCGGGTGCACAGAGACCAGCCTGAGCCCGTTCTCCTGCCCAATAAAACCACGCAGCACCGGCACAGTGGTGGCACCTCCCAGGATGTAACTCAGAGATGGGCCATAGCTTGGATGGCAGCTCTGAGAGCATCCCGGCTCCCCCAGGCTCGGTCACTGTGCTGCTGGTCCTTTCAGCTATGGGAACTGGTGACACGGCAGTGATGTGGGCTGTGACTTCCCAGGTGTGATCGTCCGTGTTAGGTCTGGCCTGCCAAGCCTCTCTGGAAAAGCATCACTCGGCGACGTGCCGTCAGGAGGCTACGAAGGGACGGCCAAGCCGCCACCACCCAGACAGCACAGCCAATCCCAAACAAATCCCTGGGCTCACCTCCTCCATTCTCCCTTTTCTCCCCACGTTCCTCGTGGGGTCGAGCAGGTCTGCCCACAGAGTGCAGCGCTGCTCATGGAAAGGGGCTGGGAGCTTCGGGGCTGGGAGCTTCGGGGTCTTTGCCCCCCGGGTCCCTGCTCGGAGGTGCTGGGCTGCCAGAGCCATCCCCTCCATCTGTCCTTCATCGCTGACTGTTGTCTGGCACAGTGGGAGTCGCGGCTCTGTTTATTTGGTCATTTTTGGGGTGAGGGAAGAGGGCCGAGGGTATAATTTTCAGCAGTCTATGACAGCGTAATTAGGTAAATATAAATGAAAGGAAAACACACTCTTGAAGTCCAGGGACTTTCACATATTTTCCCTGTTATTCCATCTCACTGGAAAAATAAAAGCTACTCAGCATGAACATTTATTAGCAATTAGTATCTGGGGCACGTGGAAGCTCCTGGGACAGTCCCGGTAATTAAAGCTTCCCACAGCTTTCTCCCTGGGTTTTGCCACCCTCGCTCCTTTCTGTGCCCAGCCCTGCGACAGGACATGGTGCGTTTGTGACCCGAGGCATCGGCAGCACTGAGACCACCACAAAGGGACAAGGAAAGATCAAGATCAGCAGCCCAACAGGCTGCATCCTCACCACGGCATCGCTGGGACCTTGTCCGTCCTCTGCCCACCCAGACACGCACCGAGCAGCTCCTCTGAAGTCAAAGCCTTTGCACGTGTACTGGAGGCAGAATCTGTCCGTTTAGTTCAAGCTCAAGGGATAGACTTGGACGTATGTGAACGCAAGGTGTAGGAATCAACTGTGCCATCAGGATGAGGAGTGCTTCCAGGATGCTGTTTGTCTCTGAAAGAAGGCAGTTCTGGGCAGGGGAAGGTTTAAAGCTTCCCCAACGCCGGGAGCCTGAGCAGCAGGGCATCGCGTGGGTGTCAAGAGCAGGAACCCATGCTGGCTCGCTCACTGCCTCCCCTGCCCAAAGAACAAGAGAACCACCAGGGTGGACAGCTCTAACATCCTTGCAGAGCCTATTGGTGGTGTTACTCTTACACTTTTTTTTTAACCTTCCCGGATCAGAGTCTTGGTGTCCCCTCGTGAAATGAAGAAATTCAGTATAGGTAAACTTCATGCATAAGGTCCCTGAGAAACCCTCATCTGATAAAGGAAGCACTCACCATCCCAATCTCAAGTCTTAGCAGTAAATTAAAAAAAAATAACCACTCCCATACCTTTCAATGACTTTGCTTTAAATCTCCTATCTAATAGCAGTCAGGAATGACACTGCAGGAGATCAGAGGCCCTTTCAAAGTTTTACAGAATGTCTTTGGAGGGTCACGGTGAAGGTAAAATTGAGCATTAGAAGTACTTACAGACAGTGAAATGAGAAATTGAAATGAAAAAAATGAAAGATGAGATTATCGTGGCACCACACATAATTGTAACGGCACGCTCCTCGGGGGCTGCTGCCGTGCGGAACAGCACGTGCCCGGGGCTGTGCCAGGAGCCAAAGACCCCTTCCCTGCCCTCCCACGTCCCCTTCCCCGCTGCCCCCCGCTCACTGCCCCGCCGGCACGCAGCCCGGTAAGCAGCCGGTTCGGGCTCGCAGGATGGGTTCTCACAGCCACGGTTTGTGCCGCCCTGGAGAAGCCAAGCACGTAAGTCTCAAGACAACATTTCAGTTGGACTCTTCTCTTGCTCGTCAGTCGTGCAGCCGGGCTGGAGCCCTGCTGAGGAGGGACAAGCCTGGCTTGGTTCTGATGACGAGCGAGCGAGATGGGAGAGGACCAGAGCTGAGATGGAGCTGGGCTTCCTCCTCTTCCTCCTCCTGCTGGGAGGGGGGGGAAGGTTGGGGTGACAGGGACCGGCACCAAGCCGCAGCTCCTTTCTCTCCACCCTGTTCCCACCATGGACCAGGACCCCTGCCTGTGAGCACAGGGCCCAAGGACTGGATGTGCCCCAGAGTTCACAGTCAAACCAGGCTGGTGCTGCAAGGTCCCACCACCCGTTTGCCCAGAGGCCGCATCCCACCCCCGGATTGCAGCGGGACAGGCAGGTCCCAGCCCGACCTGCTGCCACCACCACCTGAACGCAGCGAAATTCCAGCTTCCAACCAAGTAAATAATTGTATGTGTCACATTTATTTACTGCCTCCAATAATTCTTTGCTGGCCCTTTCGGTTTGGACATAAGTGACTTTTTAATATATATTTTCTCACACTGGTGGCACATAATAAAGTAATCATGTAATTACTGCAGCCATAAATTTGTCACCTTGGTAAGTAATTTTTATGACTTAGAACAAGAAAAGAAAAGCAAGTCTCCTTTTCTGCAGTGATGTGGTTTGTGGTCACAGGCGCTTCAAGGGGTGGGTTAGTTTGTGTCATTCTCCCGATTCAGGCGCTTAGAATTTGTTTATACTTTGATCGAGTCTTTCCTCAGCTGCTGCCCAGCGATATTAAAACACTTTCAGCAGTTAATCCCCCTGCAAATCACAACTCCCCATCGGGAAGCCGGGCACTGAAGACGGAGGCACAGAGGGGTGAGCAGCCTCCGGAGCTGGGCAGGGGCCCTGGCTCCCACCGGCATGCATCCTCTTCCCGGGAAAGGGGCACTGGAGCGGTGAACAGGCAGGACGGGAAAGGACCCTGAGCAGATCCACCCGTTCCTGGCTATTGCTGGCAGGTGCCCTCTCCTTAAAGAGCCACGACAATGGGGAAACCAACATTTCTCCGGAAAACATAACCTGGAATTTCACTGTTTTCACAAGCAGGAAGATTTCCCTGTGCTCCAGGATTTAGAGTTCCTGCTGCCACTCTCCCAGCCCCTCCCAAAAGCATCTCGCAGAGCTATGCCAACAGTTTTCAGAAAACTCCCAGAGTTTGGAATTTGTTTTCGCAGCAATACCTCTGATTTACACAAGTACTGCAAATAGCTTGCTTTTTAAAAAGCAACTTTTCAGTGACTTTATTTCATTACGATATTGTAACAAAACATATTTCAAGCGATGAAGTTACAAATAAAAAGAGAATGCTAATATTCATTTTGACAAATCAGATTGGAAATTTCCAGCTGTGCTGCACTACTTCATTAGGACTATTTTTTGTTTGATCTATAATTTTTTTTTCTTCTTGCAAAGGTTTTATTTTGGATAAAACTGTGTTTTCCAGGAGGCAAATATTTCATTAGAATTTTCGTAATCACTTGTAGCCCCATGTTAAGCAGGGTTGATTTCAATGCCTTAGTGCTAGATGTATGCCTGAGCGTTCCATGGCATCGGAGCAGCAGTTCTCAGTTTCCTCCTGTTCTTATTTCCATCTCAGCACAACATATCCCTGTAATTCAAGGAACTACGAACTGGGTTCAGTGTGCTGCCAATCTGCAACCAAATAGCTGGTAACAGTGACCTTTTTTCCATTTCAAAACTCTCCACGTGAAGGTCCCACAGTATTTGAGACACGTGAGTTACGCTCCAGGCTGCAGATCGGTGGGCAGACTGAAGGCAGTACGTGGCTCACCCCAATTTAAGGCTAGAAGCCAGTGGTAGAGCTGAACTCCGCAGGCAGAAAGCTCTGCACTTCAAGCAGCTTTCAGATCTTTTCCACTTTTCCTGGTGGACAGAAGACCACAGCTGGCAATTCCGGTATCACGTATCTGAACACGCGTTTCTCAGGCACCTTTCAGGACCTCCACCAAACAGGTCAGCATCCCACCAGGGTCTAATGGCCTCAGGGGCCAAATGCCTCTCCCTAGGGTGGGTTTTGCCACCAATTCTGGATGATTGCTGCAGAAGAGAGAAAAATCAGGTAAGAAGAGTCTTTCCTTGTCCACCAGGATCAATGCCCTGCTGCAGCACAAAAGGGGGAATTGTGATTGCTCTGCTCCTGAAAGCCCTCAGACAGTGATCCCTTGAAAGCCAGGTTCATGCAGTTTGCCCTGGCATAGTCAGGGGCTCTTCCTGACAAACTAGTTGCTGCTGCTACTCAAGCAGCATGTTTTATTCATGCCAAAGAGTGTTCTTTTGGCCGCATCAACATCAAGCAAATGCAGCACAGAGTGGGCCAGTTGGGTTCATCCCAGGAAATCATTTATCTCCCTTAGGGAAGTACTGTGCAATGCCCTTAAGCCCTCACTGATATTTAATGGTGCGAGCCTGATGCTTAAGCACCATCCCCACGCTGAAGTCGTCTTGCTTCTGCCTTGCTTTGAGGCTATGATCGCTAGCGTTTGCAAAGGCTGAGGGGAAGGATTTGTTTAATGCAGCCCCAAGCCCCTGCCCTAATGGGTTGTTAATCCATACCCAGTGCATCAAATTTGCCAGCTGACTCCCAGGGGTCCCCAACATGCCTCCATCCTCCAGACGTTTGCTGGCAGCCTGCAGTTTCCTGGGATCCCCTAGGGAAAGGGAACAGTGACTGTAATAATAACCCCCACGCAGCCCCCTCCCTCCTGACCCAAAAGCAGTTGGCAGCCAAAGTGATATGCGCATTACTGGATTTATATGAAGTGCTGCTGAGCAAGAAAGATTTGAGGGGGTTTAACAGCTAGATGGGACCGAGAGATGATCTCAGTGCATTGGCTTGTGCTGCGAGGAAGGGTGAGAGTTTTAAAGTAACAGACCAGGAGAAGCCTGCAGAGTGGAGGTGTCCCTTCCCGTCCCCATGAGACGGCCAGCATACCCCAGGCACTGTCAGGAGCCGTGGCAGGACCATGACTGCCAAGGCAGTTGAACGTGCACTACCCAGAAGCACCCTTAGATGACAAGACTGCTGGTAAACGACACAATCTCAACTGATGCTGACACCCCAGGTCTGCCCGGTACAGGGGCAGCGCGAGACACTGTTTTCTCACACAGACTCCCATCATTCTACAGTCTGTAAAGCGAGGGACTCCTCCCGAACGTGGAAGAGGGTTTTATCCAGCCATCAGGCTTGTACCTGGCCAAGCCTGGAGGATGTCTTACTGCTGGAGTTTACTAGCTCCTTGGTGATGTTTAGAGCAGATGCTCTGTGGTAATTCGCCCTGTAATAGCAGGGTGAATTTCTGCACATCTGCAGGCTCTGATAACACCGGCCAGAGACAGACTTCACCCACAGGGACAGCGTGCTTTGCCTGTACACACACGAAGATGCCGACCAGGAGCACCCCCTGCTAGCAGCCAATACGCAGCTCCCCCAATAGCCTAGAAGTCGCGGCCACAGCCTCTTGCTCCCCTGGTGCTGCCGATGGGTGCTGTGCCGCAGCCCCCTCCCTGCTTCCCCAGGCCTCAGCTGAATTTCTGTCCAGATCTGCAATGCCCTTCGTACCATCTCAGGGTCCCTCTGGGGTAAAGTCTGTCAGGCTCATGGAACTGGAGCTCAGCTCAGGGCATCTAACAAAGCAAACTAGCACCAACTAGAAAGGAAGTTAAGAGCACCCACTAAACTCCAACCAAGTGATCAAGTCTCAACAGGAGACTAAAATCACGTTCATCAGGGGTGAGGAGCTAAGGGATTAACCCCTTTGGTTGCTCCTCACCCCCTTCAGACAGAAAACCTTTTAATAGGTCAGCAGATAAAAAAGCAGCAGTGAAAACATTCCTTATCTCCCCTGCCATGCCTGGGCTCTGTAATACAACTGATTCCTGCGATGTGCAGACCTACTCAAACAAGTTTATCTTCATTCGAGGAATAGTCATACAGTGAGATTGCAATGTAATTACCTTCTCACAAACCCTAACTGGAAATCTTCACATCCAGTCATTAGCTTTAAGACAGGCAGACAGGCAATTATATCTGAATAAATGACTGAGAAATGAATCCAGGAGACTCTCAGCCCTGATTCAACCTCCAGTTCACAATCTTGGGCGCAGCAGCAAGCTGTCCATCAGGCCTACCTGGACCTGGCACGATCCTTTGCTTGCTCCAACACCCATCATCCTGGCCTCCCCAAGGCTCCCTGGGTGACCCGAGACATCCCTCCCTGTGCTCCTGGCATGGGCAAGTACCTGCATGCCTGCCCCAAGGTCTGGGATGGACCTGGGTAACCTTGCAAGGCCCGGCTAGAGGCTCCAACGTCTCCTGAGTATTTCACTCTTGGCTGAACTCCTCCTTCACCTTTTCCCTTCCTCTCTTTTCTCAGTAGGTTTATAAGCCTCGATGCTGAATGTGTGAAGTCTCCCAAACAGGTGAGCAATAAAACATCCGAGACCTCATTGCAGGGGAGGCAGCAGAACTACAGTCTGGTGGTTGGAGTGCGCAGGCAGCAAGCCAGGACGCTTGGGATCAACGCCTGGCTCCAGCACGCACTTGCTCAGCGGCCTTGGGAAAGTGGCAGAGGGGAGCGGGCTCTCCACGGGAGCTGGGCTCCCTCCACACGGTCCTTCAGCGGGGAGCAGCTTTGCCGAAGGCTCCAGCATCTAGTACCCACAGTGGCGCAGAAAGTTCCCCGGACAGTTGAGAACAACTCTCCCTCCACTGAGGCCATCAACCTTCCTCTTCCTCGCTCCCCTGTAAGACAGCAACAACACAGTTGGCCAGTTTCCAAGCCTTTCCCAACGAGGGCGGATGAGTTGCATCGAATATATTTCCCAGCCCTACTCTTTCAGAAAGCTATGCTAAAAAGCCAAATGCAATGCTTCCCCCCATAGACCCCTCTAAAGGCTCTGCATTTAAAAGTCCTCCTGCAGGTGCCAGCGTTACCATCTACCTCCCAGAGAAAGGGCAGGCGTGTACCGAGCTGCCAGTCACCTCGTGGTGCCCATGGCATTGATTCAGGGGTGCTGGCTGGTACTCACCAGGTCTGCATTCTTTCTCCCCTCCCTCCATTTTACCATCAAGATGGATATTTTCTCTCATGTGATTATTTACTTAACGAAACACAGGTATTTGCAGCCCAGAGGGTATTCCCCACTGGGAGGCTGGAATAACAGTTTTGCACGGCACAGCACATCAGGCTTTGGAAGTACTGACAGCATCCTTTACAGGGGGAGAAGGCGGTGTTGGGGAGGAGGAGCCGAAGCAGCTGAAGAGGTTGTTTGATTGTTTCCTGGTTGTGAAAAAAGTCAGCTGGTTATGGAGAGAGGAGAGAAGGAGAGAGAAGGCAGGGAAGGTGTGGGGGAGGGGGCGGGTGGCCTGCTGACGATGGGAACGACACTTCTGGCACCAGCTTCGTACATATGGAAGCCTGGATTCCTGGCGCGCCAGGGCTGTGGGTGGCCAGGTCTCCCTTATCTCCCGGGGGAGGGTGCTTCTTGATGCAGAGCCTCCCCCCACCCCCAAACGAACCAGCTACAACTCCCCCTTTGTCTTCTGCAGAAACCTCAAATTAAGGTCTGGTTTGGACGCACAGGGGAAGGAGCCTCGCTGCACACTCTCCTCCACGCTCCCGACCAGGCGAATCCATTTGGCTGCGCAAAGTCCCAGCGAGGCCCCTGTGAGGGCTGGAGCCCTGCTCGCTGCCGGGGCACACGCAGCCCCGACCCTTCCCCCTGCCCTTCCAGAGCCCCTTCCCGGCCTGGGCAGCAGCTGAGCCCGAGTTACAGGCGCCCCGAGCCGCAGGGAGATCGCACCCAGGCGATGGGGACATGCAGCCTCTACAAACGGTGGCGGTCCAGGCCCCAGGAACCGCCATGACACACTCCCTCCACACAGGCGATAGCGCTCCGAGCTCCCAGCTGACCCCACAAGAAGCTAAACTGGCCTCACAGAAAGCTAAAGGGACCCAACAAAAAGCTAAACAGACGCCACAGAAAGCTAAACTCCCGAACAACCCGACTTTGGCACGACGGAACAGCGATGGAGGAGGCCCAGGGTGGGAGGGCACGGCCCCAAGAGGAGGCGCTGGGCTTGTCCTCGGCAGGAGGGTGGCTGCCAGCAGGGCCGCTGCTCCCGAGGGCTGGGGACGCGCGGGGAGGGAAGCGGCTGCAGCCTTGCCCCTTCTATCGCGATCCCGATCGCGACCCTGGCGCCGCTCCGCCCGCCCCTCCCGGCCCGTGGCCGTTGGGCCTGTCACGTGCCTGGCGTCCAGCCCGCTGATTGGCTGCGTGCTCTATATAAGCCCCTCCCGGCAGAAGGTGCTGGAAGGTGCTGTCCGCGGAGGAGGTGCGGCTGCGGAGCGGGCGGCTGGTAAGCAGAATTCGGGGGGTTTAAGCGTGCTTTGCGTTGCTTTTTCGTTGCCTTTTCTTTCTCTGGGCCACACAGGCCTTCCCCGAGGCATCGTTCCTAGCAAAATTAGGCCACTGTGAGATTTATTGGCTGAGGGGAGAGCTGGAGTTCAGTTCTCTGTCATCAGGTTCATACACAGTAATGGCGGGCGGGCGGCCTGGGCCCACGTCCCCTCCGTGCGAGGGGCAGGCAGGGGTGCTCAGGGCCTGCCTTCCCTCCGGGTTCGGTGGAGGACGTGGCTGGGCTGTGGTCACCCCCGCAAGCAGGTTTTGGGGCTGCTTGTGCCCCCCGGGGAGGGGGTGCTGGTGGGACCCCCCCGGCAGGGCTGGGTGAGGTGGGCAGCGGGCGGGAGGTGGCAGAGGGGGGCACACCCTGCGTGGGGGAGGCTCTCAGGACGGGTCTCTCAGTGGATCTGACAGGGAATAACTTGATCCATGGGGAGGTGCAGCAGCAGCCTGCCTCTGAAAGGGCAGTTAAAAACCCCTCAGGGACAAAAAAATTGAATTCCTGGTGTTTGGAGCGTGGGAAGGGACTTGGTAGGCTTGTGCCTGGTAACACTTGCCCTCGAGTGCTGCTGAATTGCCAGTATCGAGCTCCTTGGCAGAGCCCGTGCCCTGTGGTTTGGACGTGTGCTGCCATCAAAGTGCAGTCCTTGGGTGTCGCTGCTCCCGGCCTGGCAGCAGCGGCCCACGGGGCTGCTCTGGGCAACGGCAGAAGGTCTGCTGGGATCCAGCCAAGCAATGGAGAGTAGCCCGTGGGCAGGTCACGGTGCTCTCTGCCATGGAAGGATGGCTTCACCATATGACCAGAGACAAGCCTGAAAGATAAAAGTTCATCTTCACAGGCAGCGTCAGGCTTTGGAAAGCATGGGGTTGTGGGCTACGTGGTGGAGTCCAACCACCTATGGGGAAGAGGGGGGGGATGAGGATTTTGGGTCAGTCTGGTTTCCCCTAGCCTGAAAGTAGCTGGTGTTGCTTCAGAGCGACAGGAGACTGTGGCATCACGTTGCGGCACAGCCGTCAGTGGTACCCTGCTGCCCTGGGCTTCACCCAGCTGCTCCGCATCCTTTCCTCCTCCTGTCCCTATGCCACCGTGCTGCTAGCTTTGTAGGGTAGCTGCAGGGAGGGACGTGTCTGCAGATCCCTTTGCACGCACTTTCCCCTCTTGCTATGGGGAACTGATGGCTTCACAGACCAGACAGGCACACGCGCATCGCCTTGCAGGCCACTGAGCTGTGTGCCTGGGCACAAAACACTCCCATGTGAAGGCCGTCCTGTGCAACTGGCTCAGAAAGCGAGCTGATCTCCTGCTGCTCCTCCACGGCAGCCTGACCGGGAGGAGGTGGAGGACGGCTCCATTCCCTGGGGCCTCCCTGGGCACAGGGAGCACGGGGCTCAGCTCGGAGAATTGATTTTAGCACACTGCTGACTGACGGCTGCTTGCCGTTGGGCTGGAGGGTTAGGGCTGGCTCATTAGGGAGTACCCTCTTTCCCCATCCATTAATGTCGTGTCTAGCCCTTTGCTTTCCATGCAGCATGCTGCACTGCTGCCTTCCAGCATGCTCCCAGTGCAGGCGCCTGAAACGTCTTCTGTACCCTTGGGCAACTGAGAAATATGTAAATGTCAGTCTTATTTGCAATGCAATAATGTTTCGAGACATTGAGGTCATTATGTATTAACCTGGCAATGACACTGTTTAATCTTCCCAAGAGGTTGGAATCAAAGAGAAAACATATCGAGCCCATTCCCAGGAGTGTGTCCTGCATTTGTGGTTTTGTAATCAGAAGAATGTAGCCTGTGTTTGTACTTTGCTGGGTTAGGGAAGCGCCTTTCTTAGTCGTTTGTTTATTCAGAGGTTAATGCGTTAGCTGTAAGGAACCTGCCAGCAAGGGCACTGAACAGGAGCTCTTTTTCTGTCCGTGATGGCTGGACCTGTCAAAACAGTGGTGGTTCGGGTGATCATCCAGAAGTGCAGTTCAGTGATTTTTCTGGTTACCTGAACATCTTCTGTGGAATAAACAGGTTGGAAGAGCCTGGTGTGCAGTCTTGTGTCGCCTCTGTATGCCCACATACAGAGAGAATGGTAGGGTACAGGTGTGGTCCTCATCATTTAAAGCTGCTCTCACCGCAGTCCTTGCCAGAGGGTAGAGCAGGCTTTGGTGGTTTCGTGGTGGTTGATTCCACACTTTGTCATCTGTGGTCCCCTATGGTGGGTCTCAGTTGGCTGTGGTGGCATTTTTTGTTTGGTTCTGTCAGGATTTGATTTGACATCTTTTTCCAGTTCAACATCTTTTGTATGTTATCTAGGCCTGAGCTTAAGTACAAAAGGCTTTGGCTGTCCCAGAGTTACCTAGAATGTTTTGAATGCACCCCTTGACTGCCTCAAGAAATGCGACTGCTCTGCTTTAGCAATTTTTAGGAATTTCTTGCTAATTGTTTCTTAGCGTGACAATTTTTTAGTGGTGCTGTCACTGACGGTGGGCACAGGGGAGGACACGTCTTAGAGCTGAGTCACAAACAACTGTCGTGCTTAGATGTTCCATCTGCTGCCGCGCTGGGATTATAGCTAGTGTGAATGCGCTTCATCAGCTTCAGCGCAAGGTCAGCGGGGTCTGTTTATGGGTTAAAGACAAGGATTTATATGATATACAAGTGGCATATCCAGTTCTGTGCTCAGCACCGGGACGGTGGTCGCAGTCCTGCCCGGCAGCTAAGGGCTCCTCCCCTCCACCCCAGGCTGCCAGTGCTGCAGCTCCTCTGTCCCTGCCTTTGGCTTTTCTTTCCTCAGAAGCTGTCAAGGCAGCAAACTTCTGTGCAAGAGCTGGTTACAGAGGGACGTCAAGTCCTAATGTATCTAACCTGACATGGCAGAAGGCAAGCTGTCTTTCCTCTGTTCCCTTATATATAATATAGCAAATAAAAGCTTGGAAATTACTGTAGAGGTAAGAAAGGCCTTCAACATGACTCTGCCTGTGCCTGCAAATTCAGGCTAAATTACCCATCTCCTAAAGGAGACTGTACCAATATTAAACCAATGCAGGGCATGATCTTTGTCAGCTCTTCAATGCCCTTTGTGGCTGTCTTCTGTAAGCTCCTGCCTGTTCTTTAGGGCACGAATGGAAATCATCCTGATCCCATCCTCCGCATAAATATCAAGAGGATTCCTCTGGCTAATGTGATTACAGAGGAGACCAAACAGGGAGATGGACTCTGAGAGACAAAGCTCTTGGTTAAACAACATAGATGTCTCAAATATTTGCCAACACTTGCGAACACAAATATTTACGCCAGCAGCAAGAGCCAAGGCGTATTTTTACTTCAAGATGTATTAAATGTTTCCTTGAGTGTGCAGAATTCGGAAAGAGCTCTTATATCACTTGCCGGCTCATTTTCCAGGCCACTGAATGCACTCACTTATTTGGCAAATCTTGCTGTTAACAGTTTTTTCCTCATCTGATTTTACTGACTTTCCTGCTTTCCCTGAGAATCTTGTGCAGGGAGGGAGAACGAATCCATTTTTTTTTTCCCTCCAGCAAGCAAAACGCTGTATCAGATTGCAAAATCTCCCTGCCAAAGTTGATTATTTGTGGCCCTCCATATTTCTTGTGACTCGTCCTTGTAGCAGGAGGGGAAGACTATGAGCCAGGTCCCAAGTCCGAGGCAATGCAGGGACCTCGTAAAGGCATTGAGCCTAACGAGTCTGCTGGAGCTACAGCCCAGTCCTTGGCATGTTCCAGGGGCCCTGGGCTGGGGTGACACACCTGAACTGCTGCCTGGTATGTACAGACCAAACCGCCCGATTTCCAGAGGGATAGCCAACCTGTCATTGTGGCCCCGTGATAAATGGCACCATTTTTTGGAGGTGTGCCTTTGCAGGTGGAGAACCACCAGCAGTGCTGCTGCTGCTGGTACCATTGCTCCGAGGCTTCTTCCGGCTCCAAGGAATGCCTCTGATGCTAGGACGCCGCAGGAGAGAGCTCTGATCTTTCTCAGACAGCTGCGTTCCCCTTATAAAACAGTATATTGTGCTAACAATAAATGTGAGGCTTATTTACAGTCTCAAACACTGGCAGACTAAAAAGGGGAAGCGGCAGGCAGTTCCCTCACCGAGAATCATGGGGGATTAATCAATAGCAATAAAACTTCAGTCGGTCTGTTCCCCCAGATGAAAGGGGATTAAGCGAGGCACTGGTCAGCCAAACTTCAGTCGAGGAACAAGGACGGTCGTTTCGGTGCACGTTGCAGGCCCACCAGAACAGAAACTAAGAGGCACATTAAGTCTGGATATGGTGCGATGCCATGGACAATTATGGAGGGGGGAATAGTGTGAATGAATAAAAATCACAATCCTTTCCCAAGCTATTTGGCTTGTATAAACTTAATAAAAGCTGCACAGATGTTTTTTTGTGTGGGTAATAGAGGGCAGATGAGGTTGGCCTTCCTCTGCAAAGACAAAGCGAGCCAAAATGGTGCCTCTGAAGCCCAGAGATGAAGCAGTTCATCCTGCCAGTCAGGGAGCAGGAGCAGATATCCTGGGTCTGGAACCAACGGACCCAGAAATTCTCTGCAAAGAAGTACTTTGACACACAGACAATGGGAAAAATCCTGCGTGAAGTTGTTGTAGGAGAAGCCCAGTGGCAAAGCTGCAGTGGGCAGACTGGGCAGGAGCAGCGGGAGGGCAGGAGACATTTTGCAGGGGCGCAGCAAAGCTGGTTGCGCGGCCAAGACAGAAAATGGGAAGGGGCTGTTCTGACCCAGAGAAGGGTGAACGGAAATTTGTGGATGCTGAGGAGCAGATGTGGAAAGGGTGTAGTGAGGCCTGGGACCGAAAAGCGTTAACAGGGACAGATGGAGGGAGCTTGCCTAACATCTTCCCACTCTTTGGCTGTCTCCGTCTGGCACTACCAGCCCTTTGCTTAACAACATAATTCATATTGGCACTCAAATTCACACCCACGTATCGACAGGGGAAAGCACAGCCCTGACCTGTACTTCCAGTGTGGTTCATCATGTGAGTTGTTTCTGTCCCTCAAAGAATGGCTGGAACAAGGTACTCCCTCGGTGTCATGCATTTCCACACGAGTCAATTAACCCTTTTCGTGCGTGACTGAGAACCAAGGTATAAATAAAGCCATCAACAGATGATACCAGGGTAAAGGAGTGGAACATCTCTATGGTCCACTGCCTGGGAAAGCCGAGGGAGGGACGGACACACGGCACGAGCTTTTGGGCTGTGAAGCTCTCTGGTACCATAACGCCCGCAACTGAGTCAGGGCTGTGACGGCTGATGTCGCCTCTCAAAACCCTTGGGTATTTCAGAAGTGGCTCCCCTTGGTCCCAGGCGTGTTTGAACGCATTCTTACCGTGTTTGTCGTTCTTCATACTGTTCTGTGGTTAAAACCAAGCTGTTTTTCCTGGAGAGTGGCCCTTTCCCAACCTTGGGGATGGAAATGCGGGTCTCTCTACTACGTTCCTTCCTGCATTTGGCAACAAAAAAGGGAGATGTTCGGAGGAAACAATACAGAGACACATTTCGCATCAATGAGACACACACAAAGTATTTTTGGCAGCATGGTGTGGGAATTTGGCATAGGCTGTTGCTCATAAGCTCTAGACTCCCTTGTCTACAGCAACAAGTGGCACCTACATCTATAATGTCTGGAGTGTTCGTGGGTCCTATAAAGGAGGGTCTCATGGGAGGCCGATAAAGGAACTAATGGTGCTTCAAGATCTTTTCTTTAAGGAAGAGTCCTTCTGAGTCCCTAAAAATGGTTAACTCCAGGAGATGTGGATGTTGGCCATGGTTTTGTTGGCATAGCACTAGTTTCTTGTGCTTCCTGGAAAGACGTGGCTATTTCACACCCAAAAGGGACTACAGCAAACCATGTGCTATCCCTGTTTGTTGAGGCGTCTGAGGAGACAGCCCTTGCTGTGGCTATTGCTGCATTTGGAGATTCCTTTGCATCGGCGTGGAGCAGCTTCTTGCGGCATTCTCCGGGGACCGTGATCTCAAGTGAAAACAACAGCCAAGAGGAGCCAGAGCTCAGTCCTTGCACCAGAACTGTGAGGTCCGTAAATTAACATCTCTATTGTTTTCTCCTTGATTTTGGAACTGAAGTGTATGGACCCTACTCTTTCCTCACCCAGAGGAGTGATAAAGAAAGGATTGTTCCCGCCAAAAACATCAGTCCTTGATGGTTCTTATTTAATGTAGGAAAAGGGAATAAACGAAATATTCGGTTCCCTGTCTCTAGTTCAAGATACACCTTCAAATCTGAAAACTGGGGAAATCTCTGGCAGGGTTTCTTTTTTGCTAGAAAAACAAACAAAAAATGTTGTTTTCTGGCCAAAAAGCCCAAGCTGTTCATTTCTTCTGTTTTTCCCTTTCCTTTTTTTTTTTGTTCTAGGGCTGTTTCTGAGCAGCTAGGCGAGGAGGACGACACGCTGTATAAACATGGTACCAGCGGGGTGTTTGGAATGCTTCTCGCTCCGGACCTCCTCCCCACGGAGGAGGAGGAGGCTGGCGGGGTGGAGGAGTCTGGGTCATGGAGCAGAGGGCAGGGAGAAGACAGCTTCTCTTTTCTGCTTGCGTGTCCAAATCTTCCCAGCTGAGGAGAGAAACTGGTGTGTGCTGGGTCCTTTTATTTAGCATTCTCTTCTCTGCTTCCCCTTTCATCCCCATGTGTCAAACAGCTTGTAGGCTTTATTTCAGGGGGCCAAGGAATTTGAACTACAGGCCCAAATACCTCAAGCATCTTTTGATATATACGGTCTTGAAGCAAGGTTCGGTGGTGCCTAGAGCCAGCACCCTGCCAGCTCAGGAGAGCCTGGAGCATAAGACGGTCCTCAACAACTTCTAGATGAGTGAGTGACAAAAAGTGGGGAGTCTTACCTGGGGGACGCAGGCACCATTTCAGTCTTGCACCTTCAGTGTAATTACAGTTCCAGCACAGCAGTTTGGCCTTTCTTGTGAAATCTTAGCCCAGCAATGAAGCAAAGCATGACTGTGCCGCTATGTATTTCTGACATTTTTGCATCTGGGTAGATGAAAGAGCAGCAACGTCAGCTCTCTTTGTGCATGAACTTCAGCGTGTCACATTACTGTTGATGGCTAATGATGGAGTATAGCACGCTGGGAAATGCAGTCTCCGTGGGCCCTGCCGTGGTACTGCAGAGGACCAAGTTGCATTATGTTTGTTCCACACTCATTTAGATCCTTCCTTGGTTTCCCAGTAAGTGGCTTCTCACAGGGAATAGTGGTCCCAATGAAAGCCCATTGAAGTCAATGGGAGTCTTTCTGTTGACGTCAATAAGTTTGGACTCGGTCCCATGCATGCGGCCCTCCTGCTGAAGAGAAATGAGCAGCAAATCTTCTGTGTCTGCATGAGGTATTCTGTTGCATCATTCATTGTCTATAACCACAATTCAGCTGGTTTTAGATTGCTAAACCAACAACTGGAAGCATTTAAAAGGGAGGGAGGAGAAGGGGTTGACCATGCCCTTTCTGCTGGGGGACTGTTACCGTGGCACAGCCGGATCACAGGGAGGTCTTCTGGTCAGTGCCAGCAGCAGGGCTGAGCTCCTCCTCTTCAGAAGACATTCCTTTTCCCCTGGGGTTCAGTGGTGGTAGTGCAGCTAGGAAGAAGGGGGTTAAAGTACCTGATCCTTTCCCCCTGGGGTGGAAGGCATTGTTGGGGCTGAGGGAGGACGGTGGGATGCAGTTGTGGCAGCTCCAAATATTCCCTCCCAGAAAGAGACTTGTTGCTTCTGCAGAGTCACTACAAAACCAATTGTTATTGTGCGGATTTTTGGTCTCTCCCAGGAGCTCGGGGATTGACAGCCTTTTGGGTATGACGTACCGGGTGATGCCAGCCTTTTCCAGATTAACAAGCTCTTGAGAACCAGCCTTTGAAGAAGGCAAGATGCTGCCTGTCAGCTGATGAGTGAAACCGGTCCACGTGCATGGCTGTGGCTCCAGCATCCTGCTGCGTTTAAAACTCAGTGAGACCCGAGGGCTGCTGCCTTCTGCGGGGACCTTCTCTCACGTGCCGTGGCTCCTGGCTGCCAGCCCTGCCTCAGCTCTGCTGGGTGCCGTTCTCCATGCTCTCGCGTGCCATCCTCCTCACCCGTTGGTGGCTGGCTTCTGCTGCAAAGCCCTGAAATTCTTCCAAAGCAAACAGAGCACAAAGGCAGAGGCCATGGTTCAGAGAAGGGCCTCGTAGCTGGCTGAGGGCAAGCCCTCTGCAAATGGGGAGCTGGCTGCAGGCAGCCAGGAGTCTGTCCGGGTCTGGTGGCAGTCAGAGTGGGGTGCTAAAATGTGATCCAGCAGCACTTCCACTTGGCACAACCCTTTGGAACAATCAAATGGATTTTTCCGTGTGGCTGTTACTTTTTCCGTCGCAGGGATGTGCTGCCTTCCCCCTCGAGTTGACTGATGGGTAGAATAGGTGAAGGCCCCTTTGAATCACCGGCAGTGGCCCTGAAAAGGCAGAGGCCAGCTGATCTAGCCCTGCATGCCAAGTGTTATCCAATAATCCATGATAGCACTCCTGCTTCTCTCTGCTCTCAGCACTTGCTTTTCTTCCTTGAACCAAGTGCTACCTTGTGGCCATCAACGGATTTTAAGTTAACCCTGCCGTCACCTGAAGGCAAACCCCACCATGGAATAAATATGAGTTCAGCTGGCATATCAGGCAAATACAGAAGCTCTTGTAAGAATCAGGGAAAACGTCTTTTAAATATATATATGCATATGTTATATAGACACATGTATGTATGTATAAGCGTATGTAGGCAGATACAGTGAGTATGTACACATGTATGCTTGTGTGTAGACGAAGGGAGGGGGTACTTTTTGTACAAAAGGCAAAGGTGTAGAATTTGAGGGTTGCCATGGATACAGGTCAGATGCCTTTGTTCTCGCATTGTGGTGTAGCTTAGGGAGATGAGAGATGCGCCAGCTTCAGAGAAAGATGAGTGAAGAGTGGGTTTTAATTTTTTTTTGATACGTGAGGAAAAATATCCATACTTTTTTATCAAAGTATGAAATAAAAGGCAGTAAATGAAGGCAATCTACAGATGCATATGTGATTGAACTCACGGAGAGTCTGGGAAGCGATGCAGTTGAGTGGCATCAGGGGAAATATCATCGTGGTATCGTCATGGTCACAGACAGCCCCTCTGTGGAGCCACAAAGCCACTTGTCTGCAGCAACTCTGCACTGATGTGGAGCCTGATGTTGTCGTGCACTGCCTGTGCGTACGAGTGTGCACACGTGCGTGTGTGTGAGTGTGTGTGTGTGCTTCTGCCTTTGTGTTTTGCTTTTAAAGTCCTCACTGACTTTCTATAGTCCCAGGCTATTTGATTCGGCGCTGAGAAGGAGGTTTCAAACCAGGATCCATATGGGGCCCGTCAGTTGCGACTGGATTCATTTTAAAGTCCTTGTTAAGTCCAACAAAAAGCCAAAGATTAGAGCTGATATGTTGGCTTTTATCCAAATACTGATCCTTGAAAGGCTGCCTTGAGACCGCCAGGCGACTCTCTCATTCCCCTTTTTCTCCTTGCTCCTCTTCTTCCTTTCTAATTGCTTCCCAAATTTGGGTTTATTAGCATGATTTTGAAGCCAGGTAATCAGAACCATGTATGTTTTTCTCTCCCCCGTCTCTTTCTGGTACCAATCAGATCATGTCTCTCTCTTGGTTGAGAAAGTCCACTTTAGTATCTTGACCACCAACGTCAAAGCCTTGGCAAGGCTGCAGCCCTTTGGGATAACGCTTTAAACCCGGCCGTTAGCTAGCAGATACATTACTGGCAGCCAAACAGCCATGTCTCAAAGAAAAGCAACGTGGTTCGTGTCTGTTAGCTGGGAATGCTGTCTTCTCTAAGGCCAGGGCTACAGCTTGCCCTTCCTTTGGCCTCAAGGCTCATTTTCAGGGCTTGTTCCGCCACGGCCAGCGTGCCACAGTGGATGAGGGGGGTCTGTGAGTGAGAGGTCTGGCACCTGGGAAATGGATGTCTCTGTCTCCGGCTTTGCTGGCTGTCTGCACAGACCCTGCTGCTCAGGTCATGCTGAGGTGACCAGTATAAGGACAAGAGGAGCTTTCATGGTCGGTTCCCATTGTCTCCTGTGGTCCAGCTGTACTCTGCTGCTGGAGATCTCTCTTCCAACCTCAGCTCCTCCCTACTTTTCACATCACAGCTCAGAGCTTGTCTCTTTGAGAACAGATAGCTCTTGACAGCCTGGGTTGTGAGGGAAGAACAGAGGGCCAGAAAAAGAGACCAGAGCTCGAGTAAGAACTGCATGTAATCAAGCAAGGAGAGTGGAGGTGGGTAGGAGGAAGGGCAGTGGATATTGGGGATGCTTTGTGCCAAAATCAGAAGGCTGAGCAGAAGGGGAGCTGGGGCCACCTAAGTCCACCAGCCCAAGCCTACGCTCTTGTGGTGAGGACACCCGAGCAGGTGCTCCTGCTTTGTTCCTAAGCAGTGCCTCATTTGGAAGACCCTCTGTGAAGCCTGTATCATCGTTGCGAGTCAGCGCATCTTGTGAATTGGCAAACCTGGAGTGCTGGAGGAGGCCTGAGGAGGGCAAGATAAGGAAGAGAGCCTGCAGGGCGTTGGAGCTGTTGGAACGTGATCTCAAAAGTGGAAGCAGAGAAGGGACTCGGGCTGCACTAGAGAGCCAGCACGGCTCATTGTCCTGCTCCAGAAGGCGTAAAGCGAGTGCCTCAAAGGCCTGATCCTGTCCCGCAAGGCCAGGCCCAGCAAATGGCTCCTTACTCTGGCACGGGGCAGCTGGCCACATCGCGCCGCGGCAGCCAGCACCTGCGGGATTTGTCAGAAGTATTTTGAGCAGCATCTGCCGTGGGGGCTATATGCCACAAGGGGCATTAAAAAGCCATCATATATTGTATTGTCCATACATTAATTTAAAATATATGCAGCCACATATAAAATATTACCTAACACGTAATATTCGTGCCGTTTAAATTAGACAGTAGGCCGATATATTTTCAATATGCGCCATGCGATGTAATGCACACTATGAACAGGCAGCGGAGAGATGTGAAATGTGTGCGAGATGCATCTGGGCCGGGAACAGCTTGCAAAGCCATTCAGGAAAATATTTAGAGGGGTGAGGGGCGGGAACGGGCTTGTTCGGTCTTTGTTTTTGTGACTGCTTTAACTCCAGGCTTTCTGTCCCGGGAGTCCCACAGTACAGACTGGTGACCCCCTACAGGCAGCATAAAAAGGAGCCAGCCCAGCCCATTCTGTGCAGCGCTGTCATCTCGCTACTCCAGCGGCCCGGTAATGAAGAGGGGTATTAAAAGGAACCAAGATTTCCATTCACTCCTGCCAGCGTTGGCCTCGCAGATAATCCCTCTGTGCGGCAGGTTTGCCGAGGGGCTCTGGGCCGTCGTGGAGGAGCTGCCAGCGCACGGCGTGAGCACCGGCAGCCTGAGCACGGGCAGCGGACTCACACGTTCCCGCTTGCCGGCACAGCCGCGTCCTTCGTCCCGCTCTGCACAGCCAGCCCCCTCCTCATCTCCCGCCCCCCTCACCATACGTGTGTCCAGTCCAGCCCGCAGCCCCTTTATTCCACCCCCAGTAAAATCCTCCCAGCCACCAGGTCACTCCTCATCCTCTCCTAGTCCAGCTCTGACCTGGCTGGAGCTTGCCAGGTGCACATCCACCTCCTAGCTGGAAGCACCATCCCAAGGAAGTCTAATCACTATCCCTTGCATTTTCTCACTGGGTTTATAATTTCTAGGGACTGGCTGGCTCTGGGTCTGAGTATCTCAGCTCTGAAATCTGCACTTTGGCTTCATTTCCTGCTAAGTTCTCTGAAGGGAAAAAAATCTCCTGCAGCTCCTGGGTGCTAGACAGGAGATCTCTCCCATCCTTCTGCCGTGAGGCACCAGGATCCAGCCGACGCAAACCTGGTGGCAGAGGCTGGGGCTGGCTGGGGGGAAGGCAGAGGGTCGGGGCTGTGCCATGCACCTTGTGCCTCTGTCCCTGTCCGCTTCCTGCAGTCACACACCAGGCCCCAAGAACAAAGCCTGTTTATTTCCCTGCTCCAGGCGAACCGTAAGGGTTTATGCTGGAAGATGTTTCTTACTTCTGGGAACACTGTCCGGGGCATTTTTTCTTTAAAAGTTTTAGTTTATCAACGTGGAAAAATGCTGTTGAAAGTGGATGTTATCCACAGCACTTCCCATTTCAGCGGAAAGCCAAAGTTCATTTTTTTTGGAGAGAGGGGAGAAAAAGCAACGTGGAGCGTTTGGTATGAAGGCCGTTGAGCGGCTCGGCTCTGCTCGCGGCTGGCCCCCACCATACCCTTTTCCTGCTGCAGTATAATGGGAGCTCAGAGGCCAGCGCAGGCTCAAAATCAGCATGCTGGGAAATCAGCGGGATGTGTGCAAACTGCCTTGGATAAAATCCACCCTGAGCGCAGCCTATACCATAATACGACCAAGAACAGCGAAGCTCTGAAGTCTGAGAAAGAACATTTCATTTCTCCCCATCCCCCCGTTTCTTTTTCCACCCCGCTCCTGCCGGCACACACCTGGGCTCCAGTTGCTGCATCCAAGGACCGCAGAAAGCCTGGGTCTCACGGCACCTCTAAACCAAGGACGCCAGCTTTGCTGAGACTGGGTTTTGGCCTGCCTGGATTATTTTAAGCTCAAGTTTTGGGGTTTTTTTTTCCGGTTGAGGGACAGTGACTTTACCAGGCTGGATCTCCAAAGCTGGCTAAGCTTGGCCCAGCGTGGGGAAACACCCATGAGCGTGGACTAAGCGTTTCTCATTCCAAACTCCCCCAGTTCTGAGATTAGGCAGAAATTCAAACAAATGAAGGCAGTTGCTGGAGAGGACAGGAAGCAATTACAGACCACCCTGTAAAGGCAGGACAGCTAGCAGCTTGTGTGGCTGCTGCTGCTGTTTAAACAACAACAACCCCCAGGCCGGGAAGGGCAGGAACATCTTTGAAGAACAATGCTGGAGCGAGGTGCACTGGAGAACTCGACAAAGGAGGATTAATGCAAAATGCTCCGGCACAAGGGCCCTGGGCTCTTGCTGCGCGGGTCAGGAGGGTCCTGCTGGCAGGAGGAGGACAAACAGGATGGGGTCCTGGGTCCAAGGGGAGTCGGAACCTGGGACCTCCTGGTGCCAAGCCAGGGAGCAGACCCACGCAGGTCAGGAGGAGGGTGGCCCGCAGGATGCCTTTTCCATCTGCAGGGCCATTTTGCGGCAGGATTTTTTTCCTTTGCCATGGAGGGGGAAGCGGGGGGGAGGCATTTTCAAGCTGTTTTCTCCAGGATGTCCCAGCTACGCCTGACAGCTGGTTCCCATTGGGCTCCTGACCAAAGGCAGTCTCCAGCAAGGGTGGGAGTGGGCGGGAGTGGGGGAAGGGAACCTAATAACGATGAGGACGAAGAAGAGGAAGGATGAAAGGCACTGAAATGTGGAGGGTGGAACTGAAGCAGGAGGACACTCAGTGGGAGGGGCTGGCGAGGCTTTGAAGCTCCTCGCTATGGGGAGCCTCCTTTAAACCCTACACCATATTGGTCCAAGGAGGGGAGGAGGGTCTGCCTCGCTTTTTCCCTCTGAAATACTACGAGAGGTTGAGACCCCCACTCAGGATGGCCTGTTTCCGTCTGTTAGGCGTTTTAAATGCTTGTCCATCTCCCGTGGCCTCCCGGTCCTCTGTCAGGGCTCGTCCTTCCGTTCCTTGTGGGAATGGGCTGGGGATGGGAGGTTCCTAAAGGTACCCTCCTGGAAAACGGAAGGATACAGGGCGTGGGGTGGGGTCCATAAAGGATGGTTTCAGTCACAGCCTCATGCCAGTAGGCATTCAAGTGGAGGACATGTGAAGAGGAACTGTCTGTGTCCCGAAACCCAGCATCAGGTGGTGCTTTTTGCTGCTCGCTCTCAGAAATCTCGGCTGGCAGGTCAAGGGGAGGGTGGCTGGTGCTGCCAGACTTCCCCTGGCTACCGCCGGAAGGAGACTGCTGGCAAGAAGTGCAGGGACTCGTGCTGCAGCTCCCTCGATCCCTGCCCCGGAGGGGACGGAGGTGTCAGCTGCCGCGCAAGAGGCCCTGTCCGTCCCCGTTCCCCATCACCAGGTCCCTCTCCTCTAAGGCAGTCACGCAGGCCGGGAGAGGAGATGCTGCTGTTCCGGGGGTTATACTGAGCTGCTGAAGTGCCCCGCCATTCGGGTCACTCGGCAAGGGGACGTTTCTCCACAAGCATGTGGTGGCACAGGTGTGGTGGGGCTGTGCACCGTCGCTGCCACCTTGGTCGCTCAAGTGGAAGATGGTGGAGGGGAATCGGAGCCTGCCTGCAGAACGGGCTGGACAGCGAGGCCTCCGAAGCACCCATGCAATCCAGGAAGCAATCGGACAGTGGGTTTTTTGTAACCTCAGGCCCCTGTGCAGCCCCCTCGGACCAGGGTGAGGGTTTGCTAATAAAAGCTGGGCTAGACCCAACGCGGGGGACTCCCTGGCCGCACGCAAACGCTCGTACCCTCTGAAGGGCAACGCTGTTGGCAAGGGCAAGCCCCAACCTTGGCTGTTGGTCTGAGGAACTGGAGAGGGCTCTGCACTTTACGGAGACGGGGTTGGCACAGTTGTCTTGAACAACTGAAAGTGTGTCTGTACAAGGACCCAAGGGTTCATTAGGAATTAATGCCTCTTGTCTTACTGTTGCCCTGATTTCAGCTAGCTCTGTGGTGTGTCACTTTGAAGACTTTGCTGAGGAGGTGCCGGGAGGTGCCCAGGTTGAGTCCTCCGGTGGGAAGAGCCGACCTTGGGAGCAGCCCGGCCATTTGAGCTTCTGCTCCAGAGAAGCAGGAGGAGATAACTACCCACTGTACCAAAGCCAGGAGATGTGATTTTGGGATAGAGCAAGCTGAATACTGTGTGCTGCAAACTCGGTTTGCTAATAGCATAGCTCTCATTTGCAAAGCACTCACACACCAGGACTGGTGTCTGCCCAAGGATTTGCTGTCCCTGAGCGTTTGCCAGGCTGCATGGACCTGGCTGCAGTTCTCCTGGTGCAGGCAGTGCACGTAACAGTCAGGCTGTGAGCACCTTGCTTGCGATTATGGTCTCTCGGAGTTTGCATTGGAGACCTCGGCAAGCAGAGACTCCTCTGGGAAGCGCAGGGTCGATTTGTGGGGCTCCGTGCTCTACGGATGCTGTCGGGTCCCTCATGGCTCGGAGCCCCTCGGACCTCGTGGGCTGGCTGCAGGAGGCATCGCTGCATCCCTTCTTACTGCAGCTCGGACAGATAGGGACATTTGATGACATCGACTTTCTCTGTTGTTTTCTGTGTGTCTCATGGCACCCATCTGACTTTGGGTTTGATTTGATTTAGAAAAAGAGCAGGAAAATCCTGGTTTTTAAGGGTGTTAGGAGGACATCTCCTTTTCCTTCCCCAATCAAACCCAAACAAAACTCTCCCTGGAAAATTGGAATACAACAGTTTATTAAATTACATCTCACTAAAATCAGAGCATCAAGAAATATAATGGCAGCCAAAAAATAAAGGTACAGGAACCACAGAAGAACGTGTCCAGCAGACACCTGTCTTTGTAGCGCTGCATGTGTTCCTTCATTGGCTGCATGGCTGTGCAGCATGGCAAAGAGTTACCTTGCCCGAATCTAATAATGAATACGCTCCAAAGAAGTGGAAGAACAGCTGACAAGCCTTGCTCTTCCCCCGGCAGTGAGCAGACCTGTCCACTGGCTGAACCTCTCAGTGCTGCGAAGGGTCAGAGCTGTGCTGGGAGCTGGCGCTGGGGAAGGGCACCCTCATTCCCCGGCCCCCCTCGGTGCACGGGCTGTAAATCTCTAGAGGAAAAAATACTCTGGCAGTGCATTGTTCCTCCCAAGGTTGTCAGGAAGTTGGTGGGGGGAGAGGTAGGGGGTGACGCAGAAAAAACAATGGAAGGAGAAAGTTAACAATAACACTTTTTTTTTTTGTGTATGGCAAACTATTTCTGACAGCTGGTTGAAGCTTCAGCATGGTAATTTGTGCAATTAATTCATCGCGGCTTTGCTGTGAGTTTGCATGCTGGGGGATGTCCTTTTAGCAACAGCCGCAGGGTCCCCGGGTGATCCAGAGGTTCCCAAGTTGCTCCTGTACAGGTGTCTGCAACTCAGGAACCCGGAGCTACGGCACCCAGAGGTGTCTTCAGCCGGAGCCCTTGGCCGCATCGTCCAACGGTGACCACCCTCAGGTAGCTGAGGGTGCGGGTCTGGCAGGGGACCGCCCGTGGGTGCCCGGCAGCTCCTGCACCTCCCTGACTTCGGACCCTTGCCATCCTCCCGGCTTTTTCCAAGATCTGCTTGATGGCCTGGACAGTGGGGTAAAGAGGAGAGCTCGCTTTTGGTTCGTAAATCCCCGGGAACGTAACTTAAAACAAATAAATGAAAATCAAACAAATAAATGCATTTTGGAAAGCAAACATCCCTAGGTTGGCTGGAATGGGCCCAGCGGGGAATAGTGGCTCTTGGCGTCTGAAAACACGTACGGGCAGTGCAGGGTGAGCAGAGGCGAGTGCGTGCAGCGCAGAGCAGCGGCAGCAGGTCTGCGAGCGGTTCTGCTGCTGGCCGAGGCATCTCCCGTGCTCTGTCCCCCTTCCCGTGCTCCCCTTTCTCGTTCGGTTTTGTATTAAGATCTGCAGGTGTCTGGTACGCTGCGACGAATTGGAAAATAGAATGCGATATTAAGTTAATTAAAACTGCCCTCTGTGTGTTAATCTTCTTGTCAAGTTTTAATTAAGTGCTGATAAAGGCTCAGCATGAGGGGGTCGGGGGCGTTCCCGGTTTCCCCTCCTGCCATCTAGGCAGCCTGCAGGCACGGAGGTGCTTGTTAGGGTAACGATGGGGTTACGGCGGGTCCCCGAATGCCTCCCGGTGCCTGTATCAGGGCCAAGGGAGCCCGGCTGTCTGGCTGGAATGCACCAAGAGAGGAGCCCCTCGGTGCCTGCACCCGTGCAGGGCTGTCGCCGTTTCCCTCCCAAAAAAGGGTGGAATTTGACCATTTTCTTGACCGTCTCACATGCACGGACGCAGCCCTCGCTCGCCAGCAGCCTGCGGGTCCCGCTCAGCGAGAGCCCCAGCTCTCCTCCCAGGACGGGTCATGCTCTTGGTGATGGCCGATTTTCTGCTCGTGAGCCAGAAAATCCAGGATAATTGTCAAGTCAGAGTAATTGCCGTTTCTTGCTGCAGGGACAGGCCGGTGTGGGAACATCAGGAGTGGGGTTAAGGCTGTCCGTGCATTCCTCTGTTCCTGTGGATGTGTCGTCCCTTTCTGCGGGTGGTTATTGATACGTGGAGCTGGTGCCTGAGCCCTCACCCCAGCACGGTAGCGAGGGACGCTCTTTGGAAAGAGGGAGCCAGGCAGGGTGTGAGGAGCCGGGAGCAGGGATGGGCCCTGCAAGGAGGAGGACACCCAAGGTCCAGGTGGCTTCAGGGGCTGGTTAGGACAGGAGTGAGCTGGGTACAGGGTGAGGGAGAGGTCTGGAGTGGGTTCAGCTCTAGGGACGTCGCCACGGCTAGTGAAACGGGGGGAAAGCCACTGCAGAGGGTGCAGGGCAGTGGCAGGGCAGGAGGAGAAACCAGACGGAAGGACGTGCAACACACCCAGAGCAGTTAAGTATTTCTCAGCACCCATCAGTCCCTGGAGCACACACTCTGTCCTGGAGCTTTGCCTTCACTTAGCCTCGTTACTTTGGTCTGTGGGCATCAGGGACTGAGCCGGCGCATCCCAGGGGTGAAGCCGCCTTTCCCAGCCCCCCCAGCCCCTCTCCAAACCCCCCAGCCCCTCCAGCCCCTCTCCAAACCCCCCCAGCCCCCCCAGCAGCTCTCTTGGGGGGTTGTGGAGACCTAAGCCAAGCGGGGTACCCTGGGCCGGCTGCGAGGGGCTCTGGGAACCTGCTGGGGTTCCTGGGGTGGGGAGGAGGGGGTTTTCCTCTCAAAAGCAATGCTCGCGGAGGTTTCTTTACCTCCTCGGGAAATAGTGGAAAGGTTTTGGCAAAAAATGCTCTATATGAGTTTGTTTGGCTGCAGCACGGAGATGGGAGGTTGCATTGGAGCAGCAGCTTCTGGCCAGCCCCGTCAGTGGGTTTAGTAAAAAAGTTCTTGTCCCAACACTGCAGGAATAATTTTTCTTTTAGAAAACCTGTTTGCCTGGATAATATCTCCCTAAAGCAGACAAGGTGATCCCCCGTTAGGGTCTAACTCTCTTTACTCTCCTGGTTATTTAACAAGGGCAGGTTGGAAATCAGTGTTTCTAGCAGCGCAGATGTCTCTCATGTCTTTTTTTTCCAATGCCAGACAATATAATTTTGCAGCAATTATCTCAATCATTGACCATAGATTGAGCTGGAATACATTTTGCCAAATAGTTCCTTGCTATAAATTTCTGTAGATATTTCCATTGTGGAGTTGACATTTCCCTCTGAATTGACAATTAAACTATCTTTGCTCAGTTAGATCCATTATATTTAACCTCTGTTGATTCCATTTTTCACTTTTTTATAGCCGGCATGTTTCCCACTCTGCATATGAGTCTCACCTAAGCTTTTCATTGTATTTTTAAGGTCCCTAGCCAAAATTAAGACATTTCCCATTCTAACTTACAGCACCTTGTAATGCCTTTAAACCATTACGAATATTCTTTGAAATATCTCGGGGCCAGATCCAGCGCACAAGTGGAATTAAAGGTCCCTGTTTTAGAGCCCGAGCCATTAACTTGACTGGCCAAAGTGTTTCTCCTGCCTCAGGTTTTTTTCAGCTCAACACAGGTACAGCACCTGCATTTACAATCCGAAAGTTATTAAGTGATACTGCTTTTAAAATTAATTGTGACTGTTCCCCACTTGGAGCAGCCCCGCTGCGGATTTCTGCGCCCACTCCCCAGCCCCGGGATTAGGCAAGGGGGGGATTTTCTGGAACTGTCTTTCCATTGTGCTTTGGTTTCCAGCTTGAAGGGTCCATACAGTTTTGCCGGTTCCGAGCGGTACTTGTCAATCTCTTGCAGTTTGGTTTGGAGCTAATGAATTTAGGAAGGTTCCCATCTATCTGGCCTCCTCTTCAGCACGCCTGGGAGCGCGCTTGGCTCCAGCTGGCTGGCGTGTTTCTGAGAGGTGGTTTCTTCGTCCCAGTCACCAAGATTAATTTTGTATAGGCATTTTCATCTACTGGGGGGGAAAAAAAAAAAGCAAAGAAAAACCCCACCTGGAATCAATTGTCAGCACAATGGAAGTTGGCATAGCTAACGCTGGGGAGAAAGGGGTGGACAATAGCTTATTTACCAGAAATACTGCTTTGGGGACAGTCAAAACTATTGGTGAATTACTGCCAAATTGGATGAATGGAGTAGACTGGAAAAAAAATTAAGGGGAAAAAAACCCAACCCTGGAAAAGTCAAAACCTTTAGTCATACTATTTTCTGAAATGAATTTGTTTTTGTTTTGAACGGACACTGAGAAATCTGCCTGAGTTTGAGCTGAGATTTAAAGAGACAACCAGACAAGCCGCTCTCCTCGGGGCTGGGTGTCGCGGTCGGGCCGGTGGCAGCCAGCCCCTCTCCCTCTCCTCGTGACTGCAAAGCCCCGGGGTAAAGCCCGTGCTGCAAAGCTCGTCCCTGGCTGGTCGGGGCGATGCTGGCCCCACCGCTGCCTGAGCTCGTACCCGGCACCGCACCACCGCCGCTCCCTGCTCCCGTCCTGCCTTACCTCTGTTCCTCCAGCCCCTGCCCACGGCGTTTATTCGCACTATGAACTTTGGCGTGACGGGGTCTGTCTCTCGTTGCGTTTGTTCTGAAGCCCTGTCCCCACTCATGGCTTATCTCTAGACACAGCGATAACAACAACCAACAACCCTCTTTGCTTGTATCACCGTCTCTTTTAAACGCTTTCACAATCTAAACCAGCGCTTCTATCTCCTCTTCCTCCCTCCGTGTGAAAGTGCCCAGTCCCTGTAACGCTAATGGGCCCGGCTCATGCGGAAAGGTTATTCCCTGCACTTTCGACTCGTTTTCTGCAGCCCCTGTGGAAATGAGGGAAATGTCAGAGCGATGCCATGTTTCTGTGAGACTCTGGTACAGATACAGTGGCTGCAGAAGAAATAATTGCTCCATCTTTGGTTCGATAGAACTTTTGACTTCGGTACCGTTTAAGGAGCGCCCAGGAGTGGAGCCTGCCCGGGGAGGAGGCACCGCGCTCTCCCCCAGAGCCTGGCCTGGCCTGGCACAGGGGCTGGGGGGAACACGGGGCCAGGAGAGGTACAGCCTGGAGCCGGCTCTGCCTCCCACCCGCTGGGGACCTTGCAGGGGCCGGTGGGTGCCTCTGCGGGGACGGAGCATCCCTGCGGCTCCACGCCGCTCCCCTGCCTCGTCCCTTTCCAGCGTCCGTGCCAGCGAGGTCTCGGGCTGCTTCCCGTGGGCTTGGGTCTCCCTGCTCGCGCCTGCGGTGGGATGGCATACCTGCGGCTATATGTTAATGTATGTATGGCCGCACGCGTGCCTGGCGCTGCCGTACATTGCCCTGCCTGATGCATGTCCTGGTGTGGGCGCGTGTGCGAGGTTGGGTGACTCTGGCACAGGATTACCCTCCTGCACCGCTGGGTACCTGCCAGGGGGTGTGTGTGTGTATTTTCCCCTCTCTTTGGTTTTTACCCCCCTAGGACAGGAGCATCCCTCATGGCGCGTGTCTGTGCGGGTCCGGGCGGGCGCAGAGCATTCCTGTGCCATCAGCTGCCGTTTGCCCTGATCGCCAGAAAGGAAGCCAGCGCTGCCGGGGACTGAAGGTCAGCAGAAGGACATCTCAATTATTCTGTGTCATCTGCGAGGAACTCGGCTCCTGTCAGAGTCCCAGCGGAGAGCAATGAAACGGTAACTCGGTTGGAGGAAAAAAGAAAGTGGGAAAAAAAAAGGAAAGAGGGAAAAAGAAAAAGGCCCATGCAGTCTGCACAGAAGCTAAGGTCACTGGGATTGACAGCTGCTAGGAGATATCTCTATTTCGTGTGCCGAAAATAACACCTCTCTGGGCTACAGATCTGCGTTTTCAATTAAATATTGGGTAGTGAAGAGGGGGGAAAAAAAAGCGATAATTTCAGAGGAGGAGGAGGAAATGGAAAACAGGCTTATGAAGGAAGCCTGTCTGGCTGCTTCCAGTAACCTTATTTCCTCAGGATTGTCCTGTATATTTCTCCTTCTCTTGTGTCTTATCTTCACCTCTCCTTTTGAAGCCCTGGGAAACTGGAGGCAGCAACTACAGCAGTAACTCTGGGCGGAGGGAAGTGGGGGGAGCCAGTCCCTGGCACCTCCCGTTGTGGGAGGAAGAACCAAGCCCCGGCAGCATTTCTGGGGGAGCTGCTCTGCGCCGGGCTGGGGTGCCGGCAGCCCTCCGCGATCCTCGGTGCTTCCCGGTGACTTCTGCTCGTGTCGTGCCAATGGGATGCCTTCGTTAAGCACAGTTAATTGGCAGCCAAGGACTTCCCCGCTGTACATGTGGGGTTTCCTTGCTCACCCTGCGTTTCCATGGGCTCAGGGGATGCAGTTCCCAGCACTTTCCCGATGATTGACCTGCTGCCAGTGTTTCCTCGCTGCTGGTTCTCGCACAAGATTCTCCTTTGCACGCATCAGAGGTTATGCCAGCAGAACGGTGTCTGACTTTGTCGTGCTCCTACGTTGCGGCTCCTGCCACTTGTTTGCAGATCTGGTCCCATCTTGCCCCCTGGACCAGTGGCAGTGACGTGTCTCCCTCCCTGCACAATCTTGTTCCCTGCCTGGGGGATTCAAAACTGCCTTTTCCATGTAATTCTTCAGTACAAGAGGGATGGGAAGGTGTTTCCAGAGGGAAAAGCCCTTGAAAGGTCCATGGCCTGGAGCAACCAGCCCAGCGGGTGGGCTGACCTGTCTGGGAGCACTCGGATGTCTGGGCACTTCCCTCGGGTAGCTGTGCTGGTGTCACCGGGATCCCCTGCCAAGGACTCTGGGCTTGAGAGTTTCGGCACAGACAACAGCTAAACCAGCAACAGCAGACTCCGTAATTATTGCCGTTGTTCCCAGGCACGAGCATCAGCATCATCATTACAGCTTACTAATAGGCTACGCCGTTGCATGATTGCATAAAGTGCTGCTGCTGTTGATATAAAATGAATTAATAAGTGGCTTCACCCCGCTAACGATGTTCAGTGAGAACCCGGGTGGGTCCTCAAGAGCTGGGTGAGGCTGTTGCAAATCATTTAAGTCCAGCAGTCATTACTGAGGTGTCTGGGGCGTTTGTGTGCTCCTCTCCAACATGACTCTGTCCTAGTCCCCCAGAAGTGGCACAAGCTGTTGCTCAGGCCTGGAATCTGAAGTGCAGCGGGCTGCGGGGGTCTGGGGCTGCCCCTCTCCGTCAGACACCAGAGCAGATGCCAGCAGGCTCCATCCTCCCGGCTGGGTTTTCTGCATGCTGCGGGTGGCATTCCACCAGCCGTCGGCTGCTCTCGCTCGTGCTTTCCCTAATCTCCTTTCCCGGGCAGCCCCGTCCTGCACCCTGCACTTGGCAGAGGCTTCGGCTCCTGCACCGGACGGGGGTGTAGGAGGAGATGTCCTTTCCTTCGCGCTGTGTCTGTTGGAGAGGTGAATAAAGCAAGCAGCCAAGGGGTCATCTGCTTTGTAAGGAGGCTCTGCTCCCTTTCCCCCAGTCCTGCACTGGGAGTCGTGCTCGCACATCGTAAAGTGTACCTGCCGTTGCACTGACAGGCTTCCCTGGATCACGGACCTATTTATTTTATATGCCGAGAAACATAATTGTTTGCAGTAAGCAGCAGACAGGATGGGAGCAGATGCAGGTATTTCACCTTTGAATCCCGGCCTTGCTGGCTTGCTCGCTTCATCAGGAGGCTGATGAATTGCAAACACATTAAGACCCCAACTTGCTGGCAGATCTCTTGCCTGGCTCTGTCAGCTGTTCAGCCGATGAGTTGTTTAAGCAATCTTTTTATTGTGCTTCCTTTCCAACCGTTCAGATACGCCAATGGTAGGAGGCTCTGCCGAGCTCCGACCTGTCCTTTACACCAGCGGGTTTTTCTGAGCCCTTTTGGGCTGGTGGAAAGAGGAGGGCTTGTGTGTCACCTGCCTGCTGGCTCCGTGGATTTATCGCGTGGTCCACCTACGGCAATTTGACTTGGGCTTCTTTTTATCTGAGTCACGTGAACCTGTCTGTGAGCGTCCTGAACTGCTGCCCACAACCTGAACAACCATTCCTTCCCCTCAGAAAACTTTCACTGAGATGCCAAAGCATTTAACTGCAATTGATGTTATTTGCTGGCCTGACAGGAGCTTCTCTGCTTCTTCTGAGCTCGGTTCAGAAACTCCCAGGCTCCCACAAGTGTGTGTTCATCTGGAGCCGGGAGCTGAGGTCTCATCTCCCAAGATCTCCGGCCCAGTTTTACAGCCCGTTAGGAGTTCTGCCATTGGATGAGTTTCTGAGAAATCACCCCGTGGATCTGCCGAGCTGCCCCGGCACTGGGCTTCACCTGTGCAGAAGGGAAACGGTCCAGGCTGCTTTCAGGCTCTAAGCAAAACCTGACGGGCTTTGTAAGCCCCGTGGCCAGGAGCACTTTCTGGCTGATTGCCAGAGCCCACCGGCCCGGGGCCAGGTCCCCTCCTGCAGCGGTGGGAAGGGTGCTCTCTCTGAACACAAACCTCTTCGTGGGAAAGCGATCGCAGTAAAGCGGAGCGATGCAACGCAAAGCACTGAGCAGGGCTGATTGTCTCGTGGTTGGGAATAGCCGGCCGTTTTCAGGGCTCCCGGGGTGTTGCCCCATGGGGAGGTGGAGCAGAGGCTGCCTGGAGAAAGCTGAGCGGGAGCTGCCGGGAACGGCAGGACGGCGAGACACGAGCACCTGGAAAGAATTAACGCTTACCCTCAGCAAGAGCTTGTAAGGAGAAAGAACAAAGCAGGCGAGGAAAAACCAGAGCAAGAACAAAATGGTGCTAGTGGGAAAAGGCATTCCTGCTGCTCTGCAAGGGGGAAGGAGAGGCCTGAGCAGCACCGCTGGGCTTTGGGGGAAAGCCGCTCCCTGCAAGACACTCGGCCTTTCTCACATTTTCTTTTCTGTTCACTTCTGCCTCTGATTTTTTCGTCCTCTTTGTCTGTCCTTCCCTTTCCAAGTTTATCCCATCCCTCTTTCTTTCTACATTCTCTCTGATTTTTTCTATGCATCCTTCTCACACACTCCTCCCTTTTTTCCGTATAGTTCCCAGTAGCAGTAAGATAGTGTTTATTTCTGTGCCCAAAGACCATTCCCACTTTCTCAGCAGCCTGGGGGCTTAGTACCAGGATGGAACCTCAGTGCTGATCCTTACCTGCAGCAGAAATGGGGGTAGGCAGACTTTGAGCATTGCTACATTTAGGTAAATCCATAGACATTCTGGAAGTTGCCACTAATTTGAATTTGACCCATTTTTGCAAGGGATATTCTGCGTGTGGTCCTCCAGTGGGCTGAGAGGACTTGTCCCCTCTAGGACATGCGGTACCTGCTTCCCAATAATAAATTACTGTTAGCCTCCTGGCTGAATTCTGTTCGCGCTCTACCAGACCTAATGACACCAATTACTCAAAGAAAAGACAAAAAGAATTGTGTTTCACAGGGGACTTTTCCTCCTTCATGTCCTCCTGGTGCGTTGTGCCCTAGGTGGAGGAGTTCTTCACCCCATCATGGTCACTGAGCTGAGAGCGGGGCTGCACACCAGGCCGGTCCAACTGACAGACCTGAATACACTTTTTAGAGGAATTTGTTTCCTAAATCACACGTGTGTGCGTAGCATTAATAACATTTGCAACCCTCCTTACCCTTTGATTGTGCCAGAGGTTTGGCTGAGTGTGACTCTGGCTCGGTTATCGTGCAGAATTCCCGGAGCAGAAGAGCAGAGGCTGTGAACCAGCGCTCTTGGACTTCAGAAATCACCTTGCTGGGCAGCAGATAACGTGAAACCCCTTTTGAGCCCCTGGAGACACTCATTGGCAAACCAAAGTCATGGCAAACCTTTGGGCAGCTGAGGAAGGTCTCTCTCGCCTTCTTGCCCTCTTTTCACCGTTGGCTAGACCAGCTCATCTGTTGGTATTTCTGGCCTGACTGAAAGCAGAAGGGAGAAGTGAGATCTCCAGCGAGCTCCTGCACCCGGATTGCTGGCCATGCTTGTTAACTTGGGGGGTTGCACAAGTTTGGAGAGGTATTTCTAAGTTGAACTCTAGTAGAGCTGGTGACAGAAAGGACCTATATAACTCATCCACTCCATCCCCCTGAAGTTTCCAACTTCCTGAGTTTCTCCCACCACCATCTTCTGTCCCCATACAGCCTGATGTAATAGGGTAGCAGTAAAAAGTTACTAGGTATAAATGAACTGATGGGGATTAAAGAACCAGCACATGCCTCCTGGAAGGCTTTAAAAGCATCCTGTTTAGAAACAGCTCTGTTTCTGTGTCCCACATTCTTAGTAATTTTCTTTCTCCTGTTTTTTTCATTCATATGGAGGAATTGCAGATGGAGCAGGCTCACCAGGTCCCATTTCATCCCTTCTCCCTGGGGCAGGAGGAGTGCTGTCCCACTCAGCGCCTTCCCCAGGCTCTTGCCTTTCCCTAGTTTTTTGGGGTGTTTTTGTTTTGAAACTAGTTTAGTTTCAGATTGTTCATGCCTTTGCCCGTGAGATGTGCTGAGCAGGGTGCAGGCTCCTGGGGCAGAGCAGACCTTGCTGTGCGCTGGGTGATGTCCATCGTGCCGGTGTACCACGCCGTGCAGCCAGGATGCCTTTGAGGTCAAGTCGGACTCAACCTTGCAGGACGAAGAGGTCGTGCCCAGGGCTTCTCTGGCCTCTGGTGATGCCCAGTGGATGGTTCTCCCGTAGTATCCGACTCTCAGAAGGGAAACTGAAATCCTTCCCGCTTTGGGATATAGAGAGCTAAGTTGGTGCAGGGAATTCTGTGCAGTTTAGGATTTTTATTTGCTTTAAAGAGCATTTCTCTTCACTTTGCACTGACAAATACTGTGATTTGCTGTTTACAGGCAGCAGCAAAGAGTTCCCTGGCAGAGGCAGAACCCCGCGGCTCCCGGTGCTGTTGGCATGCGTGTGTCGGGAAGGAGGAGCTGAGACCAGAGCCAGGAGGAGCGGGGGGAGCAGGTGAGATAACAGTCGTGCGACAGCCTCCAAGCAGAGGTCTGAATTTCTGGCGGTCTTGCGTAGCTAAGTTTGGATGCTGAGGTCACGCGGGGTAACCTGTGCAGGAAGCGGCTGAGCATATCTCTGCAGGAGAAGCGTGAAGTGGGTGGAACTGGGATGTACTGGGGCATTTGGGATCATTTACAGCCTTGTGTCTTCTGGGCCATGTAGCTTGGCACTGAGGTGTTACTAGAAGAGCCACACAGCTGCTGGCCTTCCCGAACTCCCAGGCACGCACGTTAAAGCCATGTGCAACTACCGGGAAGGAAACGGCCAGGTCTGTGTGTGGCTCATTTGATTCATTCATGGAGAATTTTGGTCTTGTCCGCTCCTGTACCAAAGTATTCACCCTCGTGGAGAAATACCGCGTGCGCTGTGGCAAACCGTTTTGCATCGACAGCAAAATGCCCAGCTCTCAGCTGAGCTGGGAAGCATCACCCCAGCGTAACTTCTGTGGGTGAGCAGCCCGTGCATGAGGCTGCGCTGAGCTTGGCCCGTGCTGCTTGATTTGCGGCAGTTAGATGTGTGTTCTGGCATTTCTGTGGTATTTAGAAAGTCTTAGTGACTATTTAGAGACCCTCTGCTGTGGCTTAAATGGAGTCGGTGGAGCCACGCCGTGTTCCTCAGTCAGGAGCTGGTCCTCATTGCCACTTCTCGCAGAGTATCAGGCCAGGCT
Source organism: Balearica regulorum gibbericeps (assembly GCF_011004875.1). Taxonomy (NCBI): domain Eukaryota; kingdom Metazoa; phylum Chordata; class Aves; order Gruiformes; family Gruidae; genus Balearica; species Balearica regulorum. The sequence goes on along the minus strand of NC_046194.1, from coordinate 1,154,702 downwards.
TCGGAAGAGCTGGCAATGAGTCCCAAGAGGTTTGCACGTTTTGAGCCGTTCAGGCAGCTCATCTGGACATATTGCACAGATCTTTGGTTTGAAGATTAGGTTGGAAAACTTTGAAAGATCTCCCTTCCCCTGAGATTTCATGTGCTTCCTGGCTCTGCTTGAACCAAAACCGCCGTGCCAGAACAAAGGCTTTTCTCATTGCACCTTGCTATTTGAGATGAAAACAAAGCTTCAGCGGGAGAGAGGCTGTTGGATGTGCCTCTCTAAGCGAGAGCAAACCAAACATTTTCGGCTTGTATCAGCTGAGGTTTGAGTTGAGTTGCAGAGCAAGGGCCTGAGCCAGATCATGGGTTGGTTTTTTTTTCCAAGCAGCCTGGAAAAAAACAGAAGCTTGGTTCATACCTACTTTTAGAAAATCATCCAGCTTGGATGAGATTCCTCTAGCTGCCCTTGTGTGCTGCATTTGCATTCTGGGTGGCCTGAAGTTTTTTCCCATGGTCGCTGAGAGAAACCAGAAATGGGATGGGTAGAAAACCAGTGACAGGGGAATATTATTTAGGTATATTGCTTTGCTTTCACACGCCCACTTGTAACTGAGCGCGGTACCCGCCTCTCTCTGGCTCAGTTTAATGCCGTATCTGTACGATGGTATCTCCCTCCACCTGTTTAATGCATGTGTAGATAGTGTTAGCAGGCACTTTTCTGAAATGAAGTGTGGGAAGACAGTTTGTTCACTGCCTGGCAAGCTGCAGATGATGAGGTGCATGTGCTTCTGCAGCGACAACAGTGATAAGGGAGTGTTAATATCACCATGAATCCCTCATTTTGAGGAAAATGGGGCTTTTTATTCTAGACTGTTAAAGCATTTTACAGAGCTCTCCACAAATGTAACCCAGGAGCGGTTTGTGTGTCCAGCTGCTTCACGTGAACTCGCTGAACAATCCCGCCGTCAAAACCTGGTGCCCGCCTGAAACGATGAGACATTTGTGAGGCAGAACTGTTCTGCATTGAAGCAGACACTGATCCCATCTGAGGTGTCTGTTCTGTTACAGCTAGTCTCAGTCTTAATTTCTCTCCGTCATGCCTCCTGCATCTGCCTGCATCCTTCTCTCTGCATGTGCATTTTAAGCATCGTCAGAGTTGGCCAGGCAGAAGATCGTGTGCATGGGGTTCACATTATGCTGCAATGCCTTTTGCAGATGAGGTACCCAAATAAGACCTTCATGTGATTTTTTTTCTGGGCTTCTAGGCTGCCATGCCGCTCTTCTGCCTCATTTCACCTTCATCTGGGCGGGTTCACGACACAGACCCTTTCGCACTGCTGCTTTGCAGATGGGCACGGGCACTGGTGCTGCTCTGTGCTGGAGATGAGAGCCCCCTGCCCCCTCCACGGCCTCGGGTGGCACGTCCCAGGAGGAGGAGGAGATGCAGGGATCCCTTGCAGCAGTGCGTGCAGGCCTCAGGGGGGAGGTGGGATGCATGGTGAGCGTGGGGCTGGAGCTCAGAGGCTGCTCTCGCTGGTTGGTGACTTGGGCATTGCAGCGGCTGGGGTGGAGATCGACGTTGGGCGAGGTCAGGGGAATCCAAAGATGCTCTTGCAGAAGGAGGGTACCAGGAAAGATGACTGAGTCTGTGATAAACCATGTCCAGAAGCTCCGGTGGGTGCTGAAGACCATCCTCTGCCTCACTGATGATGTTGCTCAGGAGCACGAGGGACTCCTGGGCAAAGCCCTTCTCCAGCCAGCACTCCCTGCCACACTATGTAACCCCCAGGACACAAGCTGCTGCAGCTTCTCAGCGCAGGCAACAGGATTTATTCCAGCCATGACATACCTTTGGTTTCCCTGGACCTTGTGGCTTACATCAGACATAGACCACCAGTCTCCCACCCAGCTGTTCCTCTGCCTCCCAGTTCCCTCCCCACACTTCTTGCTAGTAGAGCAGGACCCTCCCACCTCTGCTCTCCTTCGAAGAGCTGTCACACTGAGGCATGGGGTGGATTTTCTCAGGTTCAGTGTACTCGTGGGCACATCCAGTGAGTGCTCCCATCCATCTGCTTAACTCTTTGGGAAAAAAATAAAGCGGCTGAACAATGAGTGAGTACAAAAGCATATGTGAAGAATTGGCAAGGAGCGTTCCCTGACTCACAGCATCCATGCTTCTGCATGTCTGCTCCACGCACAGATCACTGCCTCTCCTTACCCTTGCTTTAATTAGTAAGGGCTGAGCACACTCTGGGAACACGCTGGAAGAGGAGTGATGAACAAAACAGCAGCTCCAGATGAGCAAAAGCATCTGAGGAGTTTAAGATGGAAAAATGGGTTGGTCTGTGTTCTCTGACCATGTGTGTGTACACCGTGCTGGGGACTGCTCCAGCTAACGAGCATCTTCGCTCCCAGGAGCAGGCAGAGGTAGAGTCAAGCAGAGAAACTGCCTGCACCAATTACCTGTGCAAGAGCACATTCCTGAAAGCGTCGTTTCTCTGACTGGTATTTAGCTCATGCTCTTCTGATGCTGGATTAGGGGTCTGGAAAGTCTCTCGCCTTGGGCCTTGGCCAAGGCTGTTCTCAAATACCTCCAGCGATGTGCTGCTGCTCCTTCCTGAAGAAGCTGGCCTGCTGGAGAGGTGACCCAGTGCTCCCGTTAAATTTTCCTCCATGCAGTATCCTCCGGGTGCCCCGGCCAGACCATTTCATCCCCTCTTCAGTGGCTGGAGGTCCATGGTTCCTCTCCTGCTTCGCAAATCCACACGGACCATCCGTCTCTTGTCCGTCTAGTCTTAGCGAGGACTTTGCTATGCTGGAATAATTTTTCGATCTTTCTGAAGAAGCCACAGACGTTTCCAAAAGTGCTCCAAGAATGCAGCCTAGTGGCCTCCACAGCCCCTGCTCGACGTGCGCCTCGCTGTCACGGCTCCCAGGTGATGGACGGAGGGGCCGAGTGTGCCGGGAAGGGAAGGGCTTTCACAGGCAGCGTGAGCCCCCCCCTCGCCCTTTCCAGGAGTAAGATCAGGGCAGTGATAATGGCTTTGTTTAAAAGGAAGAAGAGGAAGGAAAATGGAAGTCTAACACAACAGGAGTTGCCTCACCCAAGTATCCCAAGGACCTTGGCTGCCAAAACTGGATGGAAATAAACCCTCCAGACAATGCACGGCCGTATCTGGGAGCCGCAGGAGCCCGGCCAGCCCCCTCTTTCCTCGCAAGATCTGATAGGGCTCTTTGCTGGCACGGGACGGGCGCACCGGCCATTGTTCCCGCACTGGCCCACGGTGCTGGCGGCCGGCGGCGTTGTCCTGGGATCCACGCAGGCTGGCCGAGAGGAGAGAATCGCAGGAAATCGGACCAGATCATATCCGACCTTTAACTGCATCACCTCTCAGCGCAGTATTTTTTTCCCCACTGTCCTTGTTGGCTCTTTTTGGACATGAGGAACAGTGTGACATGCAAACAGTTGGTCTCCTAAAATAACTATGAATGCATTCATTGCTGGACGGATTCATGGTCTACCTATGGCCGTATTCTCCCCCTGACAAAGGCTGAAACCCAACAGTTTGAAAAAAAAGCAAGGCAAAACATCCGCCAGAGTTGCCAGCTCTTTCCCCAGGCCAAGTGGGGAGCGTTCGTGCAGCACTTACTCTTGGGGGGTCTTCACCTCTGATGTCCAGGGTGCAGCGTGGCGATGGCTGCCTTGGGGATCCCCTCCTCCCCCCGCAGTGAGCAGGGCAAGTCAGGCTTCGGTCTCAAATGAGGCAGGATAAGTCCTTGCAAGTGTGGCGGTTGCCTGGCCAAGGCAGGCCGTGGTGGGCGAGCGGGCTTCGTCCGCCCATCATGGTGGGGGCTGCACTGCTGCCTCCCTCCCTGCCCATCTCCCCAGCTGGCAGTGTGACCCAGCGAGTTTCCATCTTTAAAATATTACCCTTAATTAATTTGTCTGTACCAATGCTCCTGGTAATACTATTATTTGTAGTACCTTAGTGCATCCCTAGGGAAGGGCACAAGTCTTAATTAACATCTGTAAAACTGCCTGAGCACCATGCCTGAAAAATGTGAGGCAGAGAAGGTTACTGTCATATCAAGATAGCTTTAACTTCCTTTTTTTTTTCCCGTTTTTGCAGACCTCCTTCTTTTTCCCAGTGGACATGCAGACCTCCATCTACCCGTGCACTGCAGGCTTGCTTCTCAGCAGTACCTCTGCTAGCAAAGAGCCTGCTGAGCCCCGGTTTCCCAGTTTTCATGGGTTTTCCCAGGGTGTGCCTGCACAGGGCTCACCCGTGCGTGTGCACACAACCGCACACTCATGTGCGTGCACGTGCTCACTGGATATCCAAATATTCTCCAACAATAGTCCCCGGTGGTTTGCAGAATCTCACAAATTGCCTTCTGCCTTCTCTGCAAAGTAGTTGATACTTGCTTTTCCACGGGGTGCGTGCAGTCACACTGAAAGCACACGTCATCTTCTGCCCGTTTCAGTAAACAGCTCAGGAGTCCTCGCTGCCGTCTGCTTGTTAACTGAGAAATTAGACGCAAATCAAATGTAAATCCCCCGGTTTGCAGGCAACAACAGCGAAGCCCGTGACTGGCATCCTCCTGCAGCCGTGCTGCTCCTTCGCAGCGGCTCTTCGGAGCGCAGCGCAGGGCGGACGGCGAGCGCCAGCCGGGTAATGCTGAATCCAGCCACTCTGGCCTCATTAGTGCGAGGCTGCCCTGCACTAATTAACTCTCGTGGAAAGGCAGGTGTAGGATCAGGCTGGTGAAATGCCACAGTGCTGCAGTAAGATTGCTCTGGCACCGGGCGTGTGGCTGGGCGTACCCGGAGCACCAGGGATGCTTCGCAGCTCCTCATTGCAGCTCCGCTCGCGGATCACCTGCCAGGGGTGCAATGACCTAAATCCTTCCTTTCTCCGCAGGAGTGAGCAGGAGCCTGTGTTTGGCTGGTGTCTGCCCTTCGGCCGGGCGGCCGGGCGGGTTCTCCCCGTTTTCTCAGCCCTGCCCGCAGACAGCCTGCCCCTTTCCCCGGCACCCTCCTGGCTGCGCCGGGGCAGGGGATGGGAACCGAAGCTTCCCCCCGTGCCGTCGGGTACCTGCGGCCCCAGAGCCATTTCACAGGACTAGCCAGTGCGTCCTTCCAGCAAGCGGAGGCCCCCGGCTCTGTTGCTGGTTGCTGTCGAATCTTTTCAGCCAAATCTCCGATGTCTTGGCTGAGCTGTGCTCCAAAGCCAGCCAGATTTCTGATGCTTAGCAAAAATATTCATTAACGACTTAATCTGCGCACACACAGGGGAAGCTTTTAGTGAATTTGTTCTAGGTCTGTGAAACAGTGATCTGGCCACTGCTTTAAACTCTGCCTTGATCTGTGATCTCAGAGATGAAGAATTCAGAAAAATGCTGTTAGGGGAGACGGTCCAAAGTATCCCTTGTGCTCGCACCGCAGCGTGCTTACCCACCGGCACACACCGCTCCGCCGAAAATGCCTGTGTTGCAAAATGCAATGATTTTCTGCAAAATTGTCACTTCAACACTGCAGGATGTCGAGGGAGACGATGCTGCCCAGCTGCTTTGGGAGGGAAGGTCTGGGGGCTGTGCTCCTCCCCTTAGCCTAGCCCAGGATACGGTGTTACGTGACAGAAAAGCATCACTCTGCGACCCGCTGTAACTCCGTGGTGCGTTCCCACTTCTGTGATCTTTGGTGTGTCCCATCCTGCCTCTCAATGTCCTGGCCAGTGCAATCAGGCTAATGAACCCCGACTCACACCAGGGGCGTAAGTGTCTTGATAGAGCTCCATGAGAGCATCGTCTGAGCACAAAGCAGGGGAGCTGGGTGGGTGGGGAGGAAGGGAAGGCACGGGGGAGGCACTGCGGGGCAGAGCTGCCAACGCTGGTGGGGAGACACAGCGCGGTGCGAGGGCTGGCTGGTCGGGAAGATGTAAGCTCGTAATGCAGCCAGAAGGAGACGCAACATCGCATGTAAGGATCCCAGCTACCCCCGCAACACCGCCGCACGTCCTCCCCAGCACGGATGGGGTGGGTGTCTGTGAGTCACACAGGCTGGGGTGTGCCGGCACTCCTGAGCGCTGGTGACTGGTCCAAAATGGCTGCGTGCGGTACAGACACAGGCAGGTGGCCTGTTCTTTAGTGGGAAAATACTCCAGAGGCACTGGGCTTACTGGGTGTCCCACCGCCCCTCCACTGTAAGGGGGGGGACACATGCCCGTGCCATCTCTGGTGGCCGGAGGTCTGAGGTGAAGAGTCTGCTGGCCGGTGCCTCCTCATCTTCTCCATCTGCACGGTCAGGTCACTCTCTGCAGGACAAGGACTCCTGGGAGTGGGAGTTTTACACCGGCGGAGGGGCCCCAGCAGCTCCTTGGCCCCCCCAGCCACGTGCAGGGAGCAGCCGGCTCCGGCCCCCACACCCTCCGGCTGCGCAGATGCTTTGGGCAACTTGCGGGAGCACGGACCAGAGGAGGGGCTGTCGGGTGAGGAGGGGCACTCCTCTGGGACATCCCTGGGGCTGAAACAAGGCATTGACAAATGATGCGTTTTGGTCCCCCCCTCCCTTCCCTTTGGCAGACGCTGTTGTGTCTAACGCTAACCTGTTACAGCTGATAACAGTCGCAAATGCCGCCGCCGTTGCTTTCATAAAAATTCGTGGGATGCCAGATAATTTCCATGCACAACAGGAGCCCTGAGGCTGCGTCTGCACGAGCTTCTTCCCTCACGTCTCCCACCGTTGCCGCCGCCGGGCCAGGCGCGGGAGCGAGGTGGGCAAGCCGTGGGCTGGGGGGGGGGGCAGGCTCCCACCCCGGCGTGCCCCCTGCCTGGCTCTGCTGCTGCAGCCGGGTGGTGATGGGCAGATGGACGGACACACACCGATGGACAGGGACACGGACACGCGCACAACTTTTATAGGAGTTTCTAAGCAACTCGGTGCATAAATCCCTTTGGAAATGAAGTTCCTAAATCACCCGGGACCATCCAACTGTGTCCCAGGGAAGAGCGGTGTGTCCCAGCTGAAGCCCCCGCCACGGCTGTGCCCGTGCCCCGGACGGGAGGTGGTCTCGGGGGGCCACGCACGACAAGCCCGCAGCGAGCCGCTGGCAGAAGCGCAGCTGCGGCGTGGAATGCATTTCTGGGGAGATTTTATAGAGGGAATGCGGATGAGTAATAAACAAGGTGCTGCCTGAGTCTTGTTTGGGGGAAGGAGGGGAGGGAGCGGAGGGGCTGAGGGGAAGAAAGGAGCACGAGGAAGAAGAGAAAGAAAGAAAGAAACGACCTTGGTGAGTTTTTTTGGCTGCTCTCCAGGTCGCAGGCTGATGCCAGAAAAATCTCTGAGTCCCTTTTGGCTGGAAGTCCGCTCCCCACGTTAGGTGAATCACACACACATTTCTGGAACATTACATGTTCACAGTTGCAAAGCTCGCAGTAATTAGAAAAACTACAAGACCAAGGCAGGGGGAAAAAATATGAGTCACACATGGAAGTGGTGTTATTGTACTGCGGGAGAATCAGCTTTGCAGATTTCCAGAGGTAAATGTGCATCAGCCTCCCTTGCTGCCAGAAGGGCTCCGTGCCGTGCCCTCACCCTGCCCGGCTGCCAGCGTCACCGGGCGAGCGGTGGCACTGGAAGAGGCCAGGAGACACCAGGACGTGTCTACACAGGGAAGCGAAATTGCGCTTAGGTAGGGCGTGAGATTCCTGCGGGATGAGTCCAGAGGATGGATAGCTGTTGTGCAGTTAACTCCCAGTGGGGATGTTCTTGCTCCCCGTTGCGGGGGGACTGCCCACAGTAAGCATTATCCACTTCCATGAATTTAGCCGTTTCAGAGTAAGCTGCTCTTACCCCAGAACAGGAGGTGCTGTGCCAGGAGCTGATCTCAAGGAGTTATTTCAGCAGAGCGTCCTGGCCAGGCAGGTCCCCAGGGACGGGCCAGCTGCTGCCACCCAGGCAACACGGGGGCTGGGAGCCTTCTCCAACCCTCCGGCAGTGAATGGTGACCTGTCATCACCCACTCGCCTCAACACCGCATCTCCATGCTGCTCACTTCTGAGAAGAGCGAGCCCCGTACCAGCACCCCATCTTCAGGGGAGTTTCATAAATCAGGCAGACAGTCTTGTTTCCAATGAACTGATGGATGGAGCTTTCATCCCTTTCTTTGCGTGACCCTTCTGCTGCTATTCATTAACAACATAAAGGGTGTTGTAACCTGGGAGCAAACCGGGCTCTCGTTTGTTTAGTTAACTCTCCTCCTGAGTCATCCCGTTTGGCTGTGGCAGAGCCGTGCTCCAGGCAGCCTGCGGCTCTCCCACCAGGACCGCGCTCCCCGAGCACCCCCGGCAGGACACATCGGCATGCCTGATGGGCGAGCGGCACATCGCATCTCATTGCATCGCATTGCAATGCGTCTCATTGCATCACACGGCATCATGTCTCATCGCGCCGCAGTGCAGCACGTGTCATCACACCTTCGGGCGACCTGGTGGGAAGAAGAGCTGGGCTCGGAGCATGGCATCACCACGCGTTGCGACACGACCACCTGGTTTCCAAAAAGTGTGAGCTCACGCCAGCTGAAGGACACGGCTCTCGTCTTCAGATTTAACTCCTGTCCAGCTGCCAGGGCAGCGGGGGCTGCAGCGTCCAGTGGAGACTCCATTCGGAGAAGGCCAAAGAGCGGATTACGCATCAGACGATGAAGTGATGCTATGGACAAACCACGCCGAACATGAAATCTTCCTGCAATACTCCAAGACAGATTGTTACATCTCTCTGCCAAGAAATCAAACATTCCTGCTAGAGTCAGGGCTTTCACAGAAGCCCCCTCTGGGACATCAAGTGAGGCTAAGACAACAGTCCAGAGCTTTGCTAGCAAATCATGAGTCCCGAGTGTCTCTCCAGCTGGCAGGACCATCATTGACCTAAATGGCCTTGTCCTCCCTGAAGCAGCTCTGTCAATTTGGCTACAATCCACTTAATAATGCAGCTAGAGTATAAAGATGTATCCAGGCCCAACCACAAAACAGCTGGAGACTGTAGGGTTGACTTAATCCTGGTAGAATAAAACGGGGAAACTAGTGGGAGTCAGCTAGGATGTTGCTGGCTGGGTTTTGAGCAGTGCTGAGTAATAAAAGGGATCAAATGTGTTAGGCACAAGCTGTCTGGAGTCACAGTTGTTGTTGTTGTTTTAACTAATTGAGTTTTAGTGCTGGTGAAAGGTACCAGATTGACAGCTCTGGGGAACGGTGTCTGGTACTCAGACCAGGTACAGCACAGGCAGTGAATCCCCTCTTAATCCCCATCTTCATCCAGACATCGCGCTTTCCTCTCCTGGGGAGAAAGACGCATGGAGCCCTTCCCCACCGCAGCTGGGGCCTGAGCCGAGGGGTCTGCATCCCTCCCGGAGATCCCCGGCAGACCCTGCCTGACTTAATGGAGATGCGCTAAGGGCCCCTGGGGGAAACACCTTTGGGTCCGGGCAGGGTGGGGCAAGCGACCCATCCCGTCCCTGCTGCAGGGACCATGCGTGCGGCCGGGGAGGGGTGGGCAGGGGCTGCCTTGGGGAGAACACAGCAAAGGCGTCGAGGGGAGTTGCTGCTCATGGTAAGAAATCCGCTTTGGCCGGGGAAGCCGGAGCTGGGGCAGAGCAGGGGTGCGGGGAGGAGAGCCCAGGGGGACGAGCAGCATCCCCAAAGGGGAGCAGCGGCTGCATCCTTCCCGGGGGTGGCCGGGCACTGGCAGCCGGGCGGAGGGCGGGGACACGTGGAGTGACTTCTGTCCCTGCCATGAGATGGGGATGATCCTCACCCCGCTTTGTAAAGTGCCAACGGGTCGGACGCATTGCGCAACATTTCACCACCCAAAGCCCAAAAGCCTGGCGGCACCTGCCGTGCCCGAGCCTCTGCCAGAAGGTTTGAGCTGGGTCCAGTCTCGAAAGGTGCAAAGGCCGGGACGAGCACGGGGCAGGCAGTGCCGGGGCCAAGCACTGCTGGGGACCAGTCTGCTGCCCCTCGCACGCACGGGCAGGGATGGGCAGCGGCGCCGGGAAAGCCGGAGCAGCCACACTCCTCGCCCGTGTGCTTCGACGAGCACGCACGGAGGCGGCTGTTTCCCAGGGGAAAGCTGTTAGCAGGGGCACCTTGTCAGCCCTGCTCTATAAATAGCTGGGAAAAAGCCCGGGCAGGAAGCAGCGGATTTTAGGAAGGGCGAGGGAAAGGGCTGGGTTTGAGCCTTGCCAAGTCTCGGTCACGCGGGAGGATGACTCCTGTGCCGCGGAGGATGCTGAAGGCAGCGCTGAGGGTGTCTCGCCCAGCGAGACGGGGCTGCGCTCTGCTCTGCGGCACTTCTGTGCTCCCTTTGAACTCCTGCTGTTCTCGCTGGAGCTGGCGGGGCTCAGCCCGCAGCTCCATCCTCCAGGTGCTAGGGACGAGCTGTGCCTCGGTTTTTATGGGAGAGCCTCACTGCTAATGTGGGCAGAGGCTTTGGAAGTTGTTTAGCAGATGTTAGGAGGGATAAAAGTGCGCAGGACTGCCCATTTTCAGGCAGGCTGGGACCATCCAGCTGCAGAGTTTGGGAGTATTAAGTTAGTGATCCTGATGGGCACAGAAAATAAATTCGTTGCTGTGCAGTTCCCCTTGCTGCGGTCGCGCTCGCTTAGATTAGATTTGGTCGTGCTTACTGGGCTGAAGAGAGCCCGGCTTTGCTGTGCTGTGTCAGTTCCTACACCGTGACCCGTGTCGTACAGGCTTTTGTGGGGAGCTGCCTGGGCTGAGACTCGCAGGATATCACATTTCCAGCTGGGGCGGCCGCATGGGAACAGCGGCCCCGTTAATAACAAGGTGTGCCCCATCCCTGCCAGTCCTGGGAGGAGGGAAGTGAAAACAAGGAAGGATTAAAAAAAGCCATAGCTTTGCAGCATCTCGCCTTGCATTGCTTTCATTCAGGTTTTTGCTATGGAGTGAGCTGGCTTTTTTCTTTTTTTTTTTTAGGCGATCCCAAAATAGCGTATCTGCGTGGCCCTGCGCAGTCCTGCTTTGCGGGCGCAGCTCAGCACCTTGTCCCCAGCCCCAGCAGGTCTCGTCACAGCCAGCTCGGGGCTGCCAGCACCTGATGTGCGAACGCGAAGGGGAAAGTCACAACTTTGTCTTTGAGAATCGCCGTGTCGGGGACAAGTACCCGGCTCCTATATATGTTTTTTGTAATAAAAAGATAAACGCAGCCTTTTATATCTGAGTTCCTCCTTTGGGAGGGATGTCTGGGCTGGAGGACACGGCGATCTGCTGTCTTTCAACGTCGCTTCAGCAATCAAAGTCCTGCAGACGAAGCTCTTGCTTCAGATGCTGAGGGCTCAGGCTGGTAACGACGTGTAGTATCGTCTCTCCACTTGTGGCCAGCCGGTTCTGCTAATTACTAAGCCACTGTTCTCCGCAAACCGTGCGTGCGTCAGAAGCCCGGCATCAAGGGGAGCCAGCGTGAGTCAGACTTGAAAGCCCTGAAAAACCCCGCCAGGCTCGGAGCCGGCAGTGCCCGAGCGCTTCCGAAGCCGAAGTGAGCAGTGGCCGATGCCACGGTGCTGAGGTCCCTCCCTGCCCTCCACGGCCACTGGTTCCGCTCGCCCATAGGGACATGTGGCAAAGCTCTCTGGGTTAAATCCATCCTGCGCCCTCCTGCAGTTTGGGGCAGAAGGAAACCGGCTGGTCCTGAGCCGATGCTGCAGCCCGGGTCGGTGATGCTGCCCATCAGGTCTCACAGGTCGGGGTGCGGTTTGGTGCTTCTGCTGGCCTGCGAACCCCTCTGTCCCCACCGGTGTTGGTACCCCACAGCCAAGAGAAGCTTCCCGTGGCAGCAGCCGGGGGAGCGGGGAGGCAGCAGAGATGCAGAGCAGAGCTGCTGGTGCAGGATCCGGCCCCGGCCCCTGCCTGACCTGCAGTTTCCATCTCTGGTTTGCGAGACAGCAGGATCTGGAGAGCTGAAGGAGAGATGCCGAACACAGCACAACCTGTGCCCGGGGGGAAAAAAGGTTAAGGCGATCCTTCCCCCACCCCGTCCCAAGCCAGAAGGAACCTTTTTTCTGACCCTGCCGATCAGGGGGTGCTGGCCCTGGAGGGCTGCAGGGGGCCGGCAGGCAGTGAGCAGGCAGCAAGGCTCTCCCATAAACCCGGGCACTGCTGGTGCTCCGAGCCAAAACAGAATTGAAATGCAGACAGCAGCGGTCTGACAGCAAAGCTGGGGAGAGTCGTCCCGTAGCCCGGCCTTGCATGCCACCTACGGTTCCTTCGGTGGAGGTGATGCATGCTCTTTGTCTGGCAGCGGAGCGGTTTATTTGCAGTCAGGCAGAGGCATCCGTGGCAGACAGAGATTCCCCAACGGCACGCTCTTTATCTGGAGCAAAACTCCCATGTGCTATAGGTGGCACTGGCTCTTCTCCACCGCCCAGCTGTGCTGGAGAGTGGGATGCTCTGCCACCCTTCGTGGCGGGGACAAAGCCGGTGCTGCCCTGCCAGAAAGTCACTGTAAATAGGCTGTGTTTAAGAAAGGAACTGCATGTTATTAAGATGCACTGTCAGAAGTTAAGGGGTGTCGTATCTTACAGGGGCACAGGCCAAGGAGACTTTTCGTACCTGGTGGAGCACCCATGCTCTGACTGTCAGCACCATTCGGGTGCTGCTGGGGGTCAGCCAGCCCTGCTGCGATGTTCCCCCATGCTCTCGTCTATAGCTGTCCTGGCCCCCAGCCCCTCCCCAAGAGCATCCTCTCCTCTCCCAGCACTGAGAGGTCCTCCTCCTTCTGGGCCAGAGGTGACCTTGAGCCTCGGGGACCAAAAAGCAAACCTCAGCCTTGGATTTCAGTCACCTCTGGGTTACCAGTGTTCAGATTTGGGTTTCTGGTTCTCCTTGTCAGGAAGAGAAACAGCAACTGGATGTTTCGGTCCAGCCCCTGTTGCCACCCTGCCCAGTCTGCAAGTCCTGTGCGTGCTGTCCCAGAGGAATGGGGTGTCTCTCGGAGGACGTGTCCTTCTTTCCTGCCATGGCATGGCCGTTGTTACTGGATGCTCGGGGAAGAAGCAGCAGATGCGGGAAGAAGCAGACAAAGGCTGTGCAGAGAGAGAGGCACTTGCAGCTTGCAGCCACCTGAAGATGAGGACTGCCTCACATCTGCACTGTGTCTGGACGAGCCGCCCTGTGCTCCGTGAATCCACGTCCCTCCCTCCTGAACGGCTTCACCTTCCGACCTCTGCAGCCACCCGTGGCGGCAAGCGGGGTGGCCAGCTGGTGCGGACACGGCTCCCGCCGGGGACGGCAGGACGGAGCTCTGGCAGGCGGACCGAGGCATGGCAGTCAAGCTCACAGAGCGGAGGGAAGCGATGGCAAACGGCAGAAGAGGATGGGCGAGACAAATGGCTCTGTCCTGTGTGCCAGCGCTAATGGGGGGAGGATGTGCTCAAAATACTAACGACGTGGCGGCAGCAGCCGCTGCCGGAGCGGTGAGCTCCCTGCTCCCAGCAATACGGAGCTGATGGAGCAGAGCTGAGAGTCCAGGTCACATCCAGGGGAGCCATTGAGTTTGTCTAACAGTGTCTCACCTTCTGGCGCTCTGCGCAAAGATGCAGTGACTTGGAAATCGGGATTTTGGAGCCTGAACTTTATCATCCTGACTACTTCTGCCTCGTTGCACTTAACGAGGACAGCATCCCAATGTCAGAGAGGAGCAGGGCTGGTCCTCCAGCTGGGGCTGACGCAGACCGATACGAACGCTGGGCCATCTGAGAAGCTCTTCCTGGAACAATAAATATGGGAAGTGTGCTCCCGAGCAGCGTCCCTTTGCTGGGGATGAAGGACACACAGTCAACGCTACAGCGGGCGCGGTGTTTAATATTTATCAGACCCACATCATGCCGTACCTGGAGATGCGGCTGAAGAGTCGGCAACCCGAGTGGCCACCAGAGCGAAGGGTCCCATGGAGAGTGCTGGTCTCAGCAGGCGGGTCCGGGCCGGGAGCGGGGGCTGGTGACACCCTCACCATGCCCTGGCTCCTGCCTTCTCTCATCCAAATGCGAGGTTGCCTTGGAGACACTGGGACATGATCAGTCCTGGTGGCTCCGGTGGCTCTGGCAAGGTGTCCTTGCTGCCGTGCTGCTACCCCCGGGGCAGGCGCTTGCCTGGGAGCTGTGCACCCTGTCGAGTGCCATCACCCAGCAGAAGGATCATCCTGCTCCTTACCAGGCAGTGCTGCCTCGCGTATCACCTCCCTGCAGCCCCCGAGGCGTGTGGGTGCCCAGGATAGCACAGGACCCCGCTGTGCATCATTGCGAGCCTCAGCCCCGCGCCGGTAGCCCCCGCCAGCCCCCAGGCTCGGGGCGATGACTGCACCGGTGCAGTTGGCAATATTGAGATGCCCCCGCACCCCGCAGAGCCTCCGAAGCCGTCTCTGTCCTGCATTAGAGATCTAAGCTCAAGCAATAAGGGTAATGGACAGGAAATTAGAGATAAGTAGGTGGTTTGACAGGATTAGGGATAAGCAAAAGGAACATAATTATGTGATAGCTGCTATCGGACAAGGGCTCCTAGGAAAGAGAATGTAAATGACCTAAAAAAAGCACTACACCAGATCAAACAGCTACACTTTGCAGATAACAGCCCAAAAACACAGGGTATAAATATTTATCACAAATGAATTCTCCAAACACTCCCTACTCACGATCACATTAACAATAGATGGGATTGAGGATAAGAAAGGCTTTCCACAATCTTTTTTTTTTCCTAATTTTTCCTGGGGCTTTTATACATGTGTGTGTGTGAGAGAGAGATAGGGAGCGTGCCCGTCGGTGTGTGCAGGGGAGCGGCGCTGGCAGAGGGGGTGTTCGGGGGTCCCGCACCCCTGCCGGCTCCTCGGCACCTCCGGTCCTTGCCGGCGGCTCTGCCGATGCCCGCTCTGCTCAGCCCGCGCTCGCTCCTCTGCCAGCTCCGTGGCTCCGAGCATCCCAGGGAGGAGGAGAACTCACCCACGCTGCTGCCCACTGATGTCCCGCGCTGTTTCTGCCGCGGTCCAAAATATTGAGGCTCGGCTTTGCCATCCGGGTGGTCAGCAAAGAGCGACGGCCGCTCCCTGGGGAAGCTCTGCAGCCCCGAAGCCTCGCTGCGGCCCAAGTGTTCCTGCTGCTTCTCTCTGCTCAGCAGGGAGGGGGAAAGTAAGGAACCGTGGGCACGTTCCCGTGGAGTCGCTGGGCAACCTCTGCCCCGACGGAGAGCAAGGCTGGGCCCTTCGGCGGCTGCACGGCGCGTTGAAGGCGTGCGGCTCTTTGGCGGCACGTAATGCCGAACGTGGCTGCGAGCTCGCGCCAAGCCGAGGGCGATCCCCTCCGCAGCCCCGTGCAGCACCCGTCCCGGCACGGGGCCGAGGGTCTCCCCCCAGCACGGCTGCCCCCACCCCTGCCCTGCGCTGCCCCTCAGACAGCACCCGCTCTTCTTCGTGATTTATTCTGGTTGTTGTTATTTACTTAACAAGAGGGGACACAAAGCCTCCGTAACCTGGGCTTGCAAATTGCCAAAGCCCAGGAAATGAAAACTCCACGGCAGCATTAATTGGAGGGCTTTTTAATTAAAATCAGCTTGTTTCCTGATCAAAGATTAAAGGAAGGAAGAAAGCTAAAAGAAAAAAAAATAATAAAACTGTTCCCTCCCTGCCCCTCTCTGGCATTCACGAGGTGCGGGCTGAGCACCCTGCGTCATCCCCGCTGCTTTGCTCTCATGCTTTTTGATTTTTTTTTTTCCCCTCCACAAAAGGCTTTTTAGTGTCCTCTTTCTACCTGACTTTTCATCCTCATCTGCTTCTCTTCTGTCTGTCCGTGGTATCGTGCTTGTACCGGCCCCTTTGGCATCGGCCCTTGCTGGGGCACGGGGGGGGGGTGCCCGGCCAGGGGGGCGGCCGGGAAGCAAAGAGGAGAAACCGCTGGTGCAGAGCCGAGCCCGGTGTTTCCCCCTCTGGTCCTCATTAGCTAATTGCACGGCGCGGATGAACGGCACTGACTTCTGGAGCACCCGCTCACGGCTTGGCCTTGCAGCTGCACCCACCGGTGTCCTGTCCCTTGTCCTCTGTCCCCGCAAGCCCCCCCCGCTTCTGCACACATACCTGTCGCGGTGAGCAGAGGGTGCCTCGCCCGGGGAGGAGTTATTCCTCTGGACTTTGGGTTTTTTGAGAATCAAATTCTGGCAGAGAAGTTAGCATTGCGTAAAGATTTAGCTGCTGTGACTAAACGGCGTTCAATGAGGCTAAACAAAGTGTATTGCTAATGAAGACAAATATTTGTTGCTTTGGAAAGGCTGATGTCCCCAGGGCTGCCGGGAATCACTGCGGAGGAAAAGCCAGGCAGAAAAGTGAGAATGAAAAGGGGAAATTCTTTAATGAAAATATATGAATTGGCCAAAGAGCTGTGATTTCTTAAGTCAATAATTTCGGTCAAACGTCCATCTATTTTTGTTTTTTAAATGAAGATTGTTACTGAGCACAAAACCCCAGGAACAGGAAACAGCGAACAGGAAAGACAGGGAGTTGATAGTAACAGAGATAGATGGGAGACTTTGAAGTTTAGAAAATTGGCGAGGGAAGGTAAAGGCATCAAGGAGAAATCGGCGGCTGGCTGGGCTGTGGACACTAAGTAGTAGTTAACAATATTAGGTGGAGGGAGTGCTGCGGCAGTAATAGAGGCTCATTACGAGCTAACAGCAGCGCCGGTGCTGGCAGTGGTGCGGGGAGGGCAGGAGTGCTCGGTCAGCATCTCTGCGCTCCCTTGGAGCGGTGGGGTGATGCTCTGCTGTCATGTAAGGCTGCCGAGGCACGTCTCGGTCCGATGGCAGCCACCGAGGATTGTCACACGTCCTGGGAAACAAATGTTTTGGAGCGGCTTGTCCTCGGCCCCACGAGAGCTGAGGCTCCTGTGCACGGGGAGAGCCCTTTCCCGTGGCTGGTGGCCCTGGGATGGGGTCCGGGGCCAGCGCTGCATCCTCTGTCCGCGGAAAGAGCAAAAGGGGTGACCTGGCCTCGGCAGAAGAGGGGAAAAAAACGATACGGGATTTAATTGAGGAGGAATTAGCGTCAGTCAGCACTGGCATTATGGAAATAGATCTTGCCAAACAAACCTGATTTTGTTCTGTAATGAGATTAGACTTTGGGTTGCAAAGGTGGCCATGCAGATGTAACCCATGGGTGTCTGGTCAGCATGGCAGGATGCGCCCGAGGGGCTGGGGAGCGCCAGGACCCGGCGAGCTGTGCCAGGGGCCGGGGGTCCTTTTGGAAACCCCCACCTATTCCTGCTACCCGCCGCTCCATTGCACATCGAACCTCTCGGGTGAGAACAGAGCCTGGGCGATGGAGAACAGCGGGGATGAGGAGGAGGAGGGATCTGAGCAGGAGCTGCCCAGAGACATGGGGGGCTGCTGGGGGGACAGGAGGGGGCACTGGCCATTCGGACGTGGCATTTGCGTGAGGCTGATCCTACCTCCAGTTCTGCTGCCTGTATTTTTAAAAACCACTGAAAAATGGACAGGGTTCAGAAAAGAGCCACAAAAATGGCTGACAAAAATGCCTTTGCTGTGCAAGCCTGTGTTAGTGCATCAGGGTGGGGTTAGGGAGGTTGGAGGGGATACTAAAAGTCTATTTATCTGGCGAAGGAAAGCACAGCGGAAGGACTGAGCAGAGGCCGAGCCTGGACAAGGTCACGGTGGGAATATTAGTGAAGGACGTTCCCTTCCGGACAGAGGACGATGGCAGACTCTCCATCTCTTGGGGTCGCCTTCTCCACTCCGCACGTCTGGGTGGCGGAGATGTTTTCCCCAGGCGCTTGCCAGCTGCAGCACAGAGTAGACCAGAAAGGCTGCTAAGGCAGGAGCATCGCCCGCATCGTGGGGCCGGCGGAAGGGCAGCCGGGGGCAGGGATGGTGCTGCAGTCCTGGCCAGGAGAGGAGGAGAGCCGCGGCCAAGGAGATGCTCGGCCATGTCCCAGCCCGGGCTGTCCCCCAGCCCCACGGGGACCCTCCTCACAGCCAGCAGCTCCCCATCCCTCCACCACCGAGGCGCTGGGCACATCTCTGCCTTCTGCAGCACGGGCAACCTTTGGGAGGCATCGCCGAACGTCAGGAGAGATGCACATCCTCCGGTTAGACTGCCCTAAGTCCCCTTTGGCTCTCAGACCTAAAAATGACAATGCGAGGGGTTCGTTGAACGCTGACCCCGGGAAACCCGAGCAGTCCAGCGCTCTCCTCTGGAGGACACAGGTCTCCGTGGGGGCCCTGGAGCCCAGGCGTGGGGGGGGGGCGAGCAGCAAAGCCCCATCCCGGTGTTACAGCTGCGGCGAGGAGGGGAGCGGGGGGTGGGAAGTGGGGATTTCTTATTAACTTCTGGGAACTGGAGCTCTTCTCTGCGTCAAGGATATTATTTATGTGCTCGAGATGCAGGCTGATTATGAGAAACATATTGATTGAGGTTTCACAGCTACTGAACACAGTAGATATGTATCAGTTACACCACAGCCCAAACCTGTATCAATGTGTTTCTAATAATCAGCTGGCATCTCATTAACATAAATAGCTGTCTTCTCCCATTTGGGAGAGCGGCTTCGTGGCTTGCTAACTGCACATTACCCAAATGCCAATTGCTTATTAGAACAATCTTTCCGCAGGTCTAAATCCCCAGGAATGAGGGTGTAGTAAGACATCACTTGTTACATAGTTGTTAGACCTTGGTAAATATGTTTCTAATCAGCAATTAGTACTTAATTAACGTGCCGAAAATATCATTTTCAATCTAAATGAAGCTTTTACGGGAAATCTGGAAAGAGAGGTGGGAAGATGCAAACAAGTGAAGCTCGGGCGACGAGCTGAAATCAAAACGACGTAGCTGAAAGAAGTCTTCACCCTGTGCTCGGGACAAATTTTTGATCTCAGGTCGATACAGCTCCAGGAGGAATGGTGTCGGGTGGGAATTGTTCCCAGCAGCAGCAGCCCCAAACCGGCCAAGCAGCCCCCGCAGAGTTGCAAGGCATGAAGCTGGGACAGCCCTGTGGGCTCAGCCTCGCGGGTGCCCCCCCGCCCCCCAAAACGACGACCCCGTGCATCTCGCGTCCCCGTGTGCTGCGGCAGGGCCAGGCGTGCTCAGGAAGCTGGAGTCAAGATGCTCCTCGGATGCTCCACATTGAAGTAACCTCCGTGACGTGTTCCCGTTTTCTTCCAGAGGAAATGTCAGCCCCCCCGCTGCCATCCCTGCCTTCCCTCCGTCAGCACGTTTTTGTTAGACTTCACTCTCGTTTCTCCTTCCTGCAGTGCCTCCTCCTTCGCTCCCGCTTCCCTCTGTTCCTAGTGACGGGCAGAGCCGACCAGAGGCGCAGGCCAGCACGGCATCGCTGCCGCGCGCGCAGGTGTAGGGACTGGGGGCTTTAATCCCCGGCACGGTGTGTTTGTCCTTTCATTTCTCAAGTGGTTCGAGGGAATCTTGGCTCGGTGGCGGGATCGTTAATGCAGAGCAAACAATAGGCTCTTCAGGTCCTTTTCAGCTAATCACCGTTGATCCAGGCTGACCTTTCTGTCCCTCCCCTAATCCCAAATCTGGATGGCGCTTTGCATTAAGCCACCTGGGAGGGAAGGTGTCAGAGGAGATAAACCCTCGCTGCCGGGGCTGCCGGCCATGCTGGGGGCACGGCACGGGCTGGCCGGGGTTCTTCATCCCGACCCCTCTTCCCAAGGACGCTGAGCCATGCCGGCTGCCGGAATGCCGGCCGGGGTCCTCCTCTCCCTGCGGAGGTGGGGGGTGCCCACCCGCTCCTGGCAGGCAACGCCGGAGGAGTTTCGGGGTTGGGAAGTGTTAGAGCTTGACAGGTTTTACGTCCCCGATACCAAATTTGCTAAGAAATACAGCTGCGATGTGAGGAGAGAAATAAAACCATTTGTGAGTGTGAGCTAAATTCCGGCAGTTCTTACCCTGCTGGAAGTGACAGAAATGTTCAAATAACCAAAATGTTTTGAAATGTAATACCATAAGGCTTTTTTTTTCACCATGTTAAATCACTGGGTTTATTTCAAATAAATGGCCCAGATTTTAGAGAGAGAAAAAGAGTAATCTGAGCAGTAAACAAAATCTATGCTGTCATGTACAAACAGGGCGGTGTGGGGGTGAGTGGAGGTGCTGGTCTTTGCTTTCCTGTGATAAACAGATGAAAGAAACACATGGATGAGCTGCCTGGGACCAGGATGAGCAGATCTAGCATCTGCCCGTGGCCAGGCCCCCAGGAGGGATGGGAGGGATGCCTTCACCGGGGACACGCCGTCCTGCAGCAGCCTGGGGCAGGCTCGTCCCTTCGCTCCTCGCGGGCAGGTTCCCTGTGCCTTACCCAGAGCTTTGCCCTGAGTGTTGGTGGGAGACGCGCTTTGCCTCTGCAACGTCTTCCTGCCATGGTGCGAGGGGGACGTGAAACACGGAGGAACTGGGCTTGGAAGCTCCCAGGGATGTTTAGGATGGGCTGTGCTCCCCGCTGCCCAGGCATCGCACGGTCCATGTCCTCAGTGCCCCAGAAGCCGCCCTGGTAGGGGGACACGTGCCCCCGCTACGCCAGCACCCTGCCATCAGTCCCTGCGGGATGCCAGCAGGTACCGTGCTGGGGTGCACCTCCCGCCTGCCCAGTTTATAACAGCAGGCTTGCAGCTCCTCCATCCATCCCTTCTTCTGCAAAGTTTGAGTGCCTGCCTTGGAGACAGGGTCCCCTTTCCCGGTAACTCCTGAGAAAAGCTGCCTTTTTTTTCCTGTGACAGCTTTTTTGCTGCACTTTAGCCCTTCTGACTGCAACAGGGCAAATGTGCCCCCTTTTGCAGTCATTTGTATTGACAAAGCTGCTGAACAAGCACAGCTTGCAGCTGCGCTGTGGGGTGCAAGCCCTCGCTGGAGCCACGAGCCAGGCGGGACACTGCCTCTCCCACGTCTCGCTCCGTGGGGCTCCGGGTGCCGCTTAAAATCGGGAGCAAGCAATGTTGCGAGGGACTTATTTCAGCTTTTCTGCCTACCTTCCTCTGAGCCTCCGCTCGCAGCCACGGCTGTACACAGCCTGTCGCAGCCCAGCCACCCCCCGGGGCACCCGCTGCCTCCTGCAAGGGCTGGGGGGGGGGGGGGGGTGACACCTGCAACTCCCTTGTCCCTGCCCGGCTTGGCCAGGGGATGCTCTGAGCTTCGTCAGGGCTAAACCAAGCCCTTACAGCAGAGATTTGGTGCTGCCTTAAACGCTGCTGAGCACCGGGGCTGCAGGCGATGTTCCACAGCACCCACGCAAGCAGGGGGGCAGGGTCCCTGCCCCAAGTTCACCCCCAACCTTTCCGTGCAGGGGGGATGCTGGATCTCACGGCAGCTGGGCTCTCCCCGGGGGAGGCAATAAAAACTGCCATAACGCGAAAGCAGGCAGGGTGGGCAGGTGAGCAGTGCATGGGGCGTTCAGGCCATGGTGATGGCTGTCCCCGTGGTCTCCTCGGCCTGGGCGTGGGTGAGAGGCAGCTCCTGCCCTCACCCTGCCTGCCTCGTCCCCTTGGGATTTGGTGCCCCTGGCTGGGTGCAGGGTGAGGTCAGACAGCACCCCGACGTGACACCATCCTGAGCTGCAAAAGCTTTGGCTCCTGCTCGCCCAGGCTGGTGCTGAGTCCCTGCTGAGTGGCTCTGCGCAGGCACCCATCTGCCCGTCACCTCTGCCAGAGCCTCTGCTCAGCACGCGTCTGTTCCCCATCCTGCCCGCACCCCTCCGCACGCCAGCATCCACAGCCCATATGCAGGGCCCTGGCTGAAGGGAAGGCTTTTTTTGGTTCTATGCAGATTTTCTTACTGCTTCTCCTTTTCCAACACTCTCCCCACATGGCTTTCCCCCTTTTTCAGCTCTGAAATGGCGACAGCAATCTGTTTCGCTGGTGCTGCACAGTCCTTGTCAGTGGGTAAAGCTGAAATGAGTGACTGGAGCAGGCAGGATGTGCCAGGGAATGGATGCTGGTGCCTGGCTTCCCCGGAGCGGAGGGACAGCTGCTCCCTCCGCCGAATGGCTGCAGAATGAGTTTTCTTTCTCTTTTTTCTAAACCTGGTCCCTGACGGACTCATCTCTCATTTCGCCACTTCCCGAGAACTGCTCTGCTTGGACGCCGCTTTAGCAATCAAACGGAGAGCGCGGCCGGCTAATGTGCGAATGTGGCGGCTGAGGTTTACGCGATGGAGTTATTGTTGGCTCCCGCCGTGCAGCTGGCGATGCCCGGGATGGTGTCGGGTGAGCTGTGGGGAAAGGGCTTGTTTCACCTCCGAGTCCTGCCTGTGCTGAAGCACTCTCTTTGCTTTCCCTGTCACCGGCGGGGTTTGCTCGAGGTCCTCCCGGGTGGGAATATTGCAGGGGCATCCAGGAGTTCCCAGGCTGGGCTGGATGGGACCGTGCAGGAGGACAGGGGTGCGGGACTGAGGTTTGCTGCTTTCGGCGGAGTGTGCTGACCTACCATCCACCTCCTCCGCAGGCCTGCCAACTCCTAAAGGTGTAATAAATAGCATAAAAAAAAGAAATTTTAATTGAATACATCAAATGGCTCCTTTCAAGCCGAAGCGCGTGGGGTGTGACCCAGCCATTGACATACAATCCACGATAAACAAACAGCAATTACTCAAACATGATAAAAACAGACTGTAAAAGCTATATAAAACTCAGGAAACACCGGCAAACTAGCTATTAAACTGTGTGGGAAGCAGAGATGAGGGTGGCTGTCTGCGTGCATCCGTCTGGAAAAAGCACGGCCGTGGCGTGGCTGGGGGGGTGCAGGGAGCGCAAGAGCGAGGCGGCGATCGGGGCCGGGCTGGGGTGGGAAAGCGGCCGGGCGGCTGGCGGCGGGCGCGGTGAAGAGTCCCATGTTATCCCAAGCAAAAATACCATCGGGACCACAAGAGCAACAAACTGGTCGTTGGCTGGTCCCCGGAGGGAAGACTGAGCCCTGGCAGAGGGGTGGTCCGTGCCCTGTGCCGCCGCGGATGCTCCCCAGCCCCTGCCTCTGCACCCCGAGCAGCATCCTTCCCTCTGACAAGCCTCTCCTCCGCTGGCAAACCCCAGTTTTCATTGTTGTGCAGCCGAGATGCACGTTAGGAGTAAATAAATAAATAAGCAGGCAGAGCCGAGTCAGGAGGGACAGCCTTTTGTGCATCAATCTGGAGCTTTCTGCCGGCAGAATTAACTGGAGTGGAATTTTATCAGATTTTAATAACTGGTGAGAGCTGCCTGGTGTGTCCTCTGCGAAAGGCTGTTGTGAGACCAGCTGGAGAGTAACTGTCCAAGGCAGATGTGTCTTCCCCTTTACAGACCCATCCTCCTGGGGCTTGTTGCCTTCTCCTTCTCTGTGACGGGGGAAACTGCAGGCCCTCTGCCCCGGCTGCCTCTTCTGATGCGTGCGCCCAGTCCCGGTCACTGAACTGGTCTGTCTCGTGCATTGTCCGGCTCTCGTTGGTTTGGCAAAGCTGTCAACATTTTGGGGGTTAGACTTTGTCTGTTTTTTCTCTTTTTTTTGGTGATTCCCTGGTTCTTTCCGTGCCGTGGGAAGCCCACGGAAGGTGCGGGAGGGAAGCTGAGCTGACACGTCACGGTTTAATCTGCTCTGAGGATGCTGACAGCGGAGCAGCAGCAGGGCTGCCTTGCTGGCTGCTCTCTGAACACCCTCATGGTGATGCAGGAACCGAAGGTCCACCACGCGGCTTGGACCGAAGGTGTCTCCTCTCCGGTAACGTTTGCCAAGGGAGCAGCATCAGAAATCGGGTGTGCACAGCCATCCACCTCCCCTGTACACCCTTCCCACTTCTGGCAGCTGCCAAATCAGGGATTTCCCGAGCCGGAGGTTTTATCGGGGTCGTTGTTTGTAAGAGCCCTTCACACACTGTCCTTTTGCTTTGGCCGCCGGGGTGGTGGCTTTGTCCTGGGCAGCATCCTGCGGCAGAGCGCTCCGCACTGCATCTGGGCTCCGGACGATAAAAGTCTTCCTTTGATTTGTTTTAAATCTGCTGCTGCGTAACTTTATTGGCTGTCCTGGGGGGTTTTGTGTTCTGAGGAAATGGGAATAATTGTTTCTTATTCACCTCGTCTCAATTGTCCACAGTTTTATTGAACTCTCTCATATTTCCTCCTCTCTTTCCTCTGCAGCCATCTCACTCCTCCTGGAATAAACCGCTCTGTTCTCCTGGTCATTCTTCTCTCCTTTCATTACTTCCAGCAATTTTATAAGCTTTCTTCACAAATCCCTGGCACTCGAGTGTCTTCCGCCCCCTCACCTGGGCTCCTGCCGTCCCCTCGCGCTCAGGGCCGGACTTCCCCTGCAATCCCCATCCAAGCCCAGAAACGGCCTCCTCTCCCAGCAGGGACCTTGCTGCCCTCCTCTGTTTCCTGCTACGACAAGCCTGGAAGGTCCCCTGCTGATACCACTAAATTGCCTTTTACTCCACAGGTGACCAAAACTCTGTGAGAGAGGGAAACTCTTTGGAAATAAACCCACGTATACTTTTTTCCCCGGTGACAATGATAACAAACGCAACAGAGACAAACTCCCGTCCTGCGGCGGGGGCCACGGGGGATGCCGCGCCTGAGACTGTCGTTCCCTCTCTCGCCGTGCCCTGCCCAGGTGTGAAAGCCAACAGCCTGGGAACGTCTTGGGGATTGATCGGCGATGCGCTTTTCAGGTCAGCGCTGCAGGATGCCGGTCCAGCGCCCATCGCCGGGGTCGCCGCGATTTTCCGGTCGCCGTGGCAACTTGCGGCGTTTGATGCCCGTTTGCAGAGACGAAGCGAGCAAAGCCGAGAGCAGGAAAGCAGCAGGGAACGTGTGGGGCTGGCGAGGAACAAAACGTCAGCACTGCTCCCCACCCCAGAAAAAGGAGAACGGGGACAAAAAGAGAGGAGCAGAGGCAAGGAGAGGAGCAGGAGGATTTATCGCACCTTCACACAGCTTGACCATAAGCACCAGCTTGGGCAGCGCCAGGACCGAGCCTCTTGGGCTCCAAGAGCCAAAAACAAAGGGTGGGAGGAAGAGGAACTTGTGTCTCGATAAACACAAGGTTGAAAAGGTGATAGGTCGAGGGATTTGGGCTCCAAGAACTTTCTCAAACCATAAATTTTCAATAGCAATGCTGAAGCCAGGAAACCTGAGCTGGCTTTCGGAGATATATTATCTCGGGAGCAGACAGGGTCAGTTCTTGGCCTCTCCCTGATTCCCACCTTGTCTTTGTTACGGCCACAGTCTGCGCTTGCACATGCTTGAGCCTGCGCCTGCGCCCGGGCGGGTTTGGGACGCGCCTGGGCTGCGACTCCATCCACCCGGCTCAGCCTTGGGAGCGCGGTGCGATGCTCTCCCTGGAAGTCTCATACAGCCTCTGCCTCTTGGAGCAGATGTTCCTAAACCAGAAGAGATTTTTTCCTGTTTTTCAAACCAGAAGAGGTAGCTGTCATCATCCAGTGTGCAAAATGAGCCCTTAAAGCTTGCCTGAGACATTAGAACTGGGATGCACTGGGATGTCAGTGGAACGAGGTGGTCTAGCTGAGGCTGCAGCGGCAGAGGCGCGTTGGGGCTCTGGAACAGCAGGATGATGGCTGACCCCATCACTGTGCCTTCAGCCAGGCACAGCCCGGCCCAAAAGGCTCTCTGAGGTTGGTCAGAGGAAAGGGTAACGAGGTGAGAGACAGCAATGTGATTTTTCCTTGTGTCGCTGCGCAGCACCGGGCAGTGGCCCTGGGGCAGGACGTGATGCTCACGCCCACTCGGGCGAGCAGGAAAAATAAACATCAGCTGATTATTTTCAGTCCATCTGACTGCTCAGTAACGCGGCACCGGGGGGAAACACGGCCCCGGCCCCTCTGCGTCCCCGATGCTCCCAGCCTCACAGCCGAATGATGGCCCAGCCCCAGCATTATCTCCACTGCCTTCGTTAAAGCTGCTGGTGATGTCGGGGAGGGGTGTTACGGCAGGGGAAGGTGACCACCGCTGTGCTGTGCCAAGGAGCCAGCGAGCGCCATTCCCGTGTGCGGCGGCAAGCAATTAAACCACTTGCCGTGAACAAATTGCTCCAGCTCGTTGTGCGGGAACGTTGCTCCCTCCGGCCAGGGCACGCTTCCCTGTGCCAGGGACGTGGCCGGTGGATGTGGGCTGGGCTGGGAAAAGCTCCGCTTTGCTCTGTAATGGCCCCACGTGTAAATTCTCTCCTGGCTCTTCGCTCAGGAGTGGTTTGCGCCGTGCCCTGTGGCCAGGTCCCCCCCGGCCTCTCCAGCTCATGGCCCTGGCAGAGATGGTGCTGGAGCTGCGAGGGGTGGCGTGGGACTGGAGGCAGCTTGGGGGGGCCCGGGGGGGGGGGTGCTTGTGTGCAGGAGGGGCATTTGGAGGGAGAGGGGGTTTTCCTTTCTGTCTGGGAACACCAGCTCTTGCTGGGAACCGGTGGCGCTGGGGTTTATCATCAGTTTGTCGACTCTCCGGGTGACCCGGGGAGGGAAATGCTCTCGTTCATCAGCCGCTGTTGCTGCAGCAATGGGTCCGACGTGAGCAACCCCTGCGAGGTGCCGGGCAGGTCAACCACAGACTGCTTGCAGGCTAAGCATTGCTTAAACACTGAGCAGGTCGGGGTGAAAAGTCCCCTTCGTGTTTCCTGCAGTTTGTTTCCTCGAGTTTCGTGCCCCTTTTTGCATTTGCTTTCTGTGGCTGCTCGACAGCGAGTTCTCTGGCAGGAGCACGCATGGAAACAGCTCATTTAAAATGTGATCTGGCCCAAGAACTAGTTATTGAAATTATTTGATGAATAATTTAGGATAACAATTAAAGCCAAAAAAATTCACAAATAGCTCATGAGCAATTCATGAACCGGAAGAGAGGCTAAAGTTTGTCTGGTAAGTGCTTCGCTACCAATTAGTCACAGACGCCTGGCCCTGAGCCGGGTTGGTCCGGAGGAGGGACGGCTGCGGCTGCACCCACGCAGCCCCGATGCCACTCGGCCGTGGGCTGCCCCGCTTTGAGGACACGGAGGAGTAGGCACAGAGGACTCGCGATGCGGGAGACCGCCCGGAAGAGGCAGAGCTGCTGAGCTCGCTGGGAAATGTGGCTTTGGCTGTCCCGAAACTATTTGTGAGTTTGCCAAACGCAGTTTCAGCCTGGCAGAAGAGCCCCAGGGGCGCGCGCGGCATCGCGGGTGGTAACGACGCCTGACCCGGCGCTGGGGGATCCTGTTTGGGACCCTCTTTCACCGAAGGACACGTCCCACCGAGCCTGGGAGACCCCCAAACCCAAGCGCAGATGGCAGCGGAAGAGGAGCCGCACAGCAGTCCCGGGGCAGGGCGATGCGGCCGCGGCAGTCGGGTCCTCACCTCCTCCCAGGCTGCTTCGGCCGGGCATTCCCCGCCTCGCCGGCTCTCCCGCTGCCTCCCCGGACAGCAAACACTGCAACAACAATAACAGAATTAAGTTTTATTTGAGCTGAGATGAACTGTTTCCTGGCTGCTGAAATGACCCATTCTCCCTCTCCCCCCTCCCAAGCCCGTGTTCCTTTCAGATCAAACAAAATGCTTTGCTCAAAATGAAACAAAATGTTTCAATTCCCTTTTGGGTCATTTTTAGTGAAAGAAGCGGAGGACCAACGAGCTAGCAGCCTGATTAAAAGGTTCGGTGTTCTCGCTCGGTGCTTTTTCCAGGGAGGTTGCATCTCCCTCGCGGGCGCCGAGGCGGGAGCGGGTGTCCCAGCGCCGTGGGGTGCGGGAAGGGGCGAGCTCTGCCCCAGCCCACCCCGCTGCAAACCTCCCACCGAGGCGGCACGGCCCCAGTCTCCCCGAGCCTTCACGGCAGGGCTGGGGCGATGAGGGGTGTCCAGAGAAACCCGGCGAGGATCCCGCCTGTAGGGACACCTCAGCTCCTGCGGCTGCTCCCTTGGAGGATGCCTGTCTCGGGGGAGTTTTCCTATTAAATCCCCTAATAAGAAAGTTAAAGACCGGGGCCATGCGCGAGCAAATCTCTGCCAGATGTCTTTGTCCCAATTAAGGCGGAAGAAGAGGGAGAGAATAGGCAATTAATTAGCTGGGAGCCGGGAGGTGCAGCAGCGAGTGAGCGTTAGGGCATCCCCAAGTGCAGGGAGCCCTCGCAGGGGTTGGGACACGCCACGGCGCAGCCCTGTCCCCTGCAGCGTCGGGGACCGGCCAGGCGGGCGTGGGGGCTCCAGACCACCCCTTGTCCTCCAGCACGGGCACCGATACCTCTGCTTGGTCCTCAGTGCTCCCCTGCACCCCCCAGCTCCAGGGAAGGGACCTGTGGCAGCAGCAGGAGACGGTGCCGCCGTGCCTCAGTTTCCCCAGCTGTGAACTGCGGGTGACATACAGTCAATAGAGTTAATGTTTGGCAGAAAGCGTTCTGCTTGAAACAGAAATGTTTTCTGGCACTACGTTGGTAGCTGATGTTTTAGCAGAAATTTTTTTTTGTCCTGATGTGGGATTCAAAACCAAACCAAAACAGAACCAAGAAAATGGGAAACGTTGGAATTTCCCAGCCTGGAAAAACCCCGTTTCTGGACTAGCATCCCTTGCTGGTGTTCAGAGCACAGCGTTACATGCAGTGAAGTACTGAGCCCGGCAAGGAGGCAGATGCCCAGCTTGGCAATGCCTCTGGAAGAGGACAGAGAGTTTTATTTCCCCTGTTTATGGCAATGCATTTTGCACTGCAGAGAAATCATAGAATTCGGATGGCGACGGCCAAGAGCAGTGCTCTTTGTGGTGCCCCCTTTGTGGCTGCAGCGGCGTTGGGCACAGAGATGGGGTTTGGGACCCAGGGGGGCTGGCCCTGCTCCCCCAACCCCTGCAGCCCTCCCTGGCCTGACAGGGGTCTGCGGGGCGATCGCCCACCTCAGGCTTGGCATCGGGCACAGGGTCCAACCAGCAGCCGTCGCGTTCACAGGCATTTCCAGGGTGAGGGTTTATGTAGATTTATGTTAAAATATTCCTGCGTCTTTGCTCCACGTTTATTTTTATTGATTTGCAAATGCAAACCTTTGTTCTGCTTGTGGTCTGTAAGCCTGATGGTGTGTCAGTAACTTCAGATGGAACATTTTAATATCTTTTCCCTCTCGTCTCCCACCCCCACTGTGAACTCTCCCCACCCTTCCCCCAGGCAGCTCAGCCTGGCACTTGAGAAATGTGAGACAGTCCCCATCCCCATCCCTGCGTCCCCATCCCTGCATCCCCATCCCCGCATCCCCATCCCCATCCCTGCATCCCCATCCCTGCATCCCCATCCCCACATCCCCATCCCCATCCCTGCATCCCCATCCCCATCCCTGCATCCCCAGCGCTGCCTCCCAAGCACCATCCCTCCCCAGCCCTCTCCTCTGGACAGACCACGCTGCCTCTTCATGCAGGGGGCTGAGGACAGACAGAAAGGGGGGAGAGAGCAAAATTTTAACCCCCCTCTTCCCTTGCTGCCTCCTTGATGTCATCTCTGCTGGCTTGCCGCCTGTCACTTTAAATGGATGTATTTAAAGCAAATGCAGAAATTGCCATTCAGCACAAGGCTTGTAATAAAGATGACGTCTCCGTTTCCAATATATATTTATATGTAGTTTAGGTTTTGTCTGGGGGGGACGTGGGGAAAGTCACAGGAAATGCCAAGCGTTGACATGTCCGTGATATAGAAAATAGCTCCATCCTTCTCCTAGGAGGTGTGTGGTATTTTCCAAAGTGACATTTAGCTGAAGGGAACCTGTGGCAGCGCTTTGCTCGGGGCAGCGTGGCAGCAGCTGCCTCTGTGCGAGGCCGGCAGGGTGGCACAGACCTCTGCAGCCGAGGGTGTGCGGGGTGGGCTGGGAAGCTGCGTGCTGGGTGGGGATGCTGCTGCCCAGGGATGATGATGGGCGGCATGGACCGGCCCTGACCCCTTGCCTGCACCCTGTGCCGGGCCCCCGAGTCGGTCCTCTCCGGGGTGGCCCTGCTTCACCCCAGGAAGGTAACGGGGAGCACTCATCCATCACGCCACAATGGACTGACTCCAGAGGAAAGATTTAAAGAGTTAAATCTGTCTGGCTTGGCAAGGGGCTGTGAGGGCAGGGGAGACGAAAGGACAGTCCGTGCAGCGAGGGGGGTGCAAGCCCCAGGCAGGGAGCAGGGGGCTTTGCAAGGCTGGGGGGTGCCCGGGAAAGGGCAGACTGGCTGGGTAACGGGGAAGAAGCTTCCTGGCGTGGGGGAGCTCCCATCACAGGGAAACCTGCAAACCTCATCTCCTCCTTCACACCTAGGGGCCCTGACCCTGGGAGTGACACCCTCCTGTTGGGGGTCCCTCCTTCCCTGCCCCCCTTGGGGTGCTTTTGGGGACTTGGTTTAACTCCATGACCATAAGCAGCCAGCCCCACGCGTGCCTCCTTTCCCGGCACCGGGCTGTGCCCCATCGCACAGGCTCAGCTCCGCGGGATCGCACCTGCCGTAAATACAGCAGATAAAACCATCACCCTCCACCTCCTGTCCCCCTGCACCCGAGCCGGAGCCTGGTTTGCACGGCAGCTTCGCCCTGCCCCAGCCCCTCGCAGGCACGTCGCGCAGCCCTGCTCCTCTGCAGCTCGGTTTATATTTAATCAGTCTGTTCGCTGCCGCTCCGTCTGCCGAGCGCCCGAGTCATCAAAGCTCCTCTGGCAGCCTGGACGCATCCATTTAATGGACTGCTATGAGACACATCCTTACTTCATTACTTCATTATTTACAGGATGAGGCTTTCGTGCCGGGGCCGGCAGCCCAGCGCCGCCGGCTGCCCGCGTTCTCCTCGGAGGCTGGTGGAGCTGCTGGGGGAGGGCAGTCCTGGAGACACTGGCACAAGAACCCCCAAAGCCCCAGATTACAAAGCCATTAACCATTATTATGCTTAGAAATTTTAAATGAAAGGATTTAAATCCTAAAAGTGAGGTAATCCCACTTTTTTTTTATTTTATTCGCCCAATCGCTCTGTGTTTGTCAGAGTCGGGCTGTTGCAGTGGTCAGAGCACCGTCTATGCAGAGAGAAAAAGCAACGTCTGCCACAGAGGAGCAGGGAAGAAGAGCGATTCTGACCTCCTGCGATGCCCATTAGCTGTCAGATTTTCTGCACCTCCCTGATGCTCGCACAGGGCACTGGGGCCTCTCGGTCCAGGCGCAGGTCGCGGGAGGGCAGCAGTTTTGTGATAGGCGTTCCGTCACACGGCACGGAGCGTCTGCAGCCCCGGCTGGGCTGGGAACAGGCAGACCAGGCTGGGCAGGGAGGGACGGGGCTTCTCCTTCCCCGTTATCCAAAATCCAGCCTTATCCTGCGGCCGGTCCCTGGGGCTTAACTCTCTTTGCAGCTCTCCTGACGGAGACGTGATACTTCGGAGAGCCCAGACAAACGGGGCTGCGGGACCAGCCTGCAGGAGATCTCTGAGACAACCAGCGTAACAGGATATTCTGAAGAACCGGATCATTTTATGACCATTAATAACATTTGCAGCTACTGAACATTATCCAGTTTTACAGTAATAGCAAGACATGATGCTGCAGGGCTGAGCTTCGCCGGAGCGGTTGAGGGGGGAGCCTCGTGCTCCCCGTGTCGTAACGCTGGGTTTTTGGCCAGGGACAGCCTGGCTGACCTCCTCCTCGGAAGCGGGAGTCGCTGGGGACACGACACACGCTGCGTGAACCAAAGGATGCTGCCAGAAAACCGGGCTCGCGCAGAGCAGGGCTCTGCTGCGCGATGAGAAGGCTGCTAAGCCTCCGGGTCTTCTCCTTACGTGTTAAAGGGGAGGGGGTGTAACGGTGTTTTGCACTTAAATTCACTTGCTGCTAGCAGAATTAAAGCTAGGCTCCCTTGGCCAGTTCTGTCAAACCCTCCCGTCTGCCCGTATCTATCTATCTATCTATCTGTCTATCTCCATACACATACACACCATTCATCACACCAGAATCCGAGTGACCCGGAGTAGCACAGTACAAGCACTGTGGAACCTATGTAAACAGAGGTTATATATATTTTCCTCATTTATTCCTCGCCGACAGAAAAGTGGCCTCTTGCACAAGGAAAAATAAACCAACACAATGGCAATCCCGAGTTCAGCAAGTGTTTCCTAGCAGATTTTAACCATGTTAAGTTAGGTGGTTGTAAACAGACTGACAGCACGCCTCCCAACCTTTGAAATTTCTTGCAGCCAGTTTCCTGTCTCAAATTCACACCATCGCTTTTCCACCGGGGCCTTAAATTAATGCCCGGCTGGGGTGCATAATTACCAGCTCCCTAATGGTCCAAAACATCCTGAAGGGCTGAAGTTTCCTTTTTGATTTGTGGCTCCGAGTCGGAGTTGTAATTACCAAATTGATTTTAAATGCAGGCTCCGTTGACAGACTATTGGCAAACGGCATCTCGGAGTCTTCAGCCATTCATAAAAAAAAAAAAAAGAGGAAGCCCTTGATGAATATACCTTGATCTGCAGCTGCTGTTTATTTAATACAATTTATGGGCAATGGTATTAGGTTTTATCAGGGAGCTGCAGCTTTGGAAACACTGCTTTGGCAGGAACGGTTGAGCTGAAAAGTTGGGTCATGGCTGTGAGCTGCCGGAATCGCTTTTTCACATGATGACCCCTCGGCTCGGCTCGGCTCGGCTCGGCTCTCCCCCCTCGCCCGCTCTGCTCCGCAGCTTGGACATCAGGGCTGGCTCAGTGCAATGCGAGGGGGCTCTCGGGCTGCCGGACCACAGGCAGGTCGATGAGTGGCTTCCAAAACACAGAATAAATACAGAGGCAGCACATTTTCCGGGTGCTGATGCAATGCTGGCGGGTGGCCTAACCGTCAGTCACCGTCGGCTCCCACCACGCGCAGACCCCGGGACCTGCTGGGTGACCCCCGCTCTGTGCCTGGCACCCATGGCTTCCCTCTGCGGAGCCGGCGGGGCAGCGCTGGGCGAGGGCTTAACCGCTGTAAGCCCTGCCTCCCTCCACCAGCACCCGTCTGGCCAGGTGGGACACGGCAGAGTGGGTCCTTTCCTCCCAGTCCCGCTTCTGCTGGGCCGCTTGGCCAGTTCTCCTGGGTGCAGGTTACCTGGTTCTCCCTGGAATTTTAGTACCCAGCACCATGGGGCCCTGACCTCCCCAAGAGTTTCCTGGGGTGATTCTGATGAGGGTTTGCTGCTGTAGAGCCTTCTTCTTCTGTGTGGTCTGCAAGAAAGCTGATAAACCACAGACAGGAGGAAGTGTTTGGAGGGAGACCCACGGAGCTGGGACAGGAGGAGAAGGGAAGGGCGTCATGCTCCGTTCGGATCTCTCATATTTACAGGGCAACGTATTCTGTGATTTAAACTTCATTTCATGAGCTCATTAAGAAATACAGTAAACAAACATGACAGACAGGAGCTCAATCCCGTATTGCCCAGGCTAGTCGATCACGTGAGTTCACCTATTCACCATTCAGGTCATAAGGTTTCATAATGTTATAACCTGTAACTCTTTATATCATGTACCCATGAGCAAAAGAAAAGAATGAGTTACCTACCCGATGACGAGAGTGCTCATCCCTCCTCCTCCATCCCCTGTACCACACCGGGAAGCAGAACAGCCTCAGCAGCTCAGCCGCTCTTGTATCCAAAGCTTTTTGGGTGAGCTGATGTTTTATACCCTCCAGCTTGGAGGTTTGGTCTATACCATTTCCACATGTTAGTGGATTCTGAGGAAACTGCCAGACAAAAGACAGAAAGGTTGCCAGACAGCAAGCTGCAGGTGATCATGGCTGCTTCATGGCCCTTGAGCTCTCGCTGCCCTCCTGTCCTGCCCTCCCTGGTGCCCTGGCTTTGACCTAAAGGCGCTGCTCCCAGCACACATCAGGCCTTCCATGAGCTGCGCTAGCCGAAATCTGGGCAGGGGTCGGGTGAACAGTCGCAGAGGGTCAGCAAACCCAGCGGGGCAGAGCCCCAGCGCCCTGCCTGACGAGGGAGGAGTGGCCGAAGCCCCTGAAGCATCACTGCCACCTTCTCCGCTGCACAAGAGGGCGGGCAGAGCGCGAGCTGCGGGCACGCACGGGAGAACCACGGGGCACAGCCCCAAAGTCGTGTCAGGAGTGCGAGAGCTTTCCAGTCGATGCCGTATCGAGGGAGTGCTTGCACGGCCCTCCCCTCCTTTCCAAGATTCTGCCCTGAGCCTGCTGAGCTCTGCGGAGCATCTCCCACGCCGGGGTCGGTCAGACGCCGAGTGCACGTTGAGGCAGAGCTGAGCCGGAAGCGTTTGCTCCCTCCATTCAGCACCACTGTTCAAGGAAATGGCATTTCCTGGGGTCCAGACATCTTTCTACAGTGGCTCCATTTTTTATTTCAGAGGATCTCGTTTCGGTTGCCCACCTGCAGAAGGGTTGACAGAGTTTATCTTGCCTTCAGTCAGCACTGGAAGCTGCTGATTAAAGCAGAAAATATGGAGGGTCTTAAAACTTAAGGTGCATCACAGCTATCAGCTGCTCCCTTCCCTCTCTTGAGGTGGGAGGACGGATTGCTCTGACGGCATCCCGCCGGTCTGAGATATTGGGTATCTCTCAGGGTCATTCATGGGGCAGAGCCGAACAACTCGAGCCCAGAGGGGGGTGATATTAAGTGGGGGATGAGTTGTCTGAGAGCTGAGGGACCCCAGTGGGTAGGAGTGAAGGGTTAACAGGACCGTGATGGCTCTCGGGGAGCAGAGGCTGAGTGCGTCTGCGGGAGGGGGAGGTCAGCTCTGTGCAATCGCTCCCCCCCCAGGATGATGATCTCAGGGAGGGGGAATCCACAAGCAGCCCCCGGAGGAAGAGGCAGCGCAGGCAGGGAGCAGGCAGGCGGTGTGGGGGGGGTGACAGGCAGGGCAAAATGAGGGGGCACCCAGGTGAGCTCTGGGAAGTTTGGGTCCTGTTCTGATTTTTTTCATGCCCCGGGGCACCCTGCCGGTGTCCCCAGGAGGGACAGGCAGCGGGCAGAGGCAGAGCATGGGGGCAGCCGGGCAGGCAGAGGCGTTTGCAGACAAGTGGGTGTCCCTGGGGTCAGAAAGGCCCCGAGAAAGGTGTGGGAGAGGCCGGCTGATAGGAAAGCAAATAGTTTGGCTGCCTCCACGGAAAAGTACCTGGTCTGTTTTGTTTCCTAGGTTCGTGATGAAGGATAGGGATTTAGGAGAAAGGGAGGGAGAGCTGCAGTTAATCCACTGATTAACCTGAGGAGAGAAAGGCAGACGCTAAATCAAAGCAGAAGGGCAAGAGAGACAAGTCAGTACCACCAACCCAAACCACAGCAGAGCACGGGGGGTGGCTCAGCTCCAGCAAGGTTTAAATGCAGAGATGGAGACCGTGATGCAACCCAAGGGCAAGGTTAGAAACACCTGGGAAAGCCAGAGAAGCAGGGAGCAACGTGAGAGAGCAGGGGCAGCAGGGGAATGCCAGGGCCATGCTGGGGTTTCATCCGCTGGGGTGGGGCGGTTGGCAGAGAAGTTGTGGCTGGGGACCCCGACCAGGGGATGCTGAACCTTTCCCTGAAGGTGCTGGGCTGGATGGCAATGACCTCTGGGGGACTCCTGGCCTC
Organism: Balearica regulorum gibbericeps; assembly: GCF_011004875.1. Classification (NCBI taxonomy): domain Eukaryota; kingdom Metazoa; phylum Chordata; class Aves; order Gruiformes; family Gruidae; genus Balearica; species Balearica regulorum. The sequence goes on along the minus strand of NC_046194.1, from coordinate 1,119,154 downwards.
GTAGCGACAGGGGTAGGGGAAATGCTTAACTCTGCAAATACATCTGATTCGGGATGGATTTGGAGCCAGATCTGAACTTTGGGGATTGGGCCCGATACACGGCGGGGGGATGAGAGGCTGCGGGAGATAAGGACATATCCAGTTTCGTGGGATCTGGCACAGCTCGGGCTGCGTAGAGCCACAGAGTGTGATTTGGGTTCGGCACTGCCATCAGCAAAGTTCTCCCCTTCCTTTCAGAGCTCAGGTCTGGCAACCCTGTGAACGCCGTGGGAGCAGCCTGACACCACGGCCGGGCAGAGGAACGGGGCCCTGCAGAGGCGGCTCTTTGCACGCCAGGGCTCTGAGTATATGGGCTGCGAACAGGGGTCAGGACCGAGCAGTGGGGCAGAGGTGTCCCGCCGGGGTGTCACCGCACAGGCAGGCTGCCGTGCACCCTGCGCCTGGGCTCCCCGAGCTGCTGGTCCTCGGTGGGCAGCCCTCCACGTGTCACCGCATGGCCCCCAGCTTGCCGAGTGTCCTGGGCGCGTCCTGGCAAAATCCACCTGCTCCGTAGCCCGTGGGACGGTCTGCTGGCGTTCCCCAAAGCGTCCCTGCGGTCCCTCCAGAGCCTCGCTTAGGTGTTGAGTCTCGTGTCCTTGACTGCGTGTCCGGACAAAAGAACATACAAAGAAACCCACCCTAAATCAGCTCGTCCTCCCTGTGCCTAAGGCTCTTCTCCTCCTGTCGTGCCGCTCGGTTTAATCGCTAGCGCGTTGCTGTCCAGTGTGCGGAGACGCGTGCGAGATGTGTGCCCGAGCGCTGCGGTCGGCGCTGGCGGCATCGCCGGTCTGCGCGGGGCTCTGGGCATTTGCAGGGTTCGTGCGTTGCCTTCGCGTGTGCCTCCGTGCACCGTGTGTGTGCTCTTGTGTGTAATTCGTGTGCGCGCGCACACATGTTTCTGCTTTGGTTACTATCATTACAATGTATTTACCACTGTGCATTTCACGAATATGCTATTTATACTCCAATAGAGTGTGTCATGCTTTGCATTAGCCCAGCCAAATTACGACTTCAAAGTTCTCAAATTCGGCGGGGGCTCCCCGTCTCTCCCCGGCGGAGGGGCAGGCACAGGTCTGAAAGGTTTCTTATTTATTTTGTTCGGTATGAAGCTGAGGAACCGCTTTCCATCTGGAACCATGTGGAATTTTTGCATTTGAGATATTTAACCTGACTTTAATTTGAGTCGAAACGTCTGATATTTCTGATAGTAATACCATGCCGGGGGTGCGGAGGGGGCGGACCGAAGGCACCCCCCCTTCCCTCCGCAGAGGCACTCCAGCCGGTCCCTGTTAAGCGATTCCTGGCATGCGAGCGCGCGGCAGACAGTAATGGAGAAGCCTAATCAGATCTGGGGAGCTCCGAAATGGCTGGAGCGGTGGCAGAGTAAGTGGGTGTCCGTGAGAAACCCAATAGTTCTCAATTCATTTTCCTCCTGGCCACCGTCCATCCCGGGGCTGTGCGTGCCTTCCCCGGCCGGCCGGCAGCCCCCGGCAGCGCTGCCCTCGCCCCGCACGTGCCGCTGGCGCGGGGCCGCTGTGCCGGCGGGCTCTGCTGGGTGACAAGTCCTTTATTTCCCCTCTTTTTTTGTTGTTTTTGAAATGCCAGTGAAGTGCCTCTCCAATGCATTATTTAAGTCATGAGAAAACGGGGCATTTGCCATTTATATCTCACTGGCTTCATTAAAAGGCGACTGTGTTTACGCCGTGCACGTGACTTGCCTCGCCGCTCTTGTAAAAACACTGGGCAGAGAGGGACGCAGATCGGAGATGCTGGGGAAGGCTGCACAGGTCTTCCCAGGTGGGTTTTCTTTAATCAAGCGTCGGGGCCGAAGGGAGAGCGCTGCAAAGCCCGCGTTCGGAGGCCACCCCCGGCCAGGGCAAGCCTGCGCTGGTGCCAGCCCTGCCACGGGGACCGCTCAGGTCCAGCCGCCGCGTGGAGCTGGGTTTCAGCCTCGCAAGGGTTAAACAGCAGTAGTAGGGAAAACAGTTGCAAAATCTAAAATTAAAGCTCCCCTGCACCCTGGCCCCTTCTTTAAACTTCAGTAACGTCTTTTAAGAAAATGTTACTTAAAGGAACATTTTATTATTGCAAATCAGATTTCCTGACTCTGGTGCAGACATTGCGACCAACTCAGTAATTTCTCTGCAGATCCTGAGATAAGGACCGACCTTTCACCCGCTGCTCCGCAGCAGGGTTTGCATGTCACAGGTATTAAGGAACTCTCCCTCCTTCCACAGATGGACCCCGACTGACTGGGCATGGGGAGGGCGGCTTGGCCATCCCGGAGCACAGGATACGGATGGAGAGGGGCCAGAACTGAGATAGCGACCCGGGGGGAGGTGGAGGAGGTGGGGGCAGCAGGTCGGGACCAGACACTCAGACCAAAGGCTGGGATGGAGCTGCAGTGGTGGGGAAGAGCCTCCAGCCTGCGAAGCGGGAGTTCGTAGAGCTGCTTCCTGGCTCAGGCATTAAAAACTAGCTGGGTTGCTATAATCTGTATTAGATTTAAACTGTGCAATAAATGTTTCAGTTTATTGATGCCAGACTGCAGCCAGTTACAGCTGAAGTCACCAATGGATTAGTGCATGATGAGAGACCAAATGGCTTGGGGAGGGAGCCTGGGGGGTAGCGGGGAGCTGGTCAGAGCGCACACCAGCATCCCAACTCCCGGGTCGTCAAGCCTTTCCTAAACAGAAATCTGGCCCGGAAAAATAAAGCTGGCGATGATGTTTCGGCCCCATCACACACACACTGCAAAGCCCTCAGGCCCTTCTGCCGAGCGCGCCTGCTCCAGAGGTGCTGGACGGGCAGGGCATGGGGCACGCAGGGCTGCGTGCGTCCCAGGAGAAGGGTGGTCACCCTTGTCCCTCTGCCATGAGGGTGCCAGCGGGGTAGGAGCGGGGTGGGAGAGGCGTGCTGGAGGCATCTGCCTGGGCCCTGCATCTCCATCAGCCAGTTACTTCATCCGTTGCATAGTACCCCTCGGCAATTTGCTTTTGCAAGCACGAACTCCAGAACACCAGGGCTTCTGCCCCTTTCCTGCCTCTTCTCTCCCTTTTTCGGTAGTGCTCTGTTCACTCCCGTCCCTCCTTCGCCGCTGTTCCCAGCTGCTTTCCCCTCCGCCCGGATGGCACCGTCCCTCCGCAGCCGCCAGGACCCGGGCTGCTCTGGCCAGCAGATGTTCTGGCAGGTAGGAGGTCTGGGGCTGGTTTGCTGACGAGTCGGGACCACACATCAGGGCTGACTCCTCGCTGCCTCCGCCGCGGGAAGGGCAGCCTTTCTGCCATGTGTTGCCTCCGCGCTTGCCAAGGACAGCCTGCACTGGCCGGGGGCCTGACGAGCCACCGCAGGACTGTGGCCACCCTCAACCCCAGCGAGTTCAGCGCTCAGATGTATTGCTGGTGCAAAAAGAAAAAACAACAAAAAAACAAACCGCAAACCCAAATTCTGTCTCTGCAAAACAAAGATGCAACAGAAGATGAAAGGCCCCGCTGCTGGAGGCAGATTCAGAGCTTCGCTCCCTGGAGCAGCAGGGTCCCTCCCGGGTGATGTCCTGGTGGGATGCTCAGAGGTCGAACGTCCAGAGTCCAAAGCAGGGAGCAGCACCGCAGACAAACCCTCCGCAGCTCCGTAAAAGCCTGAAGTGGCCTGCGGGTCGCTGCGCAGCAGTGAGTGGTAGGCATAAGCCCAGAAGATACGACCCATGGGACAAACTCCTCTCTGGCTGAGGCTCGTCGCATCCCCGGGGAGTTTTCCCGGCTCCCCACGGTGCTGTGCTGGACCTCGAATGCCCGCGCACGCTGCTGAGCCTGGCAAGACATCGGCTGGAATAGGAAGTTAGTGTCAAAGCCAGAAGGATGCAAAAAAAAAAAAAAAAGTGCATTTCCAGGGCCCCTGCCATGGGAGGATTAGAGTAAAACCCACAGATTTCTCAATATTTTCCTGACCCAAAGTGCTGAGTTTGTTTTGCCGTGATTTATGGGATCCTGTTACTCGCTCTTTGTGAATAGCGAGACAGTCACTGGGGATTTATTAAAACATTCACAAGTCCCAAAACTCTGTCAGATTTTTGCATGAGTAATAATTTGCCTGAAAATTTGGAGGAGAAGGCAAGTTACTTGCTACCCCTTGTTCATTGCCCCGGCCGCCGGGAACGCTCCCGGCATCCAGGCAGAGAGCCGGCGGGAGGGCACGTGCCTTGGCCGGCCAGCCCTGCTCGAGGAGCAGCAGGAAGCCAAAGCCAACACTTCGCAAGCAGCCCCGGGGGCTGCGCGTTTTTCCTCCCAGCTCTTCGGTGTGTGGGGCTAACGGGTCTGCTGGAAGGAAGTGAAGCTCAGGTAACACACGTCTCACGGCTCCTGATGGCACCTCGCTCGCCGTTACCAGCGTTCGCCTTCCACGGGTGCCCAGCTCCATTTAGCATCAGAGCTGACCCACAGCTTATTTTTCACCACCTTAAGCTCCAAATAAACACCAAACAGACCTACATTAAAATAACATTAAGAAACAATCCAAACCATCAGGGGAAGGAAATTATTATTTTTTTTTTTCTTTTTTTTCTTTTTCTAATTCAGATGGAGCTTTTTTTGGTCTGAGTCCTGGCAAAAAACCAGCTGAGATCAGTTCCCTATTAGGTGCTTTTGGCTTCTCCGAGCGATGAGAAATGACCTAGCTGATTTCAGTCATTTCCCCAAGCCCCTTACAGAAAAGCTTTCACAAACCTGGAGTCCGGGGCCGAGAGCTGACGTACTGAATTCCTCTCTGCTGCCACTGCTGCCCGCCTGGCGATGACAAGCCTGAGCCCCACGCTGTTCCCCCACCCCGACAGACCCTTCCGAAGCCCTGCCAGCACCCCGAGGTTGCGTTCCCCGGACCCCGCCAGCTCGATGGGGGCTGAGTGGGACCGGTCTGAGCACCGGCGACCTCTGAGGAGGCTCCATCAGCTGCAGGGAGTCGCTGGCAGCCGCTTTCCCCCTCGATCAGCAGCAAACCAGGCTCCTTGTGCAGAGATATGAATATCAAATAGTCAGATATTGGTTTTAAAGAGACTATTATGTTCTTTCTTTCTCTAGGAAAAAGACGCTTAGCATTGTCCTCATTAAATCTTACCTGGGGTAAAAATAGCATCCCCCAGAGAAGCCCCTGCCTCTGCATTTTGTGTTCTCGCTCCCTTTCTGCTCCAGGTTGCTAAACACAGTTGCTTTTAAATATGTCACAGAAGCGGCTGCCCTCTTGCATGGCTGGATGGACCCCCATGAAAAGCAATTTGGAAAGCCACTGGAGGAAAGGTGCTCGAGAAACGAGGATGCGACGGCTCCCGCGCGTGCTGACTCACCGACGGTGCGCGAGCGCTCCTCCAAGGGCTGCGACACCTGCCCGCGGCAGACAGCCCCCGCCGGCGAGCTGGGCCAGGGAATTTGGTAAGCATATCACAAATTCCTCTTGGAAAAAACCAGGCCAGAGAAAGGCTACAAAATAAATAATCGCTCTCGCCCGAACAGCAGCAGAGGAGGCAGTAAAACGAAATTAAAGCTCCGAGCAAAGCTGTTGTGTCTAACAGGAATCCTGACCCCTGATCTCAGCTCCCCTCTTTCATGTTTTTCTGACTTCAGCACTATTGTGGGCAGATGCCTTTGAATATGATTTATTTGTTTGTCTTGGCATCCAAACAAGGAGTCCTGAGACCAGAAAAGACGATCAAGAGCCCACTTCCGAGTTCTCCTTCCCTTTCAGCCCGCGCACGCACGCTGCCCGGCGCGCTCTCGCAGGGGCTTTGTTACGCCAGTCAGCGGGGGGAAAGAACCGTGCGGCAGTCGATCGTCTTAAAACAATACGCTTTGCTGGCCCGTGGCCCGAAGGGTTGGACTCTATTACTCCAACTGTCAGGGAAACGGGGCCGGATTCAGGCGAGGAAAGCGCCTCCGTCCAAACCCATCAATGCATGCATCACAACGAGGGCACCGAGGGGCTGCTTCCGAAATTCCTCTCTCCAGATCCCGGATCGTGCTGTCCGTGCATGCAGGGGCAGGGTCCTCTGCTCCCCAGGGAGCCGGCCTGAAATCAAAACCTCGCCAACAGCAAGCGGGGCGAGGAGGGCTGCGGGGTTTGGCCCAACGATGCTATCAGAAATGACTCCAGCAGCTTTTTGGTGCAGTTCCAAAAGTCTTTGTTTTTCCCAGCTTTTTGCTGTTGGATTGCAGAGGATGATTTAAAGCCAGAGCCAGCTATCTACCAGAATGAAACAGTTTCACAAATTGTAAGGCCAAAGGGACCATTAGATTACGCAGTCCAACCTTCTGTACAAGACAGGCCAGCTCTGCTCTGTCTCATTAGTGCCTTAATGCTTGCTATTGCTGCAACCGCTTCCTTCTGCTGATAGCTTCTCTCTCCCTCCAGCCCTCTTACAGACACCGCAATCCTCGCTGTCAGCTGGGTCCAAGATTGAGGAGAAATAAAGCCACCTCGGCCAAAAAGAAGCTTTCAGCTCAGAGACTTTATGGCGTAACAGCTTTAGGTTCACGGGGCTCCACCGTGGGTCTTCCTTCCAGCCTCCATGAGTTTCTCATGCTCAGTGATGGCTGGAGTGGAGATGGGCTCTGCTGGAGGTGTCCCATGGGAATGTGTGGGCATGACGTGCTGGATACCGGCAGGAGGTTTATGTCCGTTTAACCCCTGACTGCAAGGCAGGCTCATCATCATCTTCACATCATCCTTTGTCTGCATAACAATCTATGCAGGACCTGCTCTCAGAGGCCGTTCCCGTTCGGAAAGCATGGTTCCTGTGGGTCCAAGGTCCGGAGGGGACAGAGTAGTGTCCTGCTGTTCCTGGTGAGGCTGCAGCTCTGCGGAAATGACTCCGAGCACAGCACAGAGGCCACCAAATATCGCCCCATCTTCTGGCTCACAGGAGACAGAATGAAAGCCCCCGGGGGCTCCTCCGCGGTGACAGCTAGCGTGCCTGCCCTGAAACCCTGGCACGGCAGCCTTAAGTGCAAACCTCGCCACCGCCAGCTGATGCTTTCTGGAAGCTGTGTCACGTAGTTGGGAAATGTATATTTATTTCTCTTCCTCCCTCTATAGTGTCCCCTCTCAGCTCAGGAATGTGACGCTGAATTTTCTGCCTAGAATATGCTGCTCTGTTTGAACAGGTTTTTCTATTCCCCAATCACTCACCATCTCCACTGCATGAGATTTATTGACTTTTATTTATTTATTTTAACTTAGTCATTTTTCATTTGGGACAGAGCAATGTGCCGAGTGAAGACGGCCTGGGAAGCCCTCTGCGTGAGTCACGGCCTTAAGCCTTTGAGCTGCTTTGTTTCCCTTGGTTTAATCTCCGGACTGCAGTAAACACATTGACAAAGCTCTGCTTGTTCGGGGATGGCCAGGGCTGGTGCTTCAGGGGGTCAGATAACGGGGTCCGGCCGTGGGTGGGAGGAAGGAGAGCAGAGCATTTCTGCATTGGTGGCTCAGGCTGCTCTTCTACCATCTCCAGAGATCATCAGACCCTGGTGATGCTGAGACCCTGCTCCTTTGGCAGCTCTTCTGGCACCGTTGGACAAGTTGAGGCTCGGGACGTCAGGAATTCATGCTCCCAAGTTGTACTCCAGGGCGCTCGTTCACAGCCCATATGGGAAACATGAATTTTGGCTCCTTGCGTTGCAGTAGCTCTCCCAGTCTGTTCCTCCAGCTCTTAGTCATGCACTTCCTTTCACGCTGGAGTACCACCGGCACAGACTGCTGCTGAAGAGGGCTGGAGAGCAGCTCGTGGGGAGGCTGCGGGGCTCGCCGGGGGCCAGGAGACTTCCCTGGCATTTCTCTTCGTCGGGGGAGCGGCTGGCTGGTGCACGACGATGGGGTCGGAGCTGAACCCGCAGCTCCCGGGCGCTGGGTGTGCAGGGACCGCCGCACGCCATTGCTCCAGCTCCAAACGCGCGTGCCAGCCCCTTGCAATCGCCTCCAGCCAGCGCTTTCCCTCTCCCTTCTGTCAGAGCAGCTGGCGGTGGGGCTCTTCCAAAATGGTTGGCTGCTGGCAAGGAAGTCGCGCTGGAAGAGCCTCTTCCAGATGTGCACAGCTGTGCGCACACTACTGCCGCTCCTTGCGCGGCGCCGGCCTCGCCGTGTGCCAGGCTGCGCGGGGAGGAGGGGGGACTCGGTCGAGGGGACGGAGTCCACATCTGTCACCTCGTTACGCGTGGCGGGGCCGTCGGGACAGGAGCTGCTGTCGGTCGGCGGTGCCTGCCAAAGCAGACACGTCCCCAGCGCGTCCCCCTGGGGTTCCGCCCTGCCTGGTTCTAAGTCCAGCGAGTGGGACTTCCCGTGTTTCCTTTGGCAGAGGAGCCTCCCGCCTAATTATCTCACTCCTACGTCATTTTTGCTTGTCTAAGCTAAGATTTCCCTGCACCCTTGCAGGGGACCAGGAGCATTAACACATTGTGTCTGTTGGAGTCGGCTCCTCCAGAGCAGCCGTCCTGGTTTGCTCCCGCAGAGCATCTCCGAGGGCCGGATTCTGCAGGGCGGGCAGTCACCTGGATGCACTGTGTTGCCCCAGCAAATGCAGCACTGACCTGCAGGTCTCTCCAGACCTTTGCTGTCTCTACAACTCCTCCTACAGCAGCTTTCCAGCACGCTGGGGAAGGAACCCATGCCCGGGACACGCTCCTCCTGCCAGGCACAGAAAGGCAGGTTAGATATCCGTATCGGAGGAACACATGATAGTGAGGTTTTTTCTCGCCCTGCTTCAAATTTCTCCCAACAGAAGGGTCTGAATAAAGCATCGAATACGTTGCCCGTGTCTTCTCCTGAAAATTAGCTGAACAAGAGCAAAGCCAGGAGAGCAAAGCCGGGGGACCCCCCAGTGTGGATGTGGCGCGCGGGGCTGGGCACGAGTGGGTGTGGAGGAAGGAGACGGTCATCATCCCTTGGTGGCAAACAGCCCCGGGAGTAACTTCTGCTCTTCAGCCTGTGCCGAAGCGTGGGGCGGAGGAGCGAGGGACCAGGGCAGTCCAAGCAGCTTCCTGTGGCTTTTCCTCGGCCGCAGCTTTGATCTATTTTTAACGAAAACTGCTGAAACGCAGGGAACCGGGTCGCTGGCCGTATGCAACGCTTGGCAGCGGCCGGGCGACGGGAGGCCAAGGGGGAACGGGGCTCGGCCAGGCTCCCAAAGGCAGCGGCAGGCAGGGATGCGACCCCCCCATCCCCTCCTGCACCCCTCCTGCACCCCTCCTGCACCCCTCCTGCTCCCACCTGGGAGGGAGGGGGCCAGGGGGGACGGGGAAGGAGCAGCAAACAGCTCTAAGTCATCCCTTTGGCCAGCCGGAGCCCGTTGCTTCAATGGGGTTTTTTTTGGTTTAATCGCATTAGGGAAGGATGCGTTTGTTTTTTCATCTCCGGTTGTTGTGTCCCTCGGGGCCCCCTCGCTACAGCTCCTTTGTTTGTGAGCAGAAAACACTTCCACAGCCGAAGCCTGGCCGAGAAATCCTGGAACAGGTTGTAAATCTGCGAGGGCGGCCGATTGACACACACCTGCTGGCTGCTGGTATGCAGCTGGGGAGAGGGCGAAAGGGAAACTTGGTTTGGTTTGGGGTTTTTTTTTTCTTTTTAATAAAACTGGTATGATTCTCATTCAGATTTTCAAAAGAAATCACATTATTGCAAACCGGGAGGTAGTGGCAGCCATCAGCACTGGCTTTCCCCCCTCCTCAAGACCAGCGGCCCCTTTACCCCTGTGGGCAGACAGCAGAAACTGGATGAGACGACGGTGATGAGGGGTGCCCTCACTGGGACGGGGGCTGTGGCACCGGGGGGGCTTTCCAAGGGGTGGGATCCCCGTCCGGGGACGGGAGCAGGAGGAAGCCCGCGGGATGCTGCAGGGACGGGTCAGCCCAGCGTGAGCGGTGGGTCCTTGGCTAAGTGAAGATTAATGGGACCGCAGCCGAGGGAAATAAACTTTACAGCAGTGGCCGGTCTGTGGGATAAGACTTTGGGGTGGGTTTTGGTTGAGTGGTTCTTTGTGACCACCCGAAACAAAAGGAAAATGGTGTTTGTTCTTTTTTTTTTTTTAATTGCGCGGGGATAAAGCCCTAATACAGCAATAGCAATAGGTTTCAAACAAAAGATTTTTATTTAATTGGCATCTTTCTGCCACAGGAAAGGAAAAGAAATCTGTGCCGAATTGCAGACCCTAATAAAAGCCTCGTTTTTGGGAGTGATTCATTAACTTTACTGGGAGCGCGTTTAAAAAATAATTTAAGAAAGAAAAGAAAAAAGGCCCAAGATTTCCTGTGCCTGCCTGTAATATTAAACCTGCTTAAGCTACGAGGAGACGCCTGTGGATGTAATTGCACGTTTCCAAAAGCCTGCGTCCGCACAGCCGGCTCCAAATGGCCTCTGAAGCTGCAGCGGTTTCCCCAGCTGCAGAAGGGGCAGGAAAGGGGGGGGGGGGGAATCCGATGGGCAGGCATTTCTGTCCCTTTTTATTTTCCCAGTGTGTGGAAGACGCAGAGTCATTCCTTTGCCCGCCTCTCTCTTTCCTGGATTCCGATTAAAATGAGCAAATGGCCACAAGCCCATATGGTCAGTGGTCCCAGCACAGAAGCTGCTTATTCCAGCTGAAGTTGCTTTCCCTCAAGCACTGCAACCCGGGGCTTCTGCGGTTCGGGGGTTTGCTGGGCATCCCCAGCAAATACTAATGAGGGTAAAGCAATTAGGCAGCCCCTGATGTGATGGCTTTAGGTCTCTGGTCCCTGGGACGTGGGGATGGGAAGGGCAGGTGCCGGCCCAGCCCTGCCGTCGCCCGGCCGTCGCGGCTCAGCCAGGGCTTTCTGCCCGGGAAGGGCACGCGGTGGAGCCGGGGGGTCTCCTTTCAATGGAGGAGGAATTTTTCAACAAAGCGGGGGGTTTTTTTTCGGTTGTTGTTGAAAAATGCTGATGCGTGGAAATCAAAACCTTTTGTGGAAACATAATGATTTCAACAAAAATTTAGTTAGTGAGGATTTCCTCGAGCTCGGGATGGAATTTCTCAGCAGAATGGGTGAGAATGGCTCCAAAGCCCTGCTCTGCCCGATGCTCAGCACCTCAAGCTGAGGCTGTCACGGCCGTCCCCACCATGGCCCGGTGCAGAGGGATGAGCCACGTGGCAGCGCGTCCGTGCAGGAGGCTCAGAGCCAAGTCTGTGATCATCAGCTTCGAAGCGGGGGGCTCCGGGGCTGGGGGGGATGGCGGGGGGGGGGCAAAACGGGAGCCAGGCAAAGGCAACGGCTCCTCTGCAAGGCAGGAGTGCGGGCAGGGCTGCGGGGGGGGACGGCCCAGCACCCCTCCGCGCCGTGTCTACGTTTTCCTACTTCCACTTGAATGAACAATTGTACTCGGCTGAATCACTGGAGGGGAAAAAAGAAGCCACTGACACCCTGTAGTTAGCAATGAGAAAGCTAAATATAGCCCTTACTATGGGGTGTGTGATAGAGAAAGGAAAAAAATGAGTAGGCATGATGCTCAGTCACTTTGGTTAATCTGATTACACCCAAAAGATTAAAGGAACATTATCCATCCCCCCCGTGCTCTCCCTCCTCCCGGGATGCTTTGCAGGGGTCTGTACCCATCCTGCCAGCACCCCAGCACCCAGGTCAGGTCCTCTCCTCGGGTCTCCTGCCTGCCTGGGTCCCGCTCCAAGAGCCTTCGCCTCCTGCAGTGGTTCCCCGATGGGGTCCCAGTCTCAGATCCCCCTCCCACCCCTAAAATACGTGTTCCTCAGAGGATGCTCCCGGTCTTGGGCTCATTCTTCCCCACTGTCGCCTCTCCGCCCTGTGTCCCTGCCTGCTTCTGCCCGTCCCCAAACCCAGCTCCTGTCCCCTCCTGCAGCCAGCACGGTCCTAAGAGGCAGGAAAGGATGGAGCGGGCTCCACGGGAAGGGAGATGCCTCTGGCTGAGCCGTAAACTGTGGTGGTTTTTTTTTTTTTTAGAGGCACTTCAAATCAATCAAATTTGGGGCAGATTTCCACAGAAAAAGCAAAAGGCATATCTCTGCAACCAGAGCTGCTCTTTGGAAAATGCTGAGCATCTGTTCCACGTCATGGGAGAGCAAGAACTTCTCAATAAGATAAAATAAATATAATTGGAAATTGAGTTGTTTTCTCTTTTTTTGGATAGCAATACATGGTGTTTTTCTGTACCCGCGTTCTCAGAAATGGCTGTGCCGTGTGGAGCGGATTGTTTCCTCAGCTTCTGCCCCAGGCAGATACCAAACATGGGAAATTTCAGCCCAATTGATTCAAGTCTGGCAAAGCTCTGCACGAGTGGCTGCCGAGCCTCCTGATGGGAAGTGTCAGGCAAACTTAATCATGAGCGGTGGTACCACAGAAAAGATTGTGCTCTAAACCCTGGAAAGTTGGCACGGCAGCGCGGCGTGCTCACTCTCTTTTCCCATTTAGATGTTGCAGAATTTGTGTTTTTTTGCTGCATTGTTCCACTCCTTTTTTTTTTTAACTGACTTTCTTCCTTCCCCCTCCTCCCCCCCCCAGTTCTTGGCTCTCATGGCTGCTTGGCTGGAGCGAAGCATGCCAAGGTTCGGATGACAAATCGTCTTGTAGCATCTGCTAGGAATTGATAAGACAGGAGCCTGATAAGCCTCCCGTGCTGCTCCTGCTGGACAGGGGAAAGGTGCCTTTGGCTGGGGGGCTCTTCCCCCCACTGAACCCAGAAGCCGTCGCAGCCCAGGGACCCGGGCTGGGCTCCAGCCAAGCGCCCCAAATTGGAAAATCAGGCGGAGGGTTTGGGAGCCTTGGGCAGCCTCTGCCTTTGAGTGTGGTGTTTTCTTTCCAGGCTGTTGACTATTTCACGAGGTTAAACACATATGTAAAAGCAAACCACAACCCCAACTAGTCATTCTGCCTTGAATAAGTGTCTGCAGTTTTTTGGAAGAGATAACAATGCTGTCTTTGTTTCCTCCTCGCTTCCCTCCCTCCCTACCTCGCTTTTTTTCCTTCCCTCTCTCCTAGCATGTAAACCATGATAGCAACAATATTTCATTCCACAAATAGTCTGGGAAATGGGGCCGAGCGCGTAGGCAGGGTGATGGGAAGGCAAAAACCAGTTTGAACCAAAGGGAAAGGAGAGACTGCGGGGTGCAAGATGCCATCACTCCGCCGGTCCGTCTCCAGAGCGTGACACGAGCTGGTGCGGTCTCTGTGTGAGAAGCCATAGGGATGGCCACTAAAGAGCGTATGTTACTCTCCGAGGTTTTCTTTTACGGGGAATGTCACCACACTGTCTGCCTGCCTTTCGTCTCTTCCTATTTTCAACTGAAAGATCAATCTGGTATAAAATAATGGCAGTCTGGTGGAGCAACTCCCTCCGAATTCTGCGGGCAAAGCTCTCCTCCGGGCCCAGCTGTTGTCCGTAATAATAACAATAATGATAATAATAATAATAATAATAATAATAATAATTGTTTCTTAGAAAGGCCTCTGCGTTGCTTGAACGTGGTCGAGCATTTTCCCTTGCTGATAAAGCTCGGTGGGCTGCATTGTCTGCGGTGCCTCGGCGTGGGAGCGGGGACGGGGTGACCAGCCAGCGCCAGCCCAGGAAACTGCTCTTGTGCAAGAAGGACCGGGAGCGTGTAAAAAATAATGTTCAAGGGGAAACCTCAGATGCGTACGAGCCTTCCCAAGGAGCTGTCGCTCTTGGGAACTAATGCACTATCAGATTCCTCCGTGTGAGCAGCCATGCACCAGCCATGGCAGGGGTTTCAAACGCTATGTCTTAGTTTACGTCTAAATCTCTTTTATAAAAAAAAAGTGGGGCATTTGTCTTTGCTCTGTAGGGCAACAGTGTCATGGGAGCCTAGCAAGGGCACGACAGGAAATGTGAAAGGCTGGATGCTGTCACTGGAGGCACAGAGATGGATTTCGGTCTATATCCTGATCCACAAGAAGGATGGAACCCGGACAGAGAAGTATCCTGGACAAAAGATCATCAGATGAAAATTTCAGTAAGCCAAGAGCTGCGACTTTGGTCTGAAATGAATCAATCAGTTCCTGAAAACACCACCAATATTTCAATAGGTTTCATTTAATGCAATTTTTGAAACAGATCATGCTCCTTCCTCTGGAGGTCAGGCTTAATCATTAGCCGCTCACTTTAGATACGATGCTGTGAGCTCAGCCTTGAGCCGTTTGCTAAACGCGCGCTGGCCGTGCCAATAAATTCTCTCGTGGAGCCCACCGAGTGGACTGCCCCATCCTCGGCTGCTCCCCGGGCTCTGGAGCCCTCTGGTATCGGACCGGGCTGAAGGGCAAACGCTCTGGCCGAAGCCCTGGGAGACGAGGTGTTGACAGAGGAACATGGAGAGGGGCACGGGGCGCCTCAACGCCCTCTGCCAGAGTGTGAATAAAATCGGGCCAGAGATTTTCAAACAAACAGTCTGTCACACAAGCCGTACCCCGCCGCAGCAGCCGCCCTCCCCTCCGGCCGGCGCGGCAGATCCCGCCGGATCCCCGAGCGGCACCGGAGCGACGCGCTCCTCGCCACACGTTTATCTTCCTCGGCATCCCGCTGGTCTGCAGCGTGGATCACGTCGGGGTTGGTTTTTTTTGGTTCATGCTCTCAATTTTATGTGAAAGAAAAATAGTTAATATTTATTTGTATTTTGTGTACTTGTTTTATTGGTACTCATTAGCATGCTCGGATATCACTGAAATCAAGCTTTTGCCTGTAGCTAGACCAAATTATTTCCTCTTATTAAAACAAACTTTTGGTTTGTGTTGAAAGAAATTTATTGGAATTTTTATTTTGCAGGAAATTTTAGCTTTTTATGGAAATCCAGAATAAATATTGGCATTGCAAACTGAAAAATCTACTTTCTGGTCAGATCTAGTGTATCTGTTCCCATACGGAATAGTATTCCCATGCTTCTGACCAGCAGCACTGTGGTCAGATCTAATGCATAAATACATTAAAATAGCTACAATATGAGCCAAAATGACACAAGTTTCTGTGGCAAATACATAGCACAAAAATAAACAGAACCGCCGTCCGTTTTAACTAGAGGAAAGCAATCTGAGTGGGACCATACTGGTTTAATTTCTGTCAGGTATTTAAAACCTGCTCCGCTTCGGAGGGTCCCTTTGGTGTGACGCGGAGTCAGGCTGGGGCGTCCACCCGCTATCAGGGATGCTCGGGGGGGGGGGGGGGGCTGCGGTACTGCTGGCTGGGGGGGCTTGGGACCCCCAGAAGAGGTAGGGTACCCGATGAGGGGTCGAGGAAGGGGAAGATGCTCAGGAAGGGGGAGCAAAGGGGTGTCATGACCAGAGAGAGAGAAAGCCGGCTCGGCCCGGGCTAGCAGCTAGTGCGAGGGTCGGTGCTCGCCGTGGGGAGCAAGCAGCGCTGGCGGTGCCTGCACAGGGGCAGGGGTGTTAATCTGGCACCCGGAGATGTGTCTGATATTTTATTTATTAGAAGAGAACTTTTTTCCATTCCCTGCTTCCCTGAAAAAGAAAGAGCAAGAGAAAAAAGAAAAAACCTCTTATGCTCATTAAAGGCAAATGTTCCCACTTAGGAAAAACTGAGGGTTTTTTCACCCGCTGCTCTATAAGAAACAGCAGACAGCCGCGTTCTCTGCATCCCCGTCCCTTCCTCCCCCCCAGCACCCCCTCGGCGTGCTGCACACCCACCACCCCGCAGCTCCATCGAACACGGTGGCGAGAGAACGCACACCAGTTTGGCCGTTTTGGCACGTTCGGGCTGTGGTACCCACGAGGCTCCTGGCAGAAGAGGATGCTGTGGCCTCTCAGCATCCTCTTCATCTTGAGATGCTCTGAATTGCTGAGTGACGGGGGGGCTGCCCCATCGCTCCCAAGGACCCTTGGCTGACACTTGGGTGCTCTGCAGAATGGCCGTATCCCACCGCGGGGAAGGGCAGGATGATGCTGGGAGCCGAGGATTTGGCTGGCTGTCCTCACATTTCCAAACACCGACCCCCACGGAAAGCCGGGCCCTCTCGGGGGCTGAACTGATTTGCGACATCTCAAGCTGAACAAAATGTCAGTGCTCTCTTTGGGACATCGGAGGAAACGTGGAATGAAGTAGTGACGTAAAAGCCTGGAGGAGCCCAGCCGGGCCCCCCTTCTCCGGGCAGCAGGATGGAGCTGGAGGCTGAGCTGGCTCCGGATGAGCCCGTGGGGGTTTGGTGGGGCAGCAGCATCCTGAGTGCAGCCTCCAGCCCCCTCCCGACGTCCCCAAGAGCTGGGGCTGTGCAGGCAATAGAAATGGGAACTCGCGGCGAGCAAGACCAGTACCGGGAGGGACAAATTACGAGATCCCAGTTGACAAAGGACAAAGGCGGTCGCAGATGAGATCTGAGCTGAGAAAGGGGTGGAGGGGGAAAGAAGCCTCTGGGAAAGGTCCCCCACGAGCAGTCGGGGGGAGCAGGACAGAGCCGGGGGAGGGCTGAGCTGGGGAGGCGGGTGGGCGGACTGCAGGGAAAGGCTCGGGGGGCATTTAAAAGAAATCCACCTCCATGGGGCATGAAAATAAGCTTTGTTTTAAAAAGCAAACAAGCAAACACATGTTCAGCTCAGCTAAATACAAACTCTCAAAGTTATTATTTATTATTTCTACTAAGGCAACATTCAGAGACTTCTTTAAGATTGAAAGGGTTCCCTGTGTTCCGCTTTGGAGCAATATGGAGCAAGAGACAGCCCTTTAGCAGGAGATCAGACACAACAAATAAGAGTAACGAGAAAGAATGAAGGGTGGGAAGACAAAGGAAACAATAATAAGGCTGTGTGTTTGCTCTTGCCAGCTATGTACACATCAAGAGGGGTTTGAATGCTGGATGGTTTAGCAGCTTTTAAACTTTTCTGTAAACCCAGCTTTGAGCAAGAATAAAGTGGAAATAAATAAAAACATTTCAATTAATAGAGCTGTACCACTCCCCTCCTTAATGTTTCTATCCAAGCGCTCTTTGCAAGCAAGAACGTTTCTGCTGCGTGCTCCATACTTGCATACTAATGCAGCAGTGCTGTGAAATCGAGAGCTCACACCACCTCCGATGTAACATTAAAGTGTGATTACGGTCAGGAAAGTGATTCTGCAAGGGGAAAAGACATACTATCGTCGCCGTAACAGCTCCTGGTTCCACGCTGCTTCCTCCTCGGCGGCTGGTGGGTGAAAATGTGCTCTGCTTACAACCTGGAACGTGAGTTCCCTGTCGGCTGCCTGCCCCCAGCTCGGGACGACGCCTGGGAATCGAGGTGGTTCCTCCCTCCCCGTCCTACGCCATCCCACCGCCACGGGGATGAAGATTTGGGGATGACAACCCCGCGGCTCCTCTGCAGCCCCCCAGGAGACAACGGGGTGCCAAGGGGGGGCTGTGCAGTTGCTTTTCTGCCCATAACCACACTGCACAATGTCGTTATCACCTGGAAACGCAAGCCACCAGCTTCTGATGAACTACCAGTGATTAACGGAGACTTGTTCTGCTGTCCCAGGTTACGGGGTGAGAGTCAGAGCAAAGGGGGTGCGGGAGGGGGGCTGAGGTGGTGGCGTCTTGCCCTTCCTCCGGCACAAGCAAAACCTCCTGCCTTTAGCACCAGTCTAGTTTTCCCTGCGCCTATAGTAAAGCTCCCAATGAAGCCAAGCAGAGATTTTTTTTAAAAAAAAAAAGGAAAAAAAAAATCCCTGTGATCATTGTTTGTTATTTACCCTGCGCATCAGGGTTGATGAGTGCTGTACAAAACTCAGAGGAAGAAATATTTCTTCCAGGTAAACATCCGTCCCTGCTGAAGTCAAAACAGATTTTGCTACTGACTTCAGAGGAGCTGGATTCTCACTCCGTGTCTGCTCCGTCTGCTTCACACCAGGCAAGAATCTTCAGGCACTTTGAAGGGGTCAGGCTCCTGCTGCGACAGGTATTCTTCTCGGTGGGAAGCAACCTGAACCGCCGTCTCTGGCTCGCAGCCGCGCCTGTGGTTGTTTTCAGGCGAGAAGAAAGGGGGGAACCCCCGCGCACAGGGGTGGGACGGGGAAAGGGTGTGAGGGGAAGGAGGGCGGTAACGGGAGAGGAGCACGGGGCGCAGCGGGACGGGGAGGATGCGGAGGTGAGGGCGGGCTGGAGACAGACGGTGAGGACCAGGCTGGAGACCTGAGCACGATGGGGGCAGAGAGGAGATCAGACGTTCAGCACATGGCCCGTGAAGACCTGTGTACGTTGTCAAAGAAAATGTTGCCTCTGATTCTGGGTTCTCCCTCTTATCAGTGCCCCACCAGTCCATAAAGGCACCCTTTGCCTTTCTTCTCGCACAAGCAGGAGGTCTGCACTACCTCCGCCTTTTTTCCGGCGCTCGCCCTCATTACTTGGGCATCGTCTCTGGGGCAGACCCCGGTTCAGGTCTGCGCATCCAGCGTACCTCTGCATCTCACTTCATAACGCCGAGGTGTGACCTTGCCTGTCCATCCACGGCTGAGGCTCCCAGGCTGTTATCTTTTCATGACTTGTTTCTTGACACATCCTTTTCTCAAGCCTTAACGAATGGGAGGGTAGCCTGCTAATATCCATCCAGAAGGCTGTTACCAAGATAATTTTTCTGGCCCTTCACTGGGACTGCAGCCAACCATAGCTTTCCTCTTCCTCACTGGATCCACCTTTTCACTCCCATCCAAAAAGGTGTTTGTCTTCATCTATCAGTCCCTCCTAGAGCCAACTCCCTCCCCATCACTCTCTCAGACAGAAGTGCAGGGTCAGCTCTGCCTCTTCCAACCTGCGATAACCAGCTTTTATCAGCCACTACCTACATTTTCAAACAACCCTGTATTTCTTCATCTTCCCTCAGATGGAGAAGGCTCCTGGAGATATCCGATAGTGCTTCTTCAGGTCCCTCGTTAAGAGGCTCCTCTGCTATACGAAACGTGGGCGCGGATACCCCTGACTGCTGCCTGGCCGGGGGGGCAATGCTGTCTCCTTGCTGCCTTTCTCTCTGTCCCACTGTGTCCTCCTGCCTCGGAATCGGAGTGGGATAACCCGGAGGTATCAGCCGTCTTCTGCTTTGGGCAGCCCCCGGGTCAACGTCGTCCTGGTGCATGAAGTAGCGGCGTACAATGATAAAGCAGATGATAACGACAGTAATAATTAATACGACGCTCTGGGCAACAGCAGGGAAATTACAGCGCTTTGAATAAACACGAGGGTTTGGGTTTCAGATAATGTCCTCTTAGACAGCAGAACAGACGGTCAAAAATGTCACCCACACTGTGCAGCAAGAGCGGGCTGTTAAGTAATGGCAACTTTGGTGATAGTTATTTGGTAAACGTGACCGTGCGAGTTCTGTCGCCCCGTTCAGCCTCTCCGCGGAGGCTTAGCTTTACACCTCACCGTGCTGCGTGACCGCGACGGCCCCGTGTCAGAGCTCCGCGCAAACGCAGGGTGACAGGCTCACGCACGAGGCTGCCGGGGTTGAAGCGGAAAGCAGCGCCTTTGCCCCGGGTCGCTGGCTGGAGCCGTGCCTGGGAGCAGCTCCCGAGCGCCCACAGCCTGCGCAGGGGAGGGGTACCGGCTCTCCGTCGGCCGCCCCGTGCAAAGGCCATTGAACGGCAGAGCAGAGCAGAGCACGTCTGGCAGGTGCGCGCACAGCAGGACGGTGTTTTGCCGTGCTTCTGCTCATGGGGGAACCTGCGAGAGCCCGTCAGGGCTGACAGGACATTTTGCTGAAAATGTGGCTTTCTCCCATGCCTTTCCTCAGGCTTTATCCCAAACGTGATGTTTCAAAGGGGAGCGGGGACAGCGCAGACATCCCCTGGATGGTATCCTGCTGCTCCATAGTTTCTGAAGTTTCCTCGCGTCTAATTTTTTTTCTGTTATCAAATTATTTCAGTTAGAGTGGCTTGGCAGGATCTGTCTCTTCCCGCTGGGACCGGCGTTTCCACGTGCTCACAGAAGGACCGGCTGCCCTCTGACTCTGCCGACACCCTGCGCTTGTCCTCGTTAATCAAAGGAAGCCTCAATTAAACAGGATTAGCGGTAGCACTGAAAAATTGAGAATAGGAAGCCCGATGCGTAAACAGAGTCATAAAAACTCAGCACACGCAAACCTGCGCACAGAGAGCAGCCTCACCCCGAGATCCTCGGGCTGGAGAAATGCTCGTGGAGATCGATGGGAAAGCTGTGGGAATTAGCGCACTAAACCGAAGGGCAGAGCCTGCTGCTCTCCCTCGGCTCGCGCAGCACCTTGTTCTTTGAGCCCCCCTTGATTTCACTCGGGCTCTCCATGGAGCAAGTCATGGCTAAGTATGAATAATTGGTCTGGCACGCAGCCCCCGGGGCATGGGTGATGGATGAACTTTAACTTTCACAAGCAAGATGAGACCCAGACCGGCTGAAATGAGAAAGGTGCTGACTTTCCTCCCTCACCTGGAATTGAAATGGAAATGAAACTGTTTTCAAGATAATACAGCCAACTTCATTCTCATTTTTGCTACACATTCTGCGTCTGCACAGTGCATGCACTCTGCACACATTTCAGGCATCTGCCTCATGGGAAACATTCCCAATTATCTTCTCTCTCTGCCTGCCCCATTCCTCGCAACATGACTCATTCAGACTTTTGCAAAAGCTGTTCCCAGAGGAAGTCGGAGCATTTTCAGTGGGATGCTTTTCTCCCCCCAGTTGTTGTAGGACTGGGTTGAGCTCCTGGGTCTTTAGATCTACTGCCTTGGCAGCATGCAACCCTGCAACGTGCGTTAAATTAGAAGGGTCTGCAGAGCATCTACTTCACCCTCCTCCACCAGCCCAAGGTGCCTTTCCATCTCCCCGGAGGAAACGAAACCTCGGTGTAAAAACTCAAAGGATCAAAAACCAAGGGAGAAACTGGGGGTATCAGCAGCAGCGCCCGCGGTCCCTGTGACACCCCATGGGGGCACGCCAGGGCCCTCAGCCGGAGCACCGTGTTCTGGCTTTGTCGTTGAGCAACAAGATCGTTGAATGTCTTCTAATATGCTGGAGTTTATTAAATGATAAAGCTGAGCGAAACACTTTAGCCTTGTAGAAGCAAAATATTTAGAGAAGGCTTTTCAGTGTTTATAGTAGGAGTTTGGAATTTTTATTTCATTGGAAATTTGGAGCTGCTAACGCTGTTGCTCAAATATGGGATGAAAGCAAACTCTGAAACAGCGATATTTTTGGCTGAATGGGAATTTTGTATTGCAGCCAGCTCTAATAGTCTTGTGTTATTTTCCTCCAAACAGAAGATAAATGGGAAATCTTTTAACTTTCCCAAAGAAAGCTAGAACAAAATTTCTAGCTGAAGTTTTCAGAGCCTGAGGTTGTGGAAAGAGAAGACTCTTCAGCTGACTTCCAAAAATTTGCAGCGATTGAAGTGTCTGAAGCAGAGCTGCAGGTGATCTGTGGCTCCCTCGTTACGGCTCCGGGTGATGCTTTCAGAGCAGATCCCAGCCTTAATGAGAGAAAGAGGCAGGTCTGAGGGCAGCTCTGCAGGCGTTGGCGTGCGTGCGAATGTACTCAAGGAAGTAAATGATGACGTGTGGCCGTTACGGCTGCTTACAAAGTGCACGGGTTTCTCCTTCCTTTGCCCCTCTCCCGCCTTGAAAAGAAAGATGCACTGGGAAAAGCTTCCTCATGGCAATAGTTTAATTTGGAAACGAAGCCCATGGGAGCTGCAGTCTGAACACGCCAGCCGTGCCATCCGGCGTAGGAGCTGCGTTCACGCGGCTGCGTCACCGTGACAGTCTCCCTCGCTGTCGGCTGGGGACTCCCGGCTCCAGGGTCGCTGCTGGGCAGCCGGGAAATGTCAACGTGTTCCATGCTTGGCTGCTGCTTCCGAAGAAGTGGTCTATCAGACATTGTTTTAGGAGCGCTCTAAGGTGCGCCCGGTTAAGAGTAACTTCACTTGTAGGAATATCCCCATTGGTTTGAGCCCTTGCATGTGATTACATTATTTTTTGTTTAGCTTTGGAAGGCTTTGTTCATTGTCAGATTTCCTTTCCCACATCTCTTCTCTCCTGGTTTCTAGCAATTGCCTGGACTTAATAATTCCAAGAGTTTTATTGAAATGATGTGGAAAACGCTACTGAGCTGCAAAGCCAGCAGGAGAGATGGGTGCTCCCTCCGGGTGGGTCTGGCACGGGGTGCAGCGCCGGGTGCAGGGCTGCTGCCAGGTCTGAGCCGTCCTCCAGCTGCTCCTCCAGATGTGACCCAGCCCTCTGGGTGTCAGGGACCGGGCATCCGCCAGGGATGTCAGCGAGAAATAACGTTTCCCTTCCCCTCAGCTGCGGCGCTGCTACGAGTGCTGTTAGATGCTGGAAATGCATGCGAACGCAGGCGGAAGGAGGGAGGCAAAGCCACGAAGTGCAGTTAAGGGATCTGTCTTATTCCAGGTGTGGCAGGAAGGTGGAAGGGTTTCTCTTCTCCCTCCAAGGAAATAACGATCCCGCTGAGCTCATGTGTGTCCTCATTTTGGAAAGTTCCTACCGCGATGCACGTCTCCGTAAATAGCAAAGTCCTGAGCTCAGCCCCTCCGTCTCAGCGGCTGTTGAATCAATACTCCAGTCCCCGGGTTAATGCAGTCAGCAGCTCAATTAAGGGAAAAGCCCATGGAAACGGGAATAAGTATGGGCGTTGGTGGAGTGAACAGCAGGTCCCTGGCTCAGGGAGCAATCACACGCAGGTCGTTGTGCCTGGAGAGCGTTCACGGAGGTGGGTGTCTTCGTGGGACCCATCAGCACCCCAGCTCCCGAGGAACTGGGCTCTGGGAAGGGCCGGGTGAGCACGGCAGCAGGTCCCCCAGCTTGGGGAAGGCTCTGGGTGCTGCAGCGACGGGGTGGGGAGGGACAGAGCAGCCCCTCTGCTTTGGAGTAATGCAGCTGCGACAAGAAAAAATCTCCAGCTAAAACATGGATAATTTTGTCTGCATTGTACATATTGTCCACAGAGCTCTTTGTCCCTCCGTGTGCCTGCTGGATAGGTTGACAAAGCAAAAAATGAAGTAGATGAATAAAATCAAAGTAAAGAGGAAGATTCCTGTCTCTGGACTAGGACCATGAGAAGGGGTGGGAAGAGGACAGAGAGGTGATGCACGATAGACAGGACGCCCCTTCCTTTCTCTAATGAGTTTTGACAATTAGCTTGAGTTGATTTTGTAAAATTCATGTTGACTGTGCGTGTCTCCGTTTCTTCATCCTCCTGTGAGGACAGGAGAAAAGGACAGCACCGGAGAGGTCCGTGGCTGATGCTGTAACCTGGAGTCAAACGGCCAGTCTGCATTCAGCAGGGATTTGTCCGAGGGACATAGAGCAAACAGAAGTAAATAAAGTGTGCAAGGGAAACAAACGCTTCTTCGTGACATGGGAAGAGAGGAATGTGCTAAGTTATTCTGTTCTGTGATAATGGCTTGGCTAAGCTGGCAGTTAGAATCAAGAACATCATTTCTCTAATCCAGATGGCTAATAAACGTGGATTGCTTTTCTAAAACCACTTGAAAAAATACAATTACTGCTGGTTGCAGAGCTTCTTATAAGGGAAGCCAGTCTGGGTGCAGAATCTGCTTTTGCTGAAAAAGCCACAGGCCTGAGTGGAGATGCTGTGATTCCTGGCTCCAACTCCAGTGAAGGATCCAAGGGGTTTTCCTGCATTAATCTTGGGAACTTGAGGAGGTCTTCTCCTGCATGGCTCCTGTCCCTGCATCCTGCTGCTCAGCAGGGAATGCTGGGGCTGATCTGGGGCTCTAGGCTCAGCATCCGATGGCCACCACTCCCCAAGCTGGGATGTGTTTTTCGGGGTGCTCCGGGCTGCGAGGCTCAGCCCCGCTCAGCACCGGTTGGGACGGGCAAGCGGTGGGTGCGCAGGGTGGACTGCAGAGCTAGAGCCCACTTTGAGGTTTCGTTCTAGTCTTACACAGTAAACAGTTTTGAGGTTAAAAACATAATTTTGCTTACTTTTCCATTTTGGCACATCTGCTACTCACTAAAGCCTTTTTTTTTTTTTTTTTTTTTTTTTTTTTTCCTAAAAGTGGTAGTTTTAGAGGTATTTCAGCAGGTCAGCAATGTTTTGTTCTGCAAAAAAAAATTAAACCAAAGACGGGAGAAATAAAAAAAGGCTGAGAGAAGTGACGGGGCTTGGGGCACCTCTTCCATCACCCGATGAGACAGTGTCCAGGTACACGATGGACGAGCATCCACATCCGAGGCTCTCCCTTTTTCAAGCCAGCTCACCTCTCCTTACACTAACCCTGGGACATTTATAGGTGTGGTCCTATAGAACCCAGTGTGCTCCAATAGGGGAAATTATGCCAGAAGGATTTTCCTTCACTTACCCTGGTAGAAATTAAAACAGAGGTGAGTCCGTGGTGAGAAGCACTTTCCGATTTGCACTCAAAGTAGAGACAAGGTTCTCTACGTCCACGCTTTAAAGCCCGAATTCCATCTCCAGGCTTGGCTCACGAAGCCTCCACCAGCCAAAGGAATGCTCTCTGGTAGCTTTCTAGGTCGAAGAGTTGTTTTGTTAGAGGAAACACTTAAAACTAAAACTTTGCAGAATTTCCCCTGAGGTTGTGGTGTTTGTTTAGGCTTCTCCAACCAAAGAATCTCAATCACTAGAAACTGCAAACCTCCCACACACATTCAGCCCTCTCACGTCGCAGGCACAGGCTGTTTTAAAAGTTCATAGAGCAAACACCGCCATAAGAAGAGCTGCTCCCTCCGTAGATCATAACCTCCAAGGGAAAGCGGAGGTAAGACCGCGCCGGCCAGCCTGGAGCGCCGGCTCTGGGAGCCAGAGCGGGGGCGAGGAAGAGGAGCAGGGTCTGAGCTACCCGGGATCGGGCAGGGCAGCGGGCAGAGGGGACAGCTCGGAGCTGCCGCCCAGCCCCTTGGCAAGCGAAGCATCTCCGGGAGGAGGGCGAGCTGCCTGGGGGAGGCATCCGTGGGAGGGGGTTACCGGCGGGTCAGGAGGATTATGAGGGGCAGGGGATGAGTGAGAGTGCAGGAGGGCAGCGCGGGCCATGTCTTCCTCCCATTGACAAATGCAAAACATTAACTCTGACCTCATACTTTTTCCATCTAAAAATAACACATTATCAGTGCAATGATGACTACAGCGAACCACAATTTATCACGCCAAAGGCAAAGTTGAGGATGTGCATTTGAGGGTGACGAGGGTCAATTTTGGACCATGCTCAGTCATCGCCTGTAAGCTGTAAAAGAGCTTTTTGGGGACAGAGAGATCTGAGGACGGTATTTGAACCTGGATATTGGCCCGGAGAAGGTTGCCTCGATTTTGAACTCACTTGACGTGTATGTGATGGTTGTGCCCGCGCCATTTGCACTTGGGTGTCGTTAACACCAATCAAACCTTCTGCCAGGTTCTCCACCAGAATCTGCTGGAGGTGTTCCTTCAGAATCAGGGGGGAGCACTGGTTTATACCGGCTGACCAGTGACCCCACATTTCTGCAGAAGTTTTTGCCTCTCAGTGAATGTTGGCCTGCTTGAGCTGCTGGCCTCTTTCGGGATGCTGCTTCTCATCCTCTTGAAGCAATTATCCTGCTGCTGATGCGCTTGCCTTTGCAGAGCCGTGTCTTTACCGCGGGGATACCCGAGGTCTGGGTAGGAAGGACTGGAGGCAAGTCAGAGCTAGGAAAGCAATCAATTGTTCGTTAATGGAGTTACGGTAAAGATGTTATCCAAAACCACCGTGGCTGCCTAATTATTCATAACATCCCTCTGGAGATTCTCCTTTTGGCAAACTGTGAATCTGCTGCTTTGTTGCCATAATAATAGCAGTTTCAGGGCTTTAAATGAGAGGGTACAAATTACCATGCAGCCACGGACAATATGGCAACTACCGAGCACTGGATTACATGGTAATTTCCATGCAATATCCAGGTTATTACATGGTAAGTGCCATGTCATTACAGGCTAAATGAATGATTATCACCACTGCTTGACAAAGTCACCTGACAAATTTTCCCTCCTTTTCGGTCTATGCGATGCCTGCAGGCAGGATGCTGTTTCCACGAGAGCCTGGATTTGCCCCTGCACCAAGCGGGATGTACATCTACGGCTGTGAACCCTGGCTCTCTGCGTGCACGCGTGTGTATACGCGTGTGTTTCAGACACAAAACATTGGTGGCAGACCTTAGGACCTGTGGAATATCCGTGCCAATGAAAGCGGTTTGAATGTTCCCAAAAAGGGAGCTCAAACACTCCAGTGCATCTGGAGGAGCCATCTAAAACTTCTGAGCTAATACTAGCAGAAAATTATTTGCAGTCTTCGCTCAGCTTTATCATTTCTGTCTTGAATATTACAAAGCGAGTACGCCCCAGCTCTTCTGTACACGCACTGTGGAATAACTAACTGGTGAATGACAGTTGCTTACTTTATATAATCTAAGGCCACTTAAAACTGCCACGGATCTGATCCACGGTTTTCTGACATCTTTAAATTAACTTGGATTAGGCTTGATGGGGCCTCATGGATTAAAGGGGTGGTTACACACTTGTGCAGAGCAAGAATTTAGCCGTTCAAGTAACTCGGGTCCCATGAATGCCCTCAATCTTTCTCCAGAAAGATCAGTAGAAATCTATATCTAATCTATAGATCTTTCTATAGAATGATCAAGACCAGACTTGTGATGTTTGATGGATGTTACATACAGCATGAATATCACAGGGAGGGATATTCAGCCGCAGGCAATCAGTATCGCTTCCCAAATTCAGAGTTTTACACTGGAGAATAAACAACCAAACATCGAATGAAAAGATTCGGGGGAGGGCTGTAACACAAGCGAAAAATGTTTTTCAACCCTTCCCCAGTAAAATAATTGAAATGGTCCTAGCAGCAGCCCCGACAGTGACAGTATCGGCCCAGAAGGGAAGCGCTGTGCACGAGGCGGGGGGCTGGACCAGCAGCGTAGCCCCCGCAGCCCCGGGCAGTGCCACCAGCAGCCCCCACCGCGTCCCCTGCGTCGCCGCTGGCCTCGTCCCCCCCACCCGCCTGGCAGCTGCAAGTAGCTCTTCGAGCTTAACTTTGTAATAACCCCTAGCTGGTTTAAATGCTTCCTAACCACCCGCTCCGGCAGCTGAGTGCTCACCGGTTTCTCGGCCTTCCCTTGGGCTCTGCGGAGCACCTTTCCCGGTGCCGCTACCTCACCCCCACGCCGTGCTGAGCAGAAATGGGAATTGCACCCTACGCACAGTCCCGTCGAGTCCTGTACGCCATAACGCTTCGCTGGGCTTCAGATGTCATAGCCCCCGTATCGCTGTATTGTTTGCATTTTAACTGCACCGGTGTCCTCCCGGACACTCAGACGCCCGACGGGTCCGAAGCTCCACATCTCCTCGTAACGTGTTTCCCTCCTCTGTCCTGCTCGTGCTAAGAATTGACAGTCTAGATTGAATGGTGCAAATATTTGCCTAATGTCTCTTCCCCAGGCAGACCTCAGAGATGAAAAGGGATCTTTCTTTGATATTTCAAAGTATCCCATGTGCGTATAGCGCTGCGTTTCACACATGGATGACAGGCCTAACAGGTTTCTTAGCGGGACACTTGTATTTCCATTATGTCCACTGCTCAGCCACTTCCATGCAAAACTGCTTTGTTTTCGTCCTGCAAAACGCAGCCGCAGAGGCTTCGGAAACCTCTTTCTGTCCTGCACAACTTAGAGATACCAGCTTCAACACTGTATAGTTATTCCTGGGTCATTAGCTCTGTGTTTTTCCTCTCCACCACTAGTGAGTGTGGTATCATGAGATTATCATCAGCCTCTTGACATGATGATAATTATCCTTCCGTAACTTTAAAGATAATGGTAATCCACGAGGACAAGTCATTTTGCCGTGTCTTTCGATGGTATTTGCAAAGCTCATAGCTGGCTGGGAGTGGAAGAGGCGGCTGAGTCGCAGAGAGGGACCGTGCACTAAGCCCTGGGGGTGATGGGCACGCCAGGCTGGTGGGGGAAGACACGACCCAGGAGCTGCTGAGCCGGTGAAAGGGCAAAGGATGCTCATTGCTCCCCCCCGTCCCCGTAAGGTAACGAGTCCCCAGTCCCCCTCCAAAGGAATGAGTAATGCCCGTCCTGAGGTCTTTCTAATGATTTCCATGAGCAAAATTGCTGCCCGAGGTGGACCGTCCGCTCTGGAAGCATCCCAGGGCAGGCTCTGACACCGTCAGCCCCCCCGGCCGCCAGAAGCCAGGGGCTGCGTCGCATTTAGAGCCGTGTTCGCGAAGATGCTGCTGCGGCTGCTCAGAGGGAGAATCAGGCTTCGTCAGGCGGCGCTGACATTTAGCATCCAATCCCCCCTCCCATTCTTCTGTGTGAATTTCCTTGATCGCCTTTCAAAGCGAGAAATAAATGGTGCATTAGAGAGAAGGAGAGAGAGATGAGCTTTATTAGCTGTTTATGGAAGAAATTAAAATTGTTCATTAGTAACCACGGCACCAACAGTGCCCCTCCTCCCGACTCCGTCCTTGGGGCCCAGCCAGCGTCGCTGGCAGAGCCCCGATGGGTGCCCGGGGACCACTCGCCTCGTATTTATTTGGGCTGGCACCTGCCTGACGCCTCCCTGCCCTTCTGCAGATGGGCACCTGGGGGCACGGGGGAAATGTCACTGCTCCTCTCCTAATGGCAAGCGTCTTTTTCCTCCCCACAGCCCGAATCACTCAGCCTGCTGGCGGGCAGCTTGGCGCTGCCGGGGTGATTTGCCATGCTGCAGAGAATCTGGGGCCTGAGACGCTTTGCTGAAGAGGATTTGAGAGCCGAGCGAGCGGGTGGCGGGGGGGAGACATCCCTGTGGCCGTGCACGCCACCCGTCCTGTTACGGGGTGTCCCACGCCAGCCAAAACAGTCTTTGGGCTCAGGTGATGTGCCAGCGTGGCGGAGCGCTGGCTCTTCTCCTCTAACTGCTGTCACCGTCTGGGCAGTCAGTTGTCTCTCTGACTTTACGCCGAATATTGTTCTAACAGAAGGGCTTGCTGCCAGCTTTTTGGGGCTGCGTGGAGCAGGCTAAGCCAGCTCTGCCCATGCCATCTTCCTCCTCCTCCTCCTCCTCCGCGCATCGCTCCGTACCCTTCCCGCCGGCTCCACCACGCTTTACCACAGAGCTGCTCCCCGGCTGGGACGTGACCCCACCGTGCCGGGGCCGGGGGGAAGGGGGGAGCCCCGCTGCGCCGAGCCGGTGGCACGGGGGGCAGGCGGGAGGAAGCGAGGCCAGGAGGACTTCAAAGGCTCTGTATCTCTTCATGCAGCTGCCATAAAAAACAATCCAGGTTTCCGCTCCCGAGTCCCAAGTTGCCCTCGCAAGGGACATCTCTCAGGGCAAACGGATAAATCTTTCATCTCCTCGGTCTGGGTTTTATTAAATGCCTCGCACATATATGTAAAATGCAGAATGCTGATAAATACCGGCTAGTTACAGGGAGAGGCAGATAGAGATTAACTCACTGTACTAACTGAAGGTCTATTCTTTCGATTAAGATTGAGAGCTCTGAGATGTGCAGAGATACCGAAAGGCTCGTCCAGATGGCACAGCCTGGGAGAGCGCCGAGTCTGCCTTCAAGGTGGCATTGGGAAAGGTGCCGCCGCCTCTCGCACCCTCCTGGGCTCCAGGATTGGTGCAGCAGAAGCTTTGCAAAGCTCAGGATCCTTGAAAGGCCGTTTAACTTTGCTGCAGGGAGCAGGGGAGCCGTGCTCAAAATCAGACGCTTCTGGGCAGCATCCAGGGTTCGGGTGAGCGGAGGCGGACGGGCTCTGCACCACCTGGCATCTGTGCAAGGGGGGCTTCAGCAGCAGCCCTGCTTCCCATCACCCCCAGTAAACCTGTGCTGGTATTACTGAAGGATCCTTGGGAATATAGCAGGGATTTGGGTGAAAATCGTGTCTCCTCACACAAAAACCAGGCAGAGCTCTTTTAAGTGTCAAGCCTATGAGAGATGAACCGGGCACTCGGGGAATGTGAGACTTGCTGATGGGAGGGAAGGTGCTTGGCATTTAATTTTACCCGAGCTGTAGGACTTGCAGTCACTCGCTGGGGAAAATCAAGTCCTACTGAAAAGGCTGAATGAACTGGCTTGTTTAATCATCAGCAACACAGGCTGGGGAGAGACAGGCTCAGCAGAGTCTTCAGATCCATGAAACCGGGCAGCAAGAATACAGAAGTAGCCTGTTCTCCATGTCTGTGATGGAGGAAGACTAGAAGTCACGGGCTGAGGCTGTAGCAAAGGAGATCTGGGTTCAAAACGAGCAAGACTTCCTCCCGACTGGGAAGGTGACTCCACAGCAGGGCGGTGGTGGAGGATCCGTCCCAACAGACTCCAGGACCGGTTCGAACAGACATCGAGGGCCGCGATGGGGACAGCCCACCTTGCTGCATGCCCGAGGCCAGACCCAGCAAACTTAGAAAGCAGTTGCCCCAAGGCGTGAGATAAAAGAAAAATAGGAACAAGAAGCCCAAGAATGAACTTAAAATGCCCTTTGGGGTAGCCAAGCGCTCAGGGCTTTTCTAATCAGCAACCTATCCGTTCCCCTAACCTCTGCAGTTGCAACAAACACTTCTAAACAGACAGATTTTCCATTAAGCCTGGAAGAAATGGCAAGCTGCCTTAATGAATGTCAAAGTTAATACCATGTTTGTTATAGACTGAGACTGCAATGTGATGGTTTTATAAACCCATTCCTTCATTACCGTTATCAATATTATTCTTAGCTGATTCCCGTCTGCAAGCCAGATTCATATCCAGGCAGATAGCCTTTGTCCGTGGCTACTTTACATGGGAGCTGGCTGCCTGAGGATCTGTAAGCCATCCTGTACCAGTGCATTTTAAAAACAGTAAAAAAAGGGAATAAAATAAAATAAATAAGGCAGGTTGAGCGCATAAAGCGTATGTCTGAGTGAGTGCTTAGTGCGAAGCATCAATGAAACGGCTGGGACTCTGATTGAAACCAGACTCAGGAAAGAAGGGCTGTAAACGTTTTTTCACTGCCTGTCCTAAGAAATTTATGTCTCACCCACTCCATCATATCCTTCAGGGCTGCCTTTTTCGCAGCTGTCTTCAGAGACCATCCACTGAGCCCCCTTACGAAGCCCACTCCATGATGTCACCCGGAACAATAACTCACTCACCTCCCAGCATTGTGCTCTGCAGAGAGGTACCCTATAAATAACAGGCCAAGGATGGGGGGATGCCTGCGAGCAGCCCTTCTCGAGGAAAATCTTCCTGACATCGGAAGGGAAGAGAAAGTATGCACGTGCGGTGGGGTGGGGTGACCCAAAGTGGGTTTTGTTAGTAAACGAACATGAAACCACAACTGCACAAAGCAAATGGGGCAGAAAAATCACTGACATTATTTCTAGCAGAACCTGCTCAGGAGAGTCAGAGTTAAGCCCCAGCTGCCTGGATATCCATTATACCTACCAGGGCTCGCTGCATCCTCTGAAGAAATCAGAACCGTCTGCAAGAGCGCGCGCGGGCTCTCTGCTCCCCCAGCCCAGAAGGTCATTAGCTGCGTGTGATGAAAATGACTCAGCAACTGGGATGAGTTCTTCCTTCAGTAGCACCCAATTGGTCATGACTAAAATTTGCTCTGACTTAGGGGGTTTTCTTGGGGCCCACATCCTGGTCAAGTTGCTGCTCACCCATCAGATTTCTAGAGAGCAGGTGTCCACATCAGAGAGCGCAAGGCCCCATCGAAGGCACATATCCCCATAGTTGTGAAGTTGAGCATAATTGTTTCATTCTGTCTGATAACATGTGGTTTTGCGATATTTATAATACAGCGCTATTAAAAGGGGAAAAAAGAGATCAACTCAAAATCCCTCCACCGCAGTTGGCTCTAATTGTCCCTGTCCCACCACTTCCCCCTTTCCCAGTCCTGCTTGTGGGCTGTTTTGGCAACAAAGCAAAAGCCTGAACGAGCTGTTGAGATGAAGTTTATCCTTCAGCGAGATGGCCTCTCCTGGGGAGGACTAAGTGCTCTCGGATTTGCCTGGGAAGCTCGGACTGCTGTTACCTGGGGCTGCATCTGCTTGGGAGCAGAGACGGAGGAGTGCCACCTCCCTGGGACACCTTCACTGCTGTCAGGGGAGCCACACCAGAGGTAACTGGTAAATCCCGCAGGGATTTCATCAATTCACGCCACTAGTAGACAGAAGCCAACTGGGCTCGTCCTGGCGTCTGGAAAACGTGCGAACTGAGAAGAAAGGACTGTTCTCGCATCTCTGGCATTTCTTCTCTTCCACTTGTGGATTTGCAGGGTTTGGATTTTTGGTCCCAGGACACTTGTTGAACCACAGAAGTCCCCTCCCCACAATGACCGTTGCCAGGAAAAAAAAAATAAACAAAAAGAAACCAACAGCATCTGTGGGACAGCCACTATTCTGAGCCACACATGGTCAGAATAAAAACAGCTTTGGAGGGCGCGAGCAGATACTCTGCGCTCTGCGGTGTGGGCCGCTGGTCCCAGTGCCTGGAGCGGTGCCACGCGTAGGGTCTGTCACACCGAAATAACCGCAGGGACTGGAAATGCTGGTCAGCCATTCCCCCATGGCTGGGCATCTGGCAGAGAGCGGGGTTTCATGGTGCGTGTCTGGGGAGTTGGTACTGAGCCCCATCCCTCCTCTCCTCTCCGACACAGGGGTGGGGGAGGGTGATGGTGTCTTCCTTTCTTTCCTCCCAAAGTGAAATTAAAAACAACAAAAAAAAGCCCACCATGACAGGAGTATCTGACAGCTGAAGTGTGCTCTGCGAGGGTGGCAGGACAGGTCCTCGGTATGTTCAAGGCACCTGACGGATGGACCTTTCTCCCAAACCAAAGGATAATATTTGTGAAAAGGACTTTCCTGCGTGTCCCCAAACCCCCACAGCCTTTTCAGGCAGTTAACCCTCTTCCTTCTTTTTTTAAATTCCAACTTACATTCAAAGCCCTCAAAAACACTCCAGCAAACAGCTTCCCCGCACGGAAATTATCCGTGTGATGGAGAGGAGGTCCGTTGCCATGGCACCGCAGCAGCCCCGCTCCTTCGCCAGGCGGCTCCCGGGGGATTTCACCCCTCGGTACCGGGGCAGGGGCACAGGACCCCTCGCCGGGGAGGGACCTCCCGGGGTCCCTGGGGCTGCACCACCACGGGGTGCCAGCAGCCCCTCCCTCCGGGCAAGTGCCCACTGGTTCTCGCCAGCCCCGCTGCGGCTGCCGCTTGGTGATAACAAGTCACTGGCAGCATTTGTGCCTGGAGAGAAGCGCTTTTTCCTTTCCCGTGGAGCATGAGGGGTGTCTAACGAGCAGCACGGGGCAGGGACGGGGGCCCACCGCCAGCCGTTATCTCCCCGCCTTCGCACTCTTCCTTTCGCCCCCCCCTCGCTCGCCGCATCCCTCCCATGCGAACCGGCTCCTCTCGCGGTGGCTGCCTCCCGTGCTGGGATAATGACTTAAACATTGCCATGGCATTTCGTATTTCTGTCTGCAGCACTTCTGGGGTTTCTTGTTCTCGTCGCGTCCTCGTGCCGCTGGGAGGGCTTCTCAGCACAAATCTGCATTATTTCCCCCCTCTGTGACACAATGGAGACAATGTTATTAAAAAAAAAAAGATAATAAAAGGAAGGGAAGTGGCTCGTGTTTAAGCTTTTTGCAGGCAGCAGGGTGAGTCCGGGCTCGCCGTTGTCAGGGGGACAGGAGCAGAGCTGCCTGCATGCCCGCGCCGGCTGCCCGCGCCGGGCTGCCCGCCGGAGCTGTCAGCTCCCATTATGGCCCTGAATGGAGGCGGTCGTCCTCCTGCACAAGGCGGCTTTATTCCTTTGGATGGGAACCAGAAGAAGTGGGAGAATGAGGCGCTGCGTGCGCTCAGCTCCCCCGGCTGTGATGTTTCGGTGTATAATTTTACACGGAACCAACCCCCCGTGAAGGGGGTAGGGACCCTCGCTTTGGGAACCGCTCTTCCTTCCAGCACAGGCACTTCTCGGGGTGGGAACGATGGAGGTTTTGTCACCTGGTCACTGCTGTTGCGTGACTCACTGCGCAGGAATTAGAGCACGTAATGGTGCGGTTCCCATCCAGCCGTTCTCGGATCTGAGTGTTGGTGATGGATGCGGCCCCTCCGTTGTCCCCGGCAGGATAGCACGGCGTGATACCTGCTGGACCCTGTTACTGGGGGCTGCAGAGCACGCTGCAATGTGCTTTTGGCGTGTCTGCGAGTCTGTCTCATTTTATAGGGCTTGTGGTATCGGTTGTCGAGGAGTTCGTGCCTCACGTCGGGAAAACGCTTCCTGGCAGCTGCGCCGCAGTTTGGGGTTTGCAACCTGAACGGGGGGGGTCCCACGGCGGGGCCGCGGGGACTGTCCCCGTGTCCTGGGTAGGCAGGAGAGGAGTTGTCTGCGGATACTACCTACAGGAACAAGCAGGGGAGCGACGTGCGACTGGAAAGCCCTGCAAGTAGCAGAACGTTGTCAGGTCAAAATACCATCAGGTGATCTAGGGCTGACCAAGGAGTGATGGAAAACTCTTCCAAAACTATTCTTTAATTTTCCTTTTTTCTGGAGAATTTCAGAAACATCTGTGCCTGACTCTTATATTACTCTTATTTTGGTGTCATCTTTGACTTCTGTTCCATAGGAGTAATCGTGATTCCTTTCCCCTCGCCCCCAGAATATATTGCGTATCCGTGTCACTACCTTCCCAGTAGTTCACACTTTATTTCGTCCTGAACTCTTGGATAAATACCATCCAGTCCTGGTGATTTACTACACTTTCTCCAGTTGCTCCCTGATTTCCTCCTTAGAGACTTTCCTCACCGTTAAGGTCACATTCTGATTTCCTATACACAATGCCTTTGAAATGGAAATGTTTCCCCTCATTGTCTTCTACAGCAAAGATCAAGATGAATAATGCGCTTCTCCCAGCTTTTCCACCCTCCATAATTGTCCCGCTCTCCCCAGTGACCAAACACACGCCACAATCACACAAACAGCATCTTGCATGTGAAGTCCCGAAACATTTTTCCGGGCCTGTTCTGGCATCCCTCGGTCTGTTCTGTCACACCGTCAGTTCCACCGGTGGCTTTCCGATCCGTTAAGAAGTTTTCCATCTTCTTTTAAAGGGGGATTTTATGCAACTTTAGCTAGCACAAACTCTAATTCCCATGTTTAAAAAGGATTCCCCTTCCTTTTTTCCTGTATGCTTGACTCACCGATACGCACAAGCCAGGTGGGTCCCATCCACACGTCCAACGGACATGCCCAGATTCGGAGGGCAGATGCTCACATTCAGCCCACTAGACCAGAATTGTCTCCAGGAGGTTGTCACCTCTCTCTGTTGCTCACAGAGGACACGTCGGGAGAGGAGGCCCTTCTCTGAGGTGCTCAGCACCCCCAACATTGCCAGGATGGAGGTGGGATGGGCGCCTCAGCCTCCAACCCCTTGTCTGCAGCTCGGTTCTCGGCTTGTGCCAGGTCCGTGCCAGCAGAACTGCTGAATGTAATTTCCTGATGTTCTGCTTGTTAACGGTTGCCCACAAAGATTTAAAAGTCTCAGATGTGTGTCCAATCTGTTGGTTTTGGTAGGGTGATCAGAAGGAATCGAAAGAGCTTGTGACTGTCTTGAGATGTTTTTAGAAGTTTGCTCGAATCACTAATATTTTGGAACAATAACCTTCCCTAAGACTTCAAGCCATTCCTCCACAAATCGGATTTTTTTTTTTTCTTCAAATGTGATGGATAGCATTTGCTGTATGCTGGGGGGAGGATAGGATTTCTGCTGGAGCTTAGCTAGCAGAGGGTGTGGTATAATATGTACTGAATTATTTTAGCTGTGGCATGTTTTTCTCTGCCCTTTTTCACAGTCTCTCCTGGAACAGGAACTCCGTAACATTTGATCCTTTAGACAAACTTTCAAATCCATAATGTTCAAGTGGGTTTGAAATTAGGCGGAAAGAGTTTGTTCATCCCGAGGAATCACTGAAATGAATTAATAAGAGCTCCTTGTGTTACACTGGGAATCCTAAGAAACAACCAAGAAACAACCATATCCAGAAGAAAATGAGAATTATTAGATAAAATAATGCACTTTGACATACTTTACTTTTGCATCTCATCACAGGGCAGCGTCTGCCCA
This sequence comes from Balearica regulorum gibbericeps, assembly GCF_011004875.1. NCBI lineage: Eukaryota > Metazoa > Chordata > Aves > Gruiformes > Gruidae > Balearica > Balearica regulorum. Next base: position 1,083,016 of record NC_046194.1, on the reverse strand, counting down.
AGGGCAGTCACTGGTTCTCATTAAATTTGTCACCGGCATTGCCTGTCGCTGGTATCACCCGTCAGGAGGTCATTACAGACGCCCAGTGGCTATTACTGTTTTATTAGTAATGAAACAAGGAGAAAATTGGTGGCACAGAATTGATACAAATCATTAAGAGTGTCTGATAATTCTTCAGGTCAGAAAGCCCAGCTGCGGCTCAGCCGGTTTCCCAGACCTATTTCCCTGTTTTACAGTTGTCGTTGTCCTGTGAAACCTCAACTTCTGCGGCACCGCTCGGCCGAAAACCCCGCGGCCGCCGCTCCTCCTCCTGCGGACAGGCGTGCTGGGCGGCTTCGCCCCGCGGCCGCAGGGAACCTCAGCTCAGCCCTACCTCCACGTTCCCACCTAGAGAAGTCTCCAGGGTCCACTGGTGGGAATGGGGAAGAGTCCGCAGGTGGCTTTGGTGACCCCAGTGCTCTCACCGCTGGGAAGGAAGGGGAGCAGCCCCTCGTCTGCTCGGCTTGAGGTCAAAGGCTGCACTTGATAGGCGCTGGAAAATATCTCTGCTTGAGCTCTTCGACTGTGTTTTAGTGGAAAATAAGGAAAAGCTAGGCAGGACAAGAGTTCATGTGTTGGGTGGCTTCCAGCTCCTTCCCAAAACAGATGAAGCCATGCAAACACAGAGCTGCGGAGGCACCTGAGCCCCTGCCTCCTACTGAGGGACGGTTGGTTCATCTGCATTTTCACTTTCCTCAGATAATGGGGATCCTTCAGCTCTCTGCAGTGGTTTTTGGAGGAGCTTGTGTCTCCCCAGGCTTGAGGCTGAGGGGTTTTAATGAGATGAGCTGGTGGGGAGCACCCTTCACCTCTGGATGGCAGTGTCAGGTCACAGCGTGGACAAGGTACAGCCGTGTCCATGCAACAGAAATGCCAACGTGCAATCGGCCACCTCCCCCTTCCCACCCTGCGGCGTGACTGCTGTGAACACTTACTTTCTGCCAGTTTTCCACCTCTGCTTCCTGCATTTTTATTTTTTTTTGCCAGTCAGCATGAGAGAAGGACGCTTGGCAGGTCCTCTCCATGTTCTGTAGGCCTTCCCTACAGAACGCGTAGGAGCAGCCAGCAGCACTGAGGCCATATATGTTGCTCATGAAGATGTCTGAGCCTGAACACGGTTTGCAAGCCGAGAGCTCAGCCAGCTGCGGGGGACTGTTTGGCAGAACAGTGAGAGCCAAGAAAACACCTCTACAGCCGGGTCCTGGAGCACAGCTTGCCAAAATAACGTCACGTTGTGGACCTTAGAGGTCACTCCAGCACTTCTGCACCGTAACGACATCGATATGCTTTGCAGTTTGCAAAGCACCTTCTCAGGGTTAAGTGGTGGGTATTCCCAACGCCGCTCCTTCCCGTTACAGCCGGGCGAGGATGGTCTGTGAGCCGCGAGCTGGGGAGGGGGAGGTTGCACCTCGTCACTCACTCCCCGGGCATGATGCCGTACCTTGCCAGGGAGGAAGGACGGTGGTAAACCACGGAGGTGCTGACTCTGGACGTCCCTGCCAGGGCACGATGCCTCCCCAGCTGCAGTTCTTCAGGGCAGAAGGGGAAGATTTTCAAGCATTTCCTCAAAAAAAAAAAAACAAAAAAACCCACCTTTACAAATTTAGATGAATGTAATTTTGAAATGAAAATATATTCATACTGAAATGTCAGAGGCTTTCTCTTGGAGAAAACATTGAAAGAAAATGTCTTAGTTAGGTACAATTGTTTTCCTTCAAGGGCAAGGGAGTTCAAAATAAAGAAAAAATTACACAGACCGACAGAACATGCCAGGTTTTGGGGTTTTTTTCAAATCTGGATTTTTGCACCTCTCATAAACTACTGATGGATGTATTTTGGGAAACTCTAATTTCTACAATATCTGTTAATAAGTTGTGGCCCACTCCTCCAAAACAATACTTACCTGCTGCATGCAATTAATCCTAGGGAAGCAGCAACCTTGATGCTTCCGGCCATCGGGTGTTAGGGAAAACGAGAGAAAAGTCTAGAAATCCAGAGCTCATAACCCGCCTAACCTACCCATCGGTTGCCCTTTCAGCATCCAGCGTTGCTTTTGTGTTCTCAGTGTTTTCTCTGTTTAAATACATTCCTCAGCTCCTGCTCTGGTCTGCTGATGTACTTTGTCTGGTTGATATTTCTCTGGGGTTGCTTTTCCATTGTTATTTATTCAGGGCCAAGAGGCAGAATGCAATAAAGCCACCAGGGTGCCAGTGATATTTTAGTCTCTCGGAGTAATTCTTCTCCAAATTGTTACACATTCGCTCCCTCTTCATTCATTTCGGCCACTTCTGTGGATTTTCCCGGGGGCAGAGGGGGGAAGGCAGAGGGTCTGGTTTGACTTTGTAGCTGGTGGGGTTCACGTGCGATGAGCTTTGCACGTACGGGAGAGCGGGTCAGACGGGGAATAGGCGTGCAACGGTTCTCACGCGTAGGGTCGTACAGGGAGGCGGGGAGGGCTCTGCCTGGGGGGTGGTCCTGCTCTCCATCCACCGCCGCTGGATCCAGGCAGCATCCGCTGTCCTTCCAGCCCTCGGGGACCGCCTGTTGCCGTGGCAGGGTCCGTGCGGACAGCGGGGCAGCCCCCCCACACCGAGGCCCGGCGACTCGGTGCTCCCTCCCCTCGCCAGTGCTTCGGGGCTCCGCGCTGGCACGCCTGCCAAAGCACAGTTCCGATCTAAAATAAGCATCGACAAGCCAGGCCCTGCCCTTGTGGTGGGGGAGATTTTCATTCCCATTTGTTCTGCTTTCAGTATACTCTGCAGATGCTCAGCTTTAATGAGGGAGAGTTGGGTTTTTTCCTTTCTCCCCCCCCCCAGCCCCCCCAATAAATTGCTAAATTTAGATGCCTGGCATTTTCCACTGAAAACGCAGCTCCCTGATGCCCGGGACTCAGACAATGGGATCTCTCCATCAATCCTTGGCTACGTCTGCTCACCATCCCAAGACATCCCATGGCATCCCATCTTGAAGCAGTTCTCCAGGTTTAAATCCTACAGATGAAGGAAAAAAGCCCTGGCCGTGACTGCCATGGCTGCCCCATCCCAGTAAAGGGATGAAATCCCAAATCTACTTTAAGCCTGAATGTTTGCTGGGGATTGACAGTCCAAGGACCATTCCCAGAGCCGGTGCTCCTCCTGGCTGGACAGATGGATGCACAAGCATTCGATCGGCTCCTGGGCGAGGTTACGGCCACGAGCCGATGGCTCGTGGCCGTAACCTCGCCCAGGAGCCGATCGAACAAGTGTGCATCATTCTGTCTGGTGCTGGTTTTCTGGCTGGGTGGAAATGCCCAAATAATCCATCTGGGGCCACTGTATCCTCTTCCCCTGTCATTTGAACAACGGTAAGATCAGGTCACCATCAAAAGTCTCTCCTTGGCTTCTGCGCGGTGGGAAGTAGGTTTTCTTGACGGTAGATGAGCACAGCCACGTTGAGCTGGTTTTCTGCAGGCTGTCCGTGCTGAGGTGACTCTTTTCTTGGTGCTGCCACCGATGCTTCTGCCTTTCTTCGGAGGCTCCCTTGCACGAGGGTCCTCGGGACCCGCCTTGGTCCAGTTCCAGCTGCGGCATCAGGAAAAAAAAAAAATAAAATTGCTGATATGAACCATAAGGCAGGGAGACGTCTGAGCAAAGGCGGCGAGAAACCTCGGAGCTCAGACCACAGGCCTCCCCCCTCTGCCCTGGCATGCTTCTCGGCGCCCGGCAGAGCTGCTCTCCCGGCTCTCTCTTCCCCCCAGAGAGCACGGCTTCTCCTCTCCGCTGAGAGCTGCTTTCATCTTTGCTGTTAGAGCATAAATACCTCGTCTGCATTAAGGCTTTATCACGCCTGTGCTGGTGATGCAGCGAGCAGCGCCCGTGAACCGGGGCGAACCCTGCGCGGGTTCCGTGGGGGGGACGCAGGGCCCCTCGTGCCAGGCGGGCTGCAGAGCCCAGAGCTCTCCCCAGCAGCCCAAGGTTTAAGAAACCCGTTTTCGACCAGCGACCGAGTCCCCAGAGCTCACGCACTGCAACGTGTTCCTGTCTGGAGTCACTTAGCATCACAGATGCTTCCCAGCCAGCCACGGTCCGTACCAGCACACACGAGGACGGCGTGTGGGTTGCAGCATACCCTTCAGGTGACGTCTTGGTGTGATTACAGGCGGCAGTGGCCGTGCCTGGAGGCTCTGGAAAGGGGGACCGGGTTGCTGCGCTCGCCGAAGGATGAGGGGACTTGCTGTGGGGCAAGAGCAGGGTCCAGCAGACCCCAAAGCAGCACGGTCCTCTCCTCCTCGCCTGCCCCAGCTCTCCGGCACGGAACTAATCACAGCGGCCGCCTCTGCTATTGTGTTCCTACCGAAAACGTCAGCCTTTTGAGGCAACTTGATATTTATTCCTGGCTTTTGCCCCTCCGCTTTCCCAGAGCGGATGATATATGAACAGTTGCGCGTTTCCATTCCTTGAAGCTGCTCCGTCCGTCTGACTCACGCCCCCCGCACGCGGGGCTCGTGGGCTACCCTGGGACTTTCTCGGGGTCACAGGGCTACCTTTGGATTTCCTGGATTGTCTGAATTCCTCTTGCGAAGTTGCTACATTTCTTAAATTCTATTTTTGGATTAACGAACATTTGGTAACAATACGAAGCCTGTTTGTAGCCAGTGGGGTGACCCTCCTAATGTATTCCCCATGCCTCCTCTTCCCCGCGGGCCAAATTCCTCCCCGGGACAGCCCTGGAGCCTTTCCCGAGTTTAGCCCAGGAACGAAATCAGCTCCACGTCTGCCATAGCAAATTTTCTCTCGGTCCACAGGCACCTTCTGGTTTCCCCCACCTGCCCGAGACGGAGAAAGGAAGGAGGGAAAGCAGATGGAGGCAGAGCTGCAGAGGTGAAGTGTGAGAAAGGCAACAGGGCAGAGGAAACACGAGCACCGCATCAGGAAATTCTTCCCAGCAGAGCAAGGTGTCAGACTGAGCGATTGCCTTCACGGGAACGGGGAACAGCCCCGCGTCTTTGGGGGAGAAAAGGGAGATTCCGATTAGAGCGGACCAAAGCCCACCGGGTCCTGTGCTGGCTGCGAACAGCCGGACCGGGATGAGCATCCTCTTGTTCCCCTCCGTGGAGCGAAGGAGGATCCACGTGTCTCAGCTCATTCTCCCACGGTGCGGAGCCAGAGCTGGACTCTGGCCATCTCCAGCTGCCTGGCCCCACCGTGCCTCCCGAGTGGCGGGGAACCAGAGCCCCCTCGCAGCCACCCGGACCCGCCGCCGCTTCCCAGCGAGGCTTTTCATGCCAAGAGGGCGGGATGTCCCCACAACGTCCCCGGCTCCCCGTGCAGAGCCGGTGCCACGGCTGCTCCGGCGGTTCCTGAAGGGATCCCCTCTGCGTGCGTCTGTGCTGAGGCTGCACTTCCAGCCGCCGCAGGGTCCCCGCCAGCCGACACCGTGCGGGAGGAGTAGCTGGTGGTTTGATGCAAAACAGGGGAGAAGAAGTCCCCGGTGACTTTTTTGCCAATTTCGTCCCCAAATAATTCTGCAGAGAGAATTTTTGTGTAATTGGATTAAGTGTGGGGAATTTGTCCTTGTCGACAGATTGCACAGGCACCGAACCAAAAATTGTGGCGGGGGGGGGGGGGGTTAACTTAATTTTCTTCCTTTCTTTTGTTGGAAAAAATAGGCAAATAGTAATTCAGGTTTTCGGCCAAAAGACATTTTATAAAACCCTGATCCAGAGGATGGATTGCTCCCCATTAGTCCCACAAAAGCCACTGCAAACCCTCTTTTCCCTCTAGTTTCATTTTATGGGCGTGAGTAACTTCTACACGGCCTTTTTTCTGAAAGGGTAACATTTTTTTAACGGCAACCCGTGTTTAAGGTAACCGAAGCCACAGAAGATTCCAGTGATATATACACTCTAAAAAGGAAGGGCTATTAAAGAGATAAGATATTTGGAGAACATACTCTCTGTAGCGTTAAATAGCGGAGGAGGGAGATAACTTGGGAACTCTGGTAAAGCCACCAAACACTATGTGAATAAAACTGTTAGAAGAATCAATTTTCCTTACTGCAGAGATTGTGTTTTCCTGAGCGCGATGTTTATACGTTGGCTCCTTTCCCACAACACAGAGACATTAAACTCTCGCGCAGGGCCCCATCCAGCGCTCGCTGCGGCGGCTGGAGAGGTTCGGGGTGACTTCGTTGCAGGAGCTGAGGGACCCTCGCACAAAACCCGCCGTCCCACGCCACGCACGTGGGTCTCGCCCATCCCACGAAGCGCATCCCACCCGCAGAGGCGCCACCAACTCATCACACGGGTGAGCCGGCACCGCGGAGCCGGTGTTTGCCGCCTGAGCTGAGCCCTGCAGGGCTTTCCTCTGCAAACTGGGCTTTGCAGCGAGTCGGGTCGCACAGCAAAGCCAGGACATCCAGAGCGGCCTCTGCCCCGAGAGCTATCAGCCTGAAGTGCGCAGAGCCAGCTTTAACGCCAGTTATTTACAGAGTTACATGGGCCGTATCCAGCACTCTTGGATCAGCCCCCAATCTCATAATGAGATTACCAAGTTTATTTTAGTTGAGAAAGATACCAATAAAAAGGATTTAAAAATCCCTCGGAGTCTAGCCATACCCCAGAGCACCCAGCCAGTGGGAGAGTTCCTAAAACTTCTCAGTTTGTTTTCCTTTCGGAGCAGAGCCGAGGCCGCTGCCTCCCGCATTTCTGTGCATTAGCAGCGTCTTCCCAGGTTGACCCCATCTATTATGGATGCGCTAAAATCTTCATGTTCTGAATGGAAACTGCATTATTCATGGCTCTGCTTATAGCTTGTCTTTAAAAGCCCTGCAGCCTTTTAATGAAATGCTCTGATTTTAACATCAGCTAAGACCAGATATTTTTGTTTAAATTTTTTAAAAGTAATCTCTGTGGATTTTTCTCCCACGTTCTCCCCCTCTCTTTGAAGGCTCAAGGCCACTCGGAAGACGGGATGGCGGCGGCGGACAGAGGCAGACGAAAAGGCGGGAGGCTTTGGGGAGCTGCAGCCACGTGCCGAGGCCCCCGCGCCGCCCGCAGCCCCGCACGGGGGGTCGAGGTGCTAAAGCCCCTCTGGCTAACCGTGGGGCATCGGCTCGCTGCTGCGGCCAGCAAATGCACCGGCCGCACGCCGCTGAGCCTGCTCCAGCCTCGGGCAAACGTAGCTTCTCCCGGGAGGGCTTGCGTTGAGTCGTACCAAGGTTTTCTTGCAGTTTTCATGTAACGAGGGAAGGGAAGATGGAAGGAGTGAGACGGCTTAGGTGGTGTTGGGCAGAGCGGGGGTTAGGTACAGACGGCGTAGGCAGCGGGTGGTGGCTGGGACGGAGGGGTGTGGGGACACCACAACCGCCCACCCCCACCGAACAGCCTACAGCGCAGCCGTGTCCCCAGGCTGGAGCGAGCTGGGGCAGAGCCGTCGGCCCTGCCTGGTCTGGAGGCGGGGGGGGGGGGACCCCCAAGCCTGGGCGCGCAGGGGCACAGCACGGAGCAGATGCAGCGCCCGCGTGGGCACAACCCCGGCCGTGGGGCTGCCTCCGCCTCCACCTGCAGTGAATTTGGCCTAATGGCTTAAACACAGATCCTGTTTCCATGCAAACATCCCAAGTGTTCTGTCCCTGGTGGCGGGGAAACTCCTTAAATCAAAGCCGGGCGATCCGATAGCCGGTCCGCAGCTATGTGCTTTATTGATCGCATCTGGGCTGCCGGGCTCCGCGGGGCTGGGACGGGGCTGCGGCAAACTGCGGGCTGGATCCCCGGGGACACGTTTCTTCCCTCCCCGCTGCTCCGTCACCCTGGCCCTGCACAGCCCCTGACGCCGAGTGCTGGAAGGAGAGAGAAGAAACGCAGCGAGCCTCTGACAGCACAAGCCTTTCTGAGCGTAATACCATGGATTCCTTTTGTTTCGCCAGTTCCCATGAGTTTCTAAGCACATTGAATGCGGTTATTATTGTTTGGTATGGTTTTGTGCTAATTCCTTGTTACCTCTGAGACTTGGGTATAGAAAGGTTTGAAAAAAACCGAGAGATTTGAGGAATTTCCCTTCCTCTCCCTCCAAATGTGATTAAACACAAATCTCTCCTCCCTTCGGCGCAGGGATGGACGTGCCACGGCAGCGGCTGGCAGCGCGGTGCCGGGGTGGCCGGCCGGGTTCACGGGTCTGTGCCGCGGCTGAGCAGCTTCCCACGATCCCAGGCTCATTCCCGAGCCGTTCCTGGTAACTCCTGGTCGTTAATGGCGTGGGACGTGCCGGCGATGGCGGGGTCCCGCGCAGCCGTCCCGCCGCACTGTCTGCCATGGCTGAGTTGCTGTCTGGGATGGAGCATCACGAGTGACGTTGCACCTCTCTGCCCGGGCTTCAATTACGTGAGAAGAAGGTTTTTTGAGGCAATCAAAGGTTTCACAGCTTATGGTGACAGGCGCTGCCCTTGGGAGCGAGGCAGGGGAAGGCAGGACGGGGGTCTTGGGGGGCAAAGCGGGGCGCAAGCTGCGGCGAGCCTGGCCAAGCAAAGGCAGAGGGGTCTGCACCCGCCCGCTGGCTCTCCCCAAACGTGGGCGCTGCAGCACGGGCAGGACGATGCCGCTGTGCCCGGCAGCGTGGCGGCTGCTCGGCACGTCCCGGCAATGCCCCGGGGAGCAGGGCAGCCCCGGCTCGGGCTCGAGTCCCCGCACGGCTCGGCGGGATGCCTGCACCGTCGCTTCTGCTGGGACCTCTGCGCTCCCGCGTCCTCCCTCTCCGCCTGTCAAGCGCCGCTGATGGGAAGCGAGCGGCGCGGCCCCTCGGGGAGGTGGCAGTCATGTCCCATTTCAGAGGCAGGATTCTTCCCGTCACATTGTTTTGTCTGTAAGCAGGTCACCTCTCCTTTCCATAATATCACATTTCCAGGACAGCGCTGCCCGCAGACCTGCCATTCATGCTCGATTGGAGAGCCGTTGTTGCCTGCAAAGAGCGCAGATATAAGTGATGTCTTAATTCATTGCACATTCTTAAATAAAGGAGAGAGAAAGAAAAGGAGCGGCTCAAGGTCAACACTCGTTGCTGAGTGAGATTTCTTCAGCAGATTGTCTAAAATAGCCTGGAAAAAAATAAATAAAAGCAAACTGATGGACACGCTATATTGAGGTAATAGGGGGGTGAAGATGAAAGGAGAAGAACCAGCTTGACTGCTAGCTTGGTGTGAGAACAAAACCTTTGCAAAATTATTCTCAATTGGTACTTTAATGGCTGACCTGAATGCTTAAAAAAAAAAATAATTGCTGACTTGATCATTGCAGATGCTGAAGACATTTGTGCATGGATAAAGCTGGGACTATCCTTCACAAATTATTTAGTGAATCAAACTCTTGAATTCTTGCTGGAGCTGAGCAAATTCATTTGAAGTCGGAAGAAAGACTCTCCATTACTTCCTGGAGCATCGGATCAGCCCCCTGAAAGCATTTAGGAGGCTTTTATTTTGCTTTGTGTTCCACAGATATTCCTAGGAGTACTTTGGGGGGGGTTGTTAACTGGAATTTTTGGTGGAAGATGAACTTTGCGGATTGCTGGTGCGATACATGGGACCAGAGATGCTCTCCAGAACGAGTCAATTAATCCTGCTTTGCAGGAAGGTCTTCCCCTTGGTGGACAAAATAATGGCATGAGACTGTGCTGCCCAAAGCACAGAGAGGCAAGTCACAGGTATCACTGAAGGGACTCATTTGCAAGCTGGTTTCAATATAACAACATAAAGCAGCAGAACAAGCTCAAGAAATTAAATAATGGCTAAGAAGCCGCAACTGCATTTGTATATCCCTCATGTGTTAGGACCATACTCACGGAGTCAGCCATGGACCGTGCTTTCCTACGTGAAAATACAGCACCCCACGTGCTGGCAGAAACTTGCACTGTTTTAATGAGCTGTAATTATTACGTTGTTTCTTGAAAATAAGCATTCGAACAAAAGATATACTAAAAAAATGGCAAAATATTGCCAGGATGGGGTGGAGTAACTTGCAAGCCCGCAGCTGGAACCGCGGCATCACTTGATGGAGTTGGATTGCCCGTTCCCAAAGCGCTGGGTCTGGTTTTCCCAGGTGTGAGCGGACGCAGAAGGTACCGGCCATCCCTCGCAGCGTCCTCGGGAGAGGAGGGGTGGGAGCCTCCCGCCCGCGTCCCTCTTGAGCCACATCCCCGCGTTTGCTGCTCCGGTTGGATGTTCCCAGCGAGAGCACAGGTAACGAACGTGTGTTACATTCAGGATGTCACATCATAAACAGTGTCAGAAACAATTCCCAGAGCGCGTGTGTGACAAACGTTAAACATGAGCTGGGTCTTCGTACCCTGATGTGACGCAGCGGAGACAACGCAGCCGCCTGGAGAGGGAGCGACCGAACTGCTGGAGAGACAGGTAACGCCATGGCTGTATTTTTGTCCCAAACACGACTTTCCGGATAAAAAGAAAATATTGCTGAAAAGAAAACATGCGTTAAAATGTGGGCAGATGCCTCAGAGGATGTTTCATGAGCGCAGTGATTACAACGGTGCTGACAGCTTCCTGGCACGGAGAGCTGCCGAGACTGATAACGCCTTCAGTGGCAGGGCACGAGAAATGCTGTTACGTACACGGGAGGGAGTTTCTGACCGTTAAATGCCACAGAGAGCGAGCGCCTAAGTGTCCTTGGACAGCAGGACGAGCCGGAGATGAGTGGGCTGGGAAGGTGCCATGCCTCGGCAAGGTGAATTATGCAGCACTTCCCGTGCAGCAGCAACACCGCGGGAGAAGCGTTATGGTGGCAAAAAGTCCAAAGTTAGGAAAAGACGGACTGACGTCGTCCTTTGCGTGAGGCCCTCTCTTCCCCACCCTCCGCGCAGGCATATAGTAAGTCCCAAGCTGTAGTAACGGGGTCGCACAGGTCGGGGGGTTCCGCGACGTCTCTCGTTCAGGGCCGGAACGCAGCGGCTCCGCCGACAAGCTGCTGTTTCCCGCTCGGGCTTGTCAGCGCTCGCGGGTGGATGGAGTCACCGCTTTCCGGCAAACAACAGCAAACCCCAGAGCCGTGCGTCGTCACCCCTCCCCGGGCTCTCCTCCGGTGCCTGTTCCTGCCCTACCGCTGCCTTCGCCTCTGTGAAGCACGATTATTTCCACAACTGATGCGAGTGCCTGCCAGATCTCCCACTTGCTTAGCGAGAGCTGAAGCAGAGCTATCACAAGATTAAAAGAATTGGCAGTTTTGAGTGCCCAATTTGAGGCAGCTGAGTTTTTTGATGGTACTTGGCCTTTTATCGAATACTCTCTACGTTCAAAGCACAGCTCCTGACGGCGTCCTTTGGAGCCACGAATGTTTAGCGTTTCTGAAATCAGCTCCCGTGATCTCGGATTTGAATATCCAAGAAATAAGGCGCACGTGAGATGTCATGCACACCGGTGAAAATCACGGCGCAGGGTACAGCATTTTAATGGCAAAGATACAGTAAATTCCGATGGGCAAAGCGCAAGCTGCCATTGCTCGAGGCTCAGCACGTGGCCGAGCTCGGCCGTGTTTTCCAGGCGGGAGGACATGAAGGGCACATCCCAGGCACAGAGACGCCCTCCCGGTTTTGAAGCTCCTGCTGTAAAGAGACCTGATGAAGAACAAGAGCATCGCAAAGAAACGGTTGCCAGAATTCAGCGTATTTTTTTCACAAGCTTCGTTCTTGGGAACAGATTAACCATTTTGGCTGAAACTCCCCAGAACAATTTAGCTTGAGGCAGACACTGGCATGGAGAATTTCATCTCAAACAATTAAAGTTTGGCAAGGCCGTGAGCAACCGAAAACACAGTCTTGTAACGTGTAGAGTGGGATAAGCTCGGAAACAGGCATTACACCCGGTGCCCCATTTACTCATCTATGTCTGTAATTATTTGCTTAATCACAGAACACTTTTAATACTGTAAGCATAATTAATGCATTATTAAGAGCCGTGCAGGCCATAAACCTCCTCATGTCATAAGCAGAATAATTTGCATTTGCACACATTTCTTCATCCAAAGATCTTAAAGCACTTTCCTGAAGTAGACATCATTAACCCCAGGTTACAGATGGTGAAACTGAGACGGAGCGAACGTAAAGCCAATTGCCTCTTCCATCGCTAATGTCCTCGCCCGGCAGATCGCTCAGACGGGGCGTCGTGCACCGGAATGCACAATCGGCGGGTCCTGCTGCCGTGGGGAGGATCCGGCGCGTGCTGAGCTGAACCACCGCCTCTCCGCGGATGCTCACCCGTTTCCCTGGCTCAGGGTTATCCCCGCCATCGGAGAGCGACTGCTGGAATCACCCCGACCAAGGCCGCAGAGCGGAGGCAGAAGGACGGCACTGACAATCGCAGCGATGCCGTGTGCGGGGAGATGCCCGGAGCCCGAGCTCCGCCGTCGCGGTGTCCCGCTGGGGAGGGGGCTCGGGCAGACGGAGGGTGGGCAGCGCTGGGGGACGTCTCCAGTCGCCATCATGCAGAGCCCCGAGCCTGGCGCCTCGGGAGCCCCACGCTCCCCGGTCAGCAGGAATTTCAGAGGCGAGATTAAAATATTTTGGTTTGGATTGGAACTTACTTCCATTTACATTTCTTTTGGAGATGTTTGGAGAGCAAAGCCGAACACACCGGCTGTTCCCCAGTATTAGACAAAAGGCGTTCCGCGCTCCGTGCATCCTCTCAGCTTCCTGGGACCGAGCAGGGCTGCAGGTGAGCCTTGGCACAAGGAAACCAGAGATCCGGAGGAACAAACAGGTTTTTCTCTTTCCTCCTTTTCTGCCCCACCTCCCAGATTGCAGAGCACCTCAGCGGCCTCTTTCCTTTCCCAGGGGGAGAGGAGCGGTGCAGGGACAGAGATGTTGGCTGGGCCAGTTTGCGCCGGGAAGCTTCCAGAGGCGGGAGCTTTGATCCTGAGGTTGGATCCTGAAACTCAAACCCGTGCAGCATCATCCGCCAAGCATCCCTGGTGTTCCCGTGCCGAGGGAGCAGGGACGACGGGCTAACCTCCCCCCTGAGCTTGGGCTGCAGGCAGCTGGTGGCTGCAGCGTTCACCTCTGTCCTTCCCAGGCTCTGGGTGCCTTGCCAACGGGTAACAGAGGATGCACTCACTTCGCTTCTGTTTATGCAGGTGCTAGTCTGAAGAGCAAACATTATTGCTTATCAAATATTTTGCAATTCATTTCCTGAAAGAGCAGCAGACCAGTGCGCTGTGGCAGAGCCCCGGCAGCATCCGTCGCGGCGCTGGTGCTCAGTGGAACAGGAGAGCAAGAGAAACCTTCCATCGCTCTCGGCGTGTCCGCTGCGTGCTCGGCTTTGCCGTGTGCTCCAGCCGTTCCCTCCAACCTTCGTGCAAAGGGGAGGCGGCGGGGTGGGGGGGGAGCAGCACCCTGCCCTCCGCCGAGGGACCCCCGGTCGCCAGCATCGCCGGCCGCCCCGTGCCTGCATCGCCGTGCCGTGCTGCGAGCTGTCTCGGGGTCGAGTTGTCTCCCTCAATCTGTCTGGTTTTGATCAGGGTTTCCGTCCCGGAGCTGAGAGACTTCCCCCGATGACAGTTTCGTCAAAACGATTACATTTCGACACAAATCCTGGGTTTTGACAGCTCAACATTTTCTGACAAAAACCAAAACAAAACAAGGCGCTCTTGGAAATTTCTCAACCAGCTGCAGCGTAACGTTGATGAGATTGTACATATTTGGGTGAGAAAAGGAATGGGAAACAACCCTAAGCTTTCCTAGCTCGGTTCCCGAGGATTGTATTTCAAAGCGTGCGACAGACCTGACAAACCCCGGGCCCTGGCAAACACGGCGAGCCGGGTGAAACGCAGCTGCCATCCGTCACGGTAACACCGCGCGGGAACCGCTTTGGACAGCAGGCAAAGAAAATTACAGTCATGAGAATTTAGGGAGGGAAAGAATCGGTTCTTTTCACCGGAGCTCGTCGAGGAGGTTTGCTGCGGGAAGAGCGACGGGGCTCCGGTTACTCGGCGCGGCCGGGAGGTACCGACCAGCCCAGCGTGTTTCCATCAGCTCACCCATCACCGGTGCCAACGCGCAGTTTAATAGTAATTGGCTGAGAAGTGTCAGCTATTCGAACCCATCTTGCCTTTTAACGTTTTTCCTGCCTAACTGCAACCTGCTTGCCCGAAATTTTAAGCTCCTCCAAGGCTGAGCTGTGGCAGCTCCAGTTTGCCGACAGTCAGGTCCCTCCTCTGCTCTCTTCTTGCGGGTTCTTCAGCTCCTCTCCTCGTGTCTCCTGCACCCTCGGTCTGGAAAAACAGAGTACGTGGGAAAAAAAACCCCCAAACCAGCCTGCCAGCATGTTCTTCTGTTTCACAAGTTGCACTGCAAAGAGAAGAAACTTTAAAAAAAAATATTTACAGGATGTTATTTTGGTTTAAAAAAAAAAAAAAAAGTAGTGTTGACAAAAACAAAACTGTGCTTGAGTTTGGGTTTTTTTTTTTTCAATAGCCCCAAAATATTTATCAAGTCTGTCTGTCTGGGTGAAAGGAGCACAGGGCTGCACAGGAGGATTTCTAGGCATTCAGAAAAGCCTGGATTTGCCGTGTTTTCTGTGGGAGATGGGGACAGGGAAACGGGTACGGATGGGGAGGCACCGCCTGGCACTCCATCCGCGTGCTGGGGAGAAATCTGTGCCGGGGAGAAATCTGTGCCGGGGGCTGCCCCCGGAGCCCAGCCGCTCCTGCCCGGCGGTTTCTGCAGGGCCGGCACCGAGAGCCCAGCTCCGCAGCCGCTGCGACTTGGGACACGCAGCTCCTTGGCACCGGAGAACCGGAGCGGCAGGGAAAGGCTTGATGTTAATTGAGAGCGATGTCTTTGAGATAGGAGAATTTGAAAAATGAGACCTTAAACATGGCTGTGCTAGCTATTAGGGGGACTGCTAAGAGATGGAGGAGGGGGTGGAGGGCTTTTCCTTTTTGAAGAAGTCTTCTTGGTTCCACTGGATAATCCCAATTTACAAAACAGCTGAGTTTTAAAATGCTGCAATAATCCACTCATTAGCCCTCCCTGCGAACCAGTGCCTCCGGGTATTTCCAGTGGAAGGTGGGACGGGTGCTTTAGGAGATAACTGCTGCACACGCCTGAACCCCTTAGGAGGTGGAAAACGCTAATTTTGGTGAATTCCTCTGGGTGCACAGGCAGCTGCCCGGCAGGAGGGCCACGCCATGCCGTGCCGTGCCATGCTGTGCCGTGCCGTGCTGTGCCGAGTCATGCCATGCCGTGCCGTGCTGTGCCGTGCTGTACCGTGCCATGCCATGCCGTGCTGTGCCATGCTGTGCCGTGCCGTGCTGTGCCGAGTCATGCCATGCCGTGCCGTGCTGTGCCGTGCTGTGCCGTGCTGTACCGTGCCATGCCATGCCGTGCCGTGCTGTGCCGTGCCGTGCTGTTCCGTGCTGTGCCGTGCCATGCCGTGCTGTGCCATGCTGTGCCGTGCCGTGCTGTGCCGAGTCATGCCATGCCGTGCCGTGCTGTGCCGTGCTGTGCCATGCTGTACCGTGCCATGCCATGCCGTGCTGTGCCGTGCCGTGCTGTTCCGTGCTGTGCCGTGCCATGCCGTGCTGTGCCATGCCATGCCGTGCCGTGCCGTGCTGTGCCGTTCCATGCTGTGCCATTACGTGCTGTGCCGTGCCATGCCATGCCGTGCTGTGCCATGCCATGCCATGCCGTGCTGTGCCATGCTGTGCCGTTCCATGCTGTGCTGTGCCATGCCGTGCTGTGCCGTGTCGTGCCATGCCATGCCGTGCCATACCGTGCCGTGCCGTGCCTGCAGCGTGACTCACGGCGAGGCAGCCAAGCTCCGCACAGAAATTCTGCTCGGCTGTGCACCAGCCTTCAACAGCAACGCCGGCTGCCCAAGGAATTGCGGGGTTGGGAAGCGGGTCAGAGGAGCACCCGAAGAGGCATTTCTGGCATCAGCTGTGGAAACCAAGAGCAGTGCTGGGGCTGGGAAGAGCGCAGAGCTCCTGGGGTAGCTCCTGGATGGAAGATGATCCAGAGAAACGATGGAAGGCAGAACGGAGCTGCTTGCCATGGGTGCCAGGCTGGAATCAGCCCTTTCGGAACTGGCCAGCAGAAAGAATACCCTCGAGCAGGTCCTTGGTCCTGGAGGTGTCAGGGTCCCGGACCACCCCCCAGCCCCTTGGCTCCAGGGCTGGTGCTGGGTGCATGGGAGGCACCGGGGCGCCCGAGGAGCCATCCCTCCGCAGCCTGGGCAGGGACATCGGCTTGCAAGGCACCAAGGGAAAAGCAAGCAGGTCAGAGATGCGGGTGGGAGCCCGCTGGCAGAAGCTTCCCAAAACCATAACATTCGAATGAAATATTTCGGTTTCGACGAAGCGACATTGTCTTGCCAAGCACATGCCCGCCCCGGCGTCAGCTGGAGGAGCCCAGCGCTCTGCGTGCCGGCAGCCCTCCGTCCCCGCCGCGTCTCTGGGTCCCCGCAGCCCCTGCCGGCGCTCAGACCTCCGGCCGGAGCCAGGAATGTGTGACCAACAGATTTTAAACTGTCCAGGAGTCGAGCCTCTGACAAAAGAGTCTGTCTGCTCCCAGAATTACCCACAAATAGTTTGATTTCCCAAGCCCTTTAAACTGTGATATTCTAATAACGTTTCCAGGGGAGAACTTCATACACACAAAAGATACCGACGGGCCCGGTTGCCCCTTACTGCTTGCAAGTAATTCCTTTACTGAAGGATTTCTTCTTTCTTTCTGAGCAGCATTTAAAGCGGTGCTCGTCCCGCGGTGCTGAGGCACCAGCCGACCGCCGTAACGTGCAATCAGCCCGAAGCGAACCTGATTGCAAACACAATGCCAAACTGGCCATCGGGGCTGAAACGCACCCCCCCCTCCCCGGAGCCCCCCGCAGAGCAGCAGAACAAAGAGGGAAAACACAAGAAGATTTCTTTAAAAAGCTGTTTCCATTTTCCATGGCATTGTTCAGTGGGTATGAAGCTAAGCTATTTCCCCTGGGGTTCAGCCCAGCCTAAAAACAGGCACAACATCTTTTACCATAACTGGATGTGCCTGCAGAGCCCCACGGCGTGTCGGCAGCCCCAGCACGTGACATCAGGGACTTTTCTAAAGTGCGTGGACCGCCCCTTGTCCGGGATGCTCCCAAATTTGCTTTTAAGCGGCGTGCTCTACCATCGCGGCGGGAGAAGGCACCCAGCCTCGAGCTGCCGGAGGGCTGCAGCAGAGCCGCGGGGGAGAGGGGGTGCGCAGCTGACAACGGCAGGCGAGCACGGGCTTGTTTTAAGCAAAGATTTAAAGGCCACCGCAAATGTTAGCGCGTCCTTTCAGCGCGGTGCTGAGCGGCAGCCCCGGCTCTAGCCGGCGGGCTCTCCCCCAAGTTTGCAAAGCCTTGTGCCTACGTGGGTGACGCTGCCGATGAGTCCTTCAAAATGTCACGGAGCTGGCGTCTCTCCTTCCCTTCTGTTCTTTCCAGCCGCTCCCCGGCGGGGAGGGGGGAAAACCCATCAGGTTACCCCTGAACACAGCCCTCCTTGATGTCTCCAGCCTCCCATTAGCTCGGTACCCCCCGCGACGCCCAGCGCCGTCGGGAAACGCCGTCACCTTTTGCTCCCTTTCATCCGCTCCGCGACATTCACACGTTGCCGTACGGGGCAGGGAAGGATTTCCATTTTGAAGGATGCCGACGAGACCCCGGGGGCTTGCCATTAAAAGGAAGATGAGGAACGAGAGGAGAAGAAAAAAGGCGAGCCCAGCCACCTCAGCTCTTTCTTTTCCCTTTTTCCCCCGAGTCAGAAGTTCCTAATTGGTCCGAGCTCTGCAGGTGCCCCCCCTCCCCGGACCACCGACCCCGCACGGCTCGACGGAGCCGCTGCCAGCCCCTGCCTCGCCGCTCCTCTCCCTCCCAGCAGAGACGCTCATTTCTGCAAAGATGTGACAGAAAAGGTGGAATAAATAATTGCAAAGATCTGACAAACATTTTTGTGGTGCGAAATGCATTCGGGGGGAAGGGCGAAAAAATAAATAAGAGGGAAAGGTTTTGAACTGATGAAGAAAACAGGGTCTTGTCAGAGTATCCCGGAGAGACCCCGTTTCCCATTAATGGAGAAAGCAAATTGGAGGCTAATTGCTGGATTTGTAGAGGGTTTTTTACGTCGTATGAAACAGGATCTGTGTTATGATTCATGCGTTCTGTGCACCAAGCGAGCAACTTCAGGAGGCAAGCTGCTTTAGCAATCAAGCATCACCGGGGTTGCTCACGACAATGATTTCTGAGGCGGTGCAGTGCCCCGGCACCAGCGGCAGGGTGGGAAGGGGCCGGCCAGCTCCACCTCCGTGTCGCTGCAGAAGGACCACGCGCGTCCCGCGGCCGCGAGCCCCCCAAGCGCTGGGCTGGAGCGCCCGATGGTCCTGCAGCTCCCCGCAGTGCCTCCAGCCCCTCGCCCCGGTTCTGCTTGCTTCTCTCCTTGTTCCGAGAGAGAGAGAGGGAATTAAAGGAAGATGAAGGGCAGAACGGGATGAAGACAGGAGAGGTGTTTTCCTGATGGCTGAGCAGACTTCATTCTGGGAGGCTGCGGGGCATCTCCTACAGAACCAGCTCATGAGGAGCGGAGCCCGGTGCCTGGTGGCTCCTGGGGGCTATCGCCTCTGCACCACGATTGCAGATGGTCGTCTTCAAGTCCCGGTGGGAGTCGGATCATCGTGGTGGGGGAAGCAGCGCAGAGCCTGTGTTTGCACGCTAGCTGCCCCACGTTTTCCAGCTGGGAAACTGATGAGCAAGTTTCAAGGCTCCTGAAAGCGAGACCCAGCCGAGCATCGGTCAGCACGTGTCCCGCAGGCTCCCCCCGCAAGGCCACCCACGTTTCGTGCCCGGCGAGTGGTTCCCATCCCGCGCTCAGCCGCAACCCTCCAGCCACCCGCCGCCGTCGGCCCCCGGGACCGGGGAGCTCACCCCGCTGCAACCGGCGCGGCGCGGCACGCCGGGTGCTGGAGCTGAACACCCCCGCAGCTATTAAGGGAAAAGGAGCAGCGTCACGCTCGGGAGTCTGGCGTGCCGCTTTGTCACATAGTAACGGGAAAATATTTTATGCATCAAAAATAATATTTTGGCAAGATCCTTCATACGCACTTGTAAGTGCTTATCTCCACGCGGGAAGCTGGATGCTGGAGGCCTTTGGACTCGGATGCTTTTTGTTCTTTGTAAAAGGCCCAGCCTGGTGTAGGTGCTGCCGCAAAGGGAAAAATAAATACTGAGAGATGAATAAATACCCTGTTGTCTGCTGCACTCACCAAACTGTTTCTGTTCTTAAAATAATTGTATATGTGTTAAATGTCGACTAATTAATGTGCACATATTTAGAGAAAGATTAACAGCAATGTAATCAATGCAGATCTATTATGGTTAATTACGTATGTGTATCTATTACAAACCTCCTAATCTTCTATAAATATGGTTTTTATAATCACTTCGTTAGCAGGTATCTAAAGTAATGCAAAGAATTTGCAATACAAGTTAGATCCTGGCTCCGTTCCAGCTCAGGTAATTACACCCTGGCCTCACTCAATCCCTCTGCAGCTTCCCCCGGGAATATATTTATTTTTACCTTCCTATCTAAAACTGTCTAATAGCGTCACTGATAACGGTGTGCCGTGTCGCACCCCAAAGGGCACCGTGGCATCGCAGCAGCGGGTGGGATGAGCGATGTCTCTGGACTGAACCTCAGAACATGCTGTGTATGTTTAGTCCATCAAAAACTGAGACTGGGCTATTATTAGTCCCCACAGAATATCAGTAACAGCTTTCTAGGCTGGGGAAAAGCCGCCGTTAAATAATGAGGAGGATCTGAGAGGCTTGTTGGATGAAATCTCTCGGACTCTCCGTCTGGGCTCCTGCACCACACTCATCACCGCGCTCCACAGCCACCGCATTCCTCCGGGGACCGACGCTCAAATCCTGCCTATGCTGCAGCTCGCGCAGGGTCTGATCCACCCTGACATCACGGCAGCGCGTAGGGGAAGGGAGGTTGTGATGCACCCGGACCCCAGCGCAACCCCAGGCGGGGGGGGCTGGGTCGCCCGGCCGCGGATCCGGGGGCCGGCTGCGGGCAGGACTCAGGGGTCCGGGCTGGGAGGAGGAAGACCACGGCCCGGCAGCCCGGTGGAGAGCGGTTCCTTTCCACCCCTGCCCAGGCTGCCGTGCTGCCTCTGGGTTTTGCAAGCACCAAGCTCTGTTGGCTTTTTCTTTTTTCTTTCTTTTTTTTTTTTTTGAGCAATGACCTTGGGAGGAGCGTGCCGGGGTGAGATCTGTCATGCACGGCAAATGGTAAAGAGGTGGCAGCTGCGTAAACGTCAGGCTGTCCGGAGGGCTCAGGAAGCAAAAAACAACATACATGTTTCACCACAAGTCCAATTACACTGGGGTTAAGTTTGGCACTTCAGTAGTCAAAACATCTTTCAAATGTCTCCTTGGGCTGGAAAACCCCCTCCAATAGCCGCAGAAAGGAGGAAGCGTAACCCAATCTGCTGCTCCAGATTATTCAGTGTTCAACCATGTAATTGAGATTAATCACTTCTTCCTGTGATGCCCAGAAATACCTTTCATGTCTGGAGCACTCTTCCTCGTTCTGAGAGACTTGAACTTTGATACTTGCGGGGCGATGGAAGTGGAGGGGGAGAGGGCAAGGTGGGGATCCGTCAGCCGGGCATGCACCAGCACGTGCACCAGCACTTGCACCAGCACGTGCACCAGCACTTTCACCAGCACGTGCACCAGCACGTGCACCAGCACTTGCCAAGTGTCTCGTGCGGGTCTACAAGGTGAGACACCGCTCGTGTGGGAGCCGAGGGGAAGCGGCTTCTCTGCCTCCATCCCATCATGTCGTGCCTCATCATCCCAGAGGCCCGTGTCGTGATGAGAGGAATTATTTAGCTGGCTAACTGGCAAACCCATCTCACGTGAGCTTTCCTGGTTCTGTGGTAGCGCCAAGCCAGGCACAAACCGTCCCTGCCTGCTCCCGCACAGGATACAGCACGGTTCAACACGCTCTGCTCTCCGGCTTCCACCAGCCAGCTCCGGAAAGGTGAGGAACCCTTTCCGATGCCGGGGGTAAATACGGCTCCTTCCATCAGTAGTGTGAGCGTAGCACTGCGCTGCAGACGTGTAGGTTTTCTCTTACGATTCTCTGGGATTTGGTAACATCGATGTGCAATGGCCTGAAAAGCTGTGGTGCTTTCCCAGCCCGGAAGAGGTGGGAAACTCCCTTTAGTCTTCGTAAGAAAAGTATGCGTGACCTTGCTTGCTTTTTCCTTCGTGTTGCTGTCTGTTGGGGCTGATGGTTGTGAAGCACATCCTGCAAGAGGGGCAGAAAAGAAAGGTGCCCAGGGCCAGGCAGCGCGGGTTTGGTGTTAAGCACATCCCAACCACAGGGACGGTGTCACCGCAGGGACATGGGGCACGTCCCGGGACATGGGACCGGTGAAAGCAGCCCGGCTGGGGTGAGGAGCTGAGGTGTGACGGTGAGAGGAGCCTGGGTTCCTGCGCAGAACGGGTTACGGAGGCGCTGGGCTGTGCGGAGGGTTGTGCTGCCGGCACAGACATGCATGCAAGCTTTGCTTTTCCATTTTAACCTAAAGACCCTAAAATATTGTGTTCCAGCTGACAACTAATAAAAGCTGTCGTGTCCTGTATCACAGCAAACATCTGCCAGTGGTATGGCTCCCAGTGGGATTAAAGCTCCAACAGGAGTTCAAGGTCTTTTTTGGGGCTTGCTGAAAGGGAGCAGAGGGAGAAACAGGAGTGCGCGAGTCAGGGCTTTCCCTCCGAACAGAGATGCTCCTGACCTCCTCTTGGCCAACCACGTAGGAAGAGCCACTTCGGATGAAGATGGGTCAGAGCCCAGAGAGACTGTCCAAAGGTCAGCAGCATCCCAACCGCGGGAGATGTGTGACACCCGCTGCCTGGGTAACTGGAGAAGGAGTTAGCTAAGCTGTTGTAAGGCACGGATTTAACGGCGTTTCTTCCCCAGCATTAGGTAGGCCGCTATACGTTTATTGGTTCTGCTCTCAGGACGGGATAAGCTTGCACATTACCGGGGCTTGCGCAGAGCCTCAGAGCCCCTTCTTGGCATCGGCAGCGCTCGGCCTTTTGTGTGCTTTAAAGCTGAGCGTATGTGTGTTTAGACGAGCGGAGCCTCGGCAGACAAGCACCGTAACTGATGTGAGCGAGGCGCTCAGACCTCTGCCCCGTGCATCTTACCAATAATAACCAGCGGCGAAGCAAACCGCTGCCCACCCTCTGCCTGACCTGCTGCCCTCTGCGGCTGCTGTGCGTGGCCGTGGCAGGGCGTGCAGGAGGGCCGTGGGGCAGGAGCACCGGGGAAGGCGGGCGGAGGGGTCGGGCAGCGTGCCGGGGCTCCGTGCAGGCTGGGACGCTGCAGCCCGCGGGGGTGGCACCGTGGCCCCGTCCTGCTCCCCGGGGAGCCCGGCCGTGGACTTCCCACGGGGCTGCCCGTCCACCGGCAGATCCACGCGGCACAGCTCCCGGTGCGGTGTTGGGCGGCAGCTGCCGCGGAGAAAAATGCACGGTACCGGGCGAGCAAGGGAAACCCAAACAAAAGCAGTGTGTGGCAGCGCGGCAACTGTGCGCTAAGGAAATGAGTAAAGACCCTACAGGACTCACTAATGGCTTCCACCGCGTGCCTCTGTCTCTTACGAGGTCTTCGCTGTGCTAGTTTGGACACATCCCATATCCCACAGACCCTCATTATCCTACTTGTGTTCACCGCAGTTCTCCATAAATATTTTATGAGCATCCTTTTTGCAAGCCTTTCGTTTGGATTCGCCCAGCGAAACCGTCTGCATGGAAAGGAGAAGGGGGGGGGGAATGAATAACAAGAATGATCACGGAAAAGAGTGGGGGGATGGCAGGGAAAAGAAACCTCTATCTTTCCTCGATAACTAGGTTGTCTTGCCTGTGCTGTGGTCTGATAACGGGAAAGCAGCTGCGTCCCTTAACCGGGGGATCCGTGCAGAGGGCTTGTTGTCAGCACTGCTGCTCAGCTGCCTCTCCCCTCTCCTGCACGAATTGCCCAGGGGGACAGACCTCAGCCACCCCACGTCGTCCCAGAGCAGGGGGAGAGGAGAGGAAACGCAGCCCCAGCATCTTCTCTCCTCCCTCGTGCCGACACGTCCACCTGCCGTGCCCTACGTGGCTGTGAGGTTTTCGGGCCAGGAGTTGCTTCTCAGACCCCGAGCAGCCTTGCCAGATGGGAGTGTTTAGGCACACCTGATACCACACACGCCAGCCTGAGCGTGACCCCCGCCGAGCCGGGCTTCAGGCGCACGCTCCCGGGGAGTGCTCGGCACACGGCATCCTCCGGTCCGGGGCAGGGGCTCAGCCCCGTCCTTCCCCAGGCCAGGGCGCAGGCAGGGACGTCCCTCGCCGCTGCAATCTGCTCTCCGCCTGGCTCGGCCACACGTGCCGTGGCCCCGGGTTGCCTTCGGGTGCTGCCCTCCTTCCTCTCCCATCGCTGGGTGCTGTGTCCCCCGGCCCTGGGCTTTCTCTGCTGCGGTCTCCGAGGCACAATCCGAGCCCTTTCCACCGCTGCCTCCGCCAAGGGAGAGCCTCCTGCAGCATGCCTATCCTTCTACTTCACGAGCTTCAAGCCAGGGCTGGCTGGGAAGCAAGAATTCCATTTAGAAGGAAAAAAAAAAACAACCAACCAACCAACCCTGAGGTTTGGAAATTGGTTTTCATCATCATTTTGAAGAGCGAGCGAACTGTTGATGACTACGAGCCAGAAAGGGAGCCGCTGGCACTGCTCTCCCGGCTGCTCGTGGCCACGCACGTCACCGTGGGTACGAGATCTCTCCGGCAGATGCAGGATCTGGGGCAGATCTCGAACCGTTCCTGGGCTCTCTCCAGAGAGCTTCTGTTACGGAATAAATCTTCTCAGCTGAAGTGCTGTCCAACGTGATAACACTCCCGTCCCGGCGGAGAAGCTGCGCTGCAAATTCCTCATCGGCCGAAGCGTTTCCCAGAAAGGGGCGAGCGGGGGCCGAGCCGGGTGGGGCGAGGGGTGACGGGGGGGGCTGGAGCTGCCCCATGGCACCCCACTGCTGGTCCTCTGCATCCACAGGCCAAGCCCAAGGGGGGGCTCGAGGGTCGCTGGGGTCCCTCTGTAATTGAAAGGCATCTCGAGTGAAGGAGGTCAATGCAATAGGTGTCTTCCAGAAAAGCCGTGTTATCTAGGACCCTCAGTAGCCCCCACGTCCCTCCTGTGGCCGTGGAGCCCATACAGCCTCGACGGCTCGTAAGGAGACGTTTCTTTTCCAGCTTTTCCTTTATTGGACACTTTTTTGAGGTACGTGTTTAATGAACGAGGAGTTGGACTTCCACCCTTTCCTTTGCAAAAATACAGAGCTCGCCGTTGGGGAATTTTTCCTGCTGAGGTACATTCCTAAATAAATAAATAAAGCAGTTAAATAATTTCCCGTCTAATTGGTAAGAGGATGAAATAAGTGACCTAATCAGCCTTTTCTGTCTCTAATTTCTGCCTAACTCTGACATTACTTGCCCCAGCTTGACAGTACAGTAAGCCCAGCGTGTGTGTGGTGGAGTTGCTCCTGTTTACGCTGGAGCAATCGCGGGAAGCATCAGGCTCGTAGCCTCTAAGCTTTCCTCAGCTCCTTCTAATCCTATCAAACCGTACCTGGAGCTGCAGAGGCTGCGGAGCGTTTCTGTGCATCCCTGTTGTCCCTGCAGAGCTGCCAGGAAGGAGACCAGCCCGGATTCTTGTAACGATGCCCACACAAAGCTAAAAAAGTACCAAACTACCCCAAACACAACTTGTCTCCTGTGACCCACCGCAGCCCACTCTGGCTGTCAAGGCACGAGGTCAGCGCCCGATCCCGGGCAGCACAAGGAAAACGGCTCCACGATTTATTTGTTACGGAGACGGATGAAAAATGACCACGAGTCTCCTAAGGACTGGGTCGGGTCCCATCGCCTGCTCAGTCTCAGCAAGCAGAAGCAGAACCAGAATTTGGCTTCGTCCCTGATAGGGAGGAATTTGGTGTCTCACGACCGGCTTTGCTGAAGCGGAGCCATGCCGTCTCCTCTCGTCACCCCCGTGCCCACTGAAGGGCTGCACCGCAGCCCTACACTTTTTGCAATTTAAAATTATCTCTCAGTGCCATAGGAAGACGGTCTCATCTCTTCCCATAGGCGAGTTTCTCGCTCCTCTGCCTCTCTGTTGGATTATTTCCCTGAAATTTATCACCTGTTTTCCTTTCCTCAATCCCATCTTCCTAATTACACATTCCTCTACCTTTCTAAATCATTCCCCTCCCTTCTGCTTGCTGACACCCTTTAAGCTAGTTGAAGCTCACTGGCATGACACTTCTCCCTTGCTCTTCTGCCTCCACCACCCCAACATGCACAGCGTGCAGTCGTCAGACTTAGCCTGTGGTGTGTTCCCCACTCCGAAACGGCTTTTTCCTTCCTGGTTTCAGGGCTGGTCCTCCCAGCACAAACCGAAAAAGCCGTGAGATGAATTGCTCGTCCACACAGAGTAGAGGTTTCCCAGCAAGGGGGACCGCAGTCACGCTGAGATGTTGTCCGCAGACAGTCACCGCAGGTGAGAACGTCTGCCAAACCATGCAGATGGCCATCCTCTTCCTCCTCCTCCTCTCCAGCCCTGCTCGTGCTCCTCGAGCTCCCTGCTCTCCCTCCGCCTGGCCTCTCCCACACGCTCAACAGCCAAATTCTTCTGCATCGGCTTGTTTGTTTGCGGTGTGTGACCCGGCCCTGGCCGCACACGGGCAGGTCTGGTTCCCGGGGCAGGCACGCAGCGAGGGCTCTGTGCTGGCGAAGGAAACCCGCTGGCCACCGCTGCGGGCTGCGCTGCCTGGGTTCCAGCCCCCAGCAAAATTTGTCAAGTTAATCCGGTTTGGACACTGCTAACTTCTGCATCCTCCCTCCGCCACCGCCTTTCCCTCTCTCGGTGCCTCGTGCCGTGACTCCCCCAGACGGCTGCCTTATCTACATGCCATTTATTATTCGTCCTGCGTCCACAGTCTGTTTGTTGCCACATGAGACGGGAAAATAAAGTCAGTTCTGGCCTCAGGGGACCCTGTGCTCTGAAAGGAGAGGTGCACAGCGGCGAGAGGTGCTGGGGACTCAGCAACAGCGGTAACGTGGGACTTTCTAACCATGGTTTACATTACCAGCTCATTTCCTATGGATATCACGGATGGAATAAGAGCGAGAGCAACCGGCATGAGCCAGTGGATGCAGAGGGTGTCTGCAAGGGGCAGCACGGGAAAGCCGGTCCGTGAGCTGCCCTGGGCCATGCTCCTGTGCCTGCACAACCAGACGGGCCAGAGAGGCTCTTTTCTGATCCACACCGGCCATTAAAGGCGACGCTATTTATTTCTCGCCAATGGCATAGCAAGGCTAGCACAAGCAGAAGCTGCTGTGAAAGCTCCCCCACCTCGACCCAGGACGTTTGTGCACAGGTGGGTGGTGGGCAAGGTGGTGGGTGCTGGGCACGTGAGCCCTGCCCCGAGGCTGTTGCTTTGGGGGGGTCAGAGGGGAGGGTCAGGTTTCCCCCCACACTGGGAGCTCACCAGTTGTCCTGCTGCACGACCGCGCTGTCGAGATGCACAACCGCAGCCGAGGGCTCCGGGAAAGGCTGAGCCGGGAGCACGTCTCGGGGTGATGTGCAGCCCCCCAACTCCACAAGGCGCATCCTCGATGCCCGGGTGTGGGATGCCGGGGCAGGAGCCAGGCAGTGGATTTCTGCTCAGAGAAAACCATCCCGGCCACTTCCCTGCAGCTGCCGCTCCCAGGCCCTGGCTGCAGCGGTCTGTGGGGACACGGCGACGTTTTTCCGCAGAGGCAGGAGAGAGGTGCTGCTGCGGGAGAGGAGCGGTGGGGATCGCTCTCCCGGCCCCACGGTCTGCACCGGCAGGAGCACAGCGAGCTCTCCGCAGAACCCGTACGTGCATTTTCTGAGCCAGACCCATTTCTCCGCAGCAGCAAAGGTCCCCATGCAGCCCCACCGCTCCGCAGAGGAAGCGTCTCTCGCCCGAGGTGACACATGGCGGCACATTCCCGCTGCGGCAGTTCCCTCCGCTGCCGAGGAGGGGCTGGACGAGTTCCCTGCGGCTGCCGGCATGCTTGGGAGCTTATGTCTCTCACGAAGATGAATTTCAGAGGAGGGACCATTCATCATGCGTTATACCTATATTTATTTTAGTTCGGTCTTTGAGCATTTTTTGCTTTTGACAATTTGCTTTGCGCTGGGGAGAGATGAGCGGGGGGATGAAAGCGCGGGGCCGGGCTGAGGGACCCATCCGTCACGCTGCCCAGCACCGGCGCAGCCTCCCACGGTGCGGGGGGAAGAGGAAGGCTGCCGAGCCGGGACCGGGTTGTTCCCGCCAGGACCGAGGGTGAACGGACCTGCCGCTTCCTATTTAGCACTTCCAGCCCGTTTAATATTTCCTCTAAGGCGCAATGGCGTGGGGCAGCTTTTAGTATTGTCCTTAATAGGAGAAATTTAGGACTAAGGATGGCTGCAAACTGGGAAAAAAAAAAAAATCCCCCAAAATAGGGCAGGCCACAAAGACAAAACAAGCAAGCCGCATTTTCTTTTCTCTGAGAAGTTCACATTTTTTCACCGGAAAAAAAATAAAATATTAAAGCAAACAAGTTTTGAGGCTTTTGTTTGTTCGGGTTTTGTTATGGCTGTTGTGTGCGCATGAATGCGTGTGTGCGTATGTGCATGCGTGGAATCTCTCGCTCCAGCTTTTTCCCCCAGGGAAGCCAAAGTAGGGAAATAAAACCTAAAGTGTTTTTTTATCATTGCTGTTCAGAAACTAAACAATTTCAGCTATGCAAGGTTCCTTACAGAAGAAGGTAATTGAGATCACAGAGGCTTTTTCACCACACAGGCATTTTGATGAATATTTTTTATTCCACCAGTTTTAAGTACTTTATTTTTTTTTATTATTTTTTATTTTTCTATATGGCAAAAGAGTTCTCCCCAAAGCAGAGTTTTAGGGTACCCGTCCCCCCTGCCCAGCCTTTCGCCGATGAGCGGGGCTGTGCTAAGCCAGGCGGCTCGGGCTCAGCCTGTGCCGCAGCCCCGCGCCAGGGAGGATGCACCAAAGCCACCCAGGAACGGGGCATCGTGTGGCTTGTGAGCCGGCTGCTGGAGGAGAGAAAAAGAAAGCGAGCTCGGCCAAAAAGTGTAAATAAACGACGACATATGGTTGGCGGGACCCAGGCAGGGAAACCTCTAATCAGCTTCTATTTAACAAATTGCCTAACTAACGCTATGAGCTCATGCCTCGCGGGAACCAGCCCAGCCCCTCCAGGCTGACGGAGGCACTAATAAAACCACAAACGGCCCCGAGAGCCTTTCCGGATGCTGGTGGCACCGGGGCAGCCGAAACCCACCCTGCCGTGCCGCGCCGCTCCGGGGACCTCGTGGGTGCCCACCCAGCCGCCGCTCCTCCCACACCACTGCTCGCTTTGTGGCCACCTTCAGCCCAACCAAGAAGCCGACCTGGCTGGAAATTCATCCCTGGGGATTCATTTGCCCTCCCCCCGTCCGGGAGCTGGCTCACCCCCGAGCTAAGGGGGATTGGAGCCGGGCTCCTCGGCGGCAGGAGGGGGGGCAGAAGCAGCACCCTAATCCCCCCACGCCACCCCGCTCCCGACACCTTTTGTTACGGATCCTGCTTATCCCCGGGACCGGAGCTGCGGGCGAGCCACAGGACGCGGGGAGAGATAAGGGTCTTCTCACGTTACCCAAAGCTGCCTTTCCGCCACTTGATAGCATTAATTATGACTTTTTCTAATATAAAAGAAACCCTTCAGAAAGTTTCCCCCTGCTTTGCCTCTATCCCCATGTCCATTACGGGGACCCCCCCCCCGCCCCGTCCCGGCTCCCCTTCCCGAAGCCCACGGGACTTCCCAGTTTTCAGCAATATGAGATACAGGAGTTTCTTTGAAAACGCTGCACGCTGGCAGCTTTCCCACCTCAGTTTCAAATCTCACTGGATAATATTCTCCATATTCCTTTATGGAAACCAGAAATTCTGGCTTTTCTGTGTGCTCGACATGGCGTCGCTCACCGACGTGCAGCATCAGCGGGCTTAAAAGGGAGCGGGGCGAAGGCGGCTTCGTCAGCAGGCGCAGTCCTCGTTAGCAGCCATCGAATAAAGACGCCGGCTGCAATGCTGAGAGAAACTTTTCCGACAAGTAGTTTGTTTGCTAAAAAGTGCAATTGCAGGTCAACCGAGACCGTTCACGAAATGGCAATGATATTGTACCCCAAATAAAGGAAAAAAAAAACCCAAACCAGATAAAATCAGCAAGGTTGAAACATTTTGTTATGATGCTTTTCCAGGGAAGCTTTCTGAATTTGTTTGTTTTGCTCTAAAATGATGTTTTCAGGCAAAATTTGCCTAATTCAAACCCACTTAGAGAAGCTTAAAAAGAGGAAAGCTTGCGAAAGCAAACGGACTGTTTGTTTTATGACTGAAGAAAACATTTTGGTTGACTTGAGACAGTTTTTGGAAGGGGGGGGGGCATTTTTTATTTTGTTTTTCATTTAGCTGAGTGCAAGCTTGGTTTTTGTCAACTTCTCCAAAGTTTCCTATTACCCCTGTGGAAAGATGGGCTGCTGAGGGCTGTTAAAGCCACATGCCTCAGCGCTGGGATGGTTATTAAAATCATACAGTCCCTCGCATGGCCGCGTGCCTGCAAATAATCAGACAAGTTCTCCAACTCTCAGGAATTTCCAGCCTGAGTAATAAGGGATTATCCTGGAAGGGCACGGTGCTGGGAAGGGCTCGCTGGGGCAGGAGGGGAGCGCTCCGGGGCTCTCCAGTTCTGGGGTCCCTGCAGAGAGGACTTTGTGGAGAAACTCAGTCACGAATGTGGGAGAAACGTGGTTTTTCTCCCAGGATATCGGTATGGGAAAACCACCAATCTGATCCGACCTGCTGCTGCTGGCTGCACCCACCAGCATCTCCCCGAAGATGCGGGAGCACGGCACGTCCACCCTGCGAGCCGGGGGCGAGGAAGGGGCCACTGATATTGCCGTGTAATTTGTAAACGGGCTGCACGTGCACGCGCAGGGATAACCGCGTCTGCTGCTCTGGTGCACAGCGGGCAGGGGCGGGCAGGGGCAGGCAGGGGCAGGCAGGGGAGCTATCCGGGGGAAAACCCCTTCGCTCTGAGCATCGCGGGAGGGGACCAGGGGCAGCGAGAGGGTGACTGCCCCGAAATGTGAATTCAGCCCCAGGGCTGTCCCAGCCCGAGGACAGGGACGTGCTGGAGGGAAGGGAATTGCGTAGCGCAGAAAAGGACAATAAAGAGCCCTAAAAGAGGGCAAAGAGCCCTCCAAAGCCTTCAAAGCGTGGCGCCTTGAGCCTGACTCACGCAGAAGCTGCTTTGCGGCAGCCAGAATGGCAGCTGGGACTGGAAGGATCCTGCCCCAGGCCCGGAGGTGTAAAGCAGCCCTGGGGAAAGAGGGACGCGGCCCCGAGCCGGGGCTGGTGCTGG
This sequence comes from Balearica regulorum gibbericeps, assembly GCF_011004875.1. Taxonomy (NCBI): domain Eukaryota; kingdom Metazoa; phylum Chordata; class Aves; order Gruiformes; family Gruidae; genus Balearica; species Balearica regulorum. The sequence continues at coordinate 1,052,434 of NC_046194.1, read as the reverse complement.
GGCCGAGGCGCCCGTCAAACAGGTGCGTGCAAAGGGAATGTCAACTCAGCTAAACGGCAATGTTCCCTCCCAGCCCTCTGAAGTGTAACTGCCAGGCTTCCCGCTGCTCTTAATCTATATCACATTGAGTAGCTAAATATATTCACAGTATAATACAGCAGGGCCTTGCTAATCTGCCCTTCATCATTTGGACACACAAAAATGGCTCTCTCCGCATCTCGGCGCAGGTTTAATAGCAGAGCCATCACGCTGAAGGTCTCCTATTACCAAGACTTCATCGTTTTGGCAAGGGTGACGAGAGCGTGCTCACGAGGACATTACGGAGGATGCACATCAGTAATTGAAACAAAACTGCAGTTGTCAAAATGAATGAGCAAAGTGTGTTTCCTGCTGTCCTAACCTTGCCCTTTTCTGATTGTGTTTGTTTGGGAAACAAATTGCATTTGTTAATTTGCAAAACAATTCTCCCAGTCATTAGTGTGACTCAGGTCCCAGTCCCTGGGGTATTTTCCTTGCCCGAAGTTAAATCCCCGTCCCCGGCTGTGCGGGCTCTGTCCTGGCTCCGTCCTGGTGGGATCGGGGCTGTTTGGGGAGCGGTGCCGAGAGACCTCCCTCGGGCTGGGTCTTCTGAATCAATTATGGGACAGCGTGACTGTCCTCGTGTGGGAAACCGCAGGATGCCCGTCAGCCGCGGAGTGATTTCGCCTAAATCCGTGCTATAAAAGGGATGCGCTGCAGGCTCAGGCAGCTGTCTCTAACCCACACACCGTCAGATAACCGGCTTGAGCCAGCAAATCCGGGCGAGAAATGTTCATTGCGGAGGCTGGGTGGAGGCTGGGAGCCCACCTTTGGCGTGCGGTGGAGATGATTACCCTCGTTCAGCGTTTGCCTTTTGAGAAGATCCCTGCCAGCCCTGCCACCACGTCCCGGGGAAAAACAGGACCCAGAGCCCCGCGGTGCCCCGGGGCCGTCTGGGGTGGGGGGGTACCCACGGTGCTGCATCGTGCTGGGTCTCCGGTAGCCAGCCAGCCCCATCTCCCACTCCCTGCGTCTGCATTAGCATTCCCCAAATCCTTTTAATGCAGCGAATCTGATAAGGGATCTGCCGGTATTGGATTTTTTTTTTTTTCCCTTTGACACATAACCCAGCTGGCTGGGTGGCGGTTCAGGGAGGAATCAAACGTTCAGTAACAAATGAGTAAATCAAGTTACCATTTTACATCTCTTTAAGTTGTTTCCCTCTAAGAGCTCCCCAGATTTTATCTCAGGTAGCTTAATTCAAACAGGATAGCGAGGGCTCCTGGAGCTCCTCAGGCTTACCAAGGGAAGGGCAGCCCCCACCAGGTAGAAGCAAGCTTTGCTGGGGAAAGCTAGCAGGAGGGAAGGGGAAAGGCAGGGATAATTTACTGCGTCTTGTGGGAAGGTCCAGTAAGCAGCCAGGAGTCCCTGGGTCCCAGAGACTGCGGAGGAGATGCCCGGCAGCAGTTCCAGCCCAGCTCGCCGCTCGGAGCGGAGCTGAGCCTCCCCGAGCAGGGGGCAGCTGCATTTCGGGGGGAGCTTCCCTGCCGCACAGCCGTCGCGTGTGTGCAGGTGGCCGGTTTGCACATCCGCCATCACCAGCTTCTTCCCTGCGTCCCGCAGTGCCCGCCCTGCCAGCAGGTTTTGCTGAAGGCTTTTGTTCCCCCCTCTCCAGAGTTCGGAGGGGACCAAGGGTGCCTTCCCCAGGTGCCACCTTTCGCAGTTCGCTCTCAGACTTTGCTGTTCCTGGGACCAGCTGTCTCTAACCCACAAAGTCATAATGCCTGGGCATTTGTGCCCTCGAAGTCGAAGCTGCTCATCGAGGCAAGAGCTGAGCAATCGCTGCCACTAAATAAGCACCGGTGGGCGCGTGGCCCCTCTTGGTGCCTTGTCCCAGGCTGCTCCATGCCCGCTTAGGTGAAGCTCCCGTCATTTCCCCTGGGCTGTGACCCCTCTGTGTGTCCCCTTAAGCCCTGGACCAGGAGGTCTGCTTGCACACTCTGCTCCGAGCACGCGGAAACACATCCTCCTCCCGTGGGCAGACATGCCACTTCTCTATACTGGGAGAACTGGGCAGCTGCTGCTCAGCTTTGCTATTTTCTTCTCCCGTACAGAAATTCAGCGAGATTTCCCTAATCTGAGAGATAATAACCTGAGGAATTTCTAGTCAGGCTTCATTGGCCATGGCATTTCACTGCTCTTTCAAAAATCCCTGATGTCTTCCTATCCGAAACACAGCAGAAACAGAAAACAAATCAATCCACGTAACAACAGCGTGATCAGCTTTTCTCTAGCCTGGGAGAGGGGGAGAATGGGAGGAGAGGAGAGATGGAGTGATAGGGAGAGAAGGGAGAGAAAGTGCAGGGATGAGGAGGGGCAGCATTTATGGACTCGTTGGAAACCATCAATCACTGTTATTGCAATAGGCTATTTAGAGCTGGTGAGTATTAAATTCCAGCAGAATTTGATGAATAACAGGAGGAAAAACATTCCCACTGTAGAAGAATAAAAACAAGAGTTCCCTCGTCCCCTGTGCCAAACCTCCCCAACCTGAGAGGAGGTGCCCTGGGAAAGGCTGCGCCCGAGCGAGGGGCCACGGAGGACCCTCGGCAAAAGTGCCAGCAGACAGCGGGGGGTGGCGGGGGGGCACCGGGCTGAGAGCGATCCTAATGGGGACCTTAAGGACCTCACTCGCACAACCCAGACTTCAAGCCAAGGCAGGAGGGATGGAGGATGGCTCATTTTGCCTTAATTATCACCCATCCCCTCGCTAATTATTAGCAACTGGAGCCAGTCTGCTCAGATAAGATAAGGCTCCAGGCTCCCCCAGCCCTGCACCCTTTGGGAGTTTGGAGGTGTTCCTGCTGCCTGGGCCCCCCCATGCTGATCCTGCCATCTCCCTGCCTGGGACACGGCTGTGAGTGCAGGACAGGGCTGCCCGCTGCTCTGAAGATCCGTAACCAACCCTAAGAGCACGGACCTCGGTGCTTTCTGTCGTGTGATGGAGATTGGCATTTGTTGCATCCCCGCCGTCGCTCACCAAAAGCAGTCAGCAACAGCATCTCTCCTTAATTAGACAGGCTGGTAATGAGAGCTGAGGGCCCTAGAGGTTCATCTGACATCACCAGGTATTGCTGTCAAGCAGACACAGAAAAATGTGCTGAGATTCAGCCAGAATATCCCTGGAATTAAGGAATTTGTCCTAAAAATGCATGGGCTGATGCTTTCTCTTTGGTGGAGAGAGCAATGGGAAGGAGGGAAGAGAGGCATCTTAAACGTGGCTGGTTCAGAAAACATCAAATAATTGCAACGGGGGCATCTGGTTTTATGACAAAGAATTAATTTGGCATGAGCATAAATGTGAAAGGGAAAGGCTGGTACAGCTCAGGTGACCTTTTCCTGGAGCCGTGCGGGTTGTCATGATGACGAATGGGACACCCGAGCGCTGGCACAAACGGGCATCACCCGAAGGTCACCTCGGTTTGCTAAACAAGAGGGCAGCTGCCCTTGGGGGTGAGAGCCCGGATCCCCGAGCTGCTGCTGGAGGGGAGACTGAGTCACCCCCATGGCCGGGACGGCTGGTTTGGGAGCTGGCCAGAGCCCCTCGGCCCCTTCTCCCAGCAGCCAGGCAGAGAGCAGCTATGTGCCGGTCTGCGTGGGCAGAGAACGCGAACCGAAGGTCTGGAGAACGCGTCCGTGGTCGTTCCCCGGTGTCACCGAGTGCCAGGCTCTGATCCACACCCCCTCCTGCCTCCAGGGATGCAGATGCTTCTGTGGGAACGGGACAGCCAACGCAGAGGGTCTCCTTGACGGCACCGTCCCACCGAGGCACGACCGGTGAGTGGGCACGGGGCTCTCGGTGCCCGGCACGGCACCCGCCTCGTGGCTACAGCGGCGGTGGGGTGGCGAGCGGCTGGAGGTGGGGGTCCCCGCGGGCGAGCAGGCGGCGTGCGGAGCGTGTCCCTGCCATGTGGCAGCCGTCCCGAGGACCGCTCCGATGGGAGAATGACTCAGAGGGGCTCCGCTGCGGGTGTGTTTCCTATTAGGGCCGTTAAAGTCTCCACAATTAGGAATGTAACTCAACCAGAGTGTGAATCCTTAATAGGAAACATCCCCCAGATGCGCACGAGGGCCCCGAGGAAGATGCCAGCCCTCGGAAAGGGCTCCGGGGTTTGTGTGCGAGAGCCGCCGGGATGGCTCCCACATAAGGCGGCATCAAAGGGGAGGCTGCAGTCCCGGGGTCTCCTCGGCCACTTCTGCCAACTTTGATCAGGGCTTGTCTTCTCACTCCGAAACATTTTTTTCACACTTGTTTCCCAAGTGTGAAGAGCCTGAAGCCATGTTGGAAACTCTGAGACAATTTCAGATTCCTTTGCAACAAAGCCAAGGCCAGGACAATAGGACTTTGATGTTATTGACATATTGGTTCAGAGTTTCCTTGTTTCCATTTCCCAGCATTAGGACAGAGCATAGGGCTGCTTCTTTGCTCTGTTTAATTAGTTAATGTTTGTTCAGTGCTTGGAGAATATAAAGTGCTCAGTAAGTGGAAAGCGTTATCCTTATTATTATGCCTTCCCATATTCACTGGCTGTATTCGGCGGAGCTGCAAAAGCTTTAAAAGAAAAAGAATAAGGTCAAGAGAGTTTTTAGTTTATTTTATTTAAATGTAAAATAAAATTTTAGCACTGAGCAGAGGTAATGGACTGGCAGGCCCAGGGAGGAGAGGGCTCTGTTTAGCTCCAGCGCAGGGACAGTGCCAAGCTGAGTCTCCTTGATGTTGTCCCACGCTGCCCCACCACGTGCATCTCAAGTCTGGCCTGGACAAACCCTTCCTGGAGGCACAAGGACCCAATTTGGCTCTTGGTACCAGCGGAGTTAAATGGTGCCAATCACTGGGGACGCTCGTTTATCATGTGGACATCCGTCAGCTACGGAGGGGACTGCTTCCAGGCAGGGGCCACCGCCGGGCAGAGCGGGGCTGGAAACCGGCGTGCGTGGTCCGAACGCTGGCCACGTCCGCCAGCCGAGTCCCTGCAGTGCTGCCGGGGCCCCGCAGCTCACCCCCCCACACCCCCTGTGCCGGAGCAGCCAGCCCAGGGTGCAGCATCCCTCAGGGTGGCAGAGACCAGCCCTGCCTGCCAGGGACACGTCCCGGTCCTGCCGCTGTTTGTCTGGTTTTCAAACAGCTGCAATTGTGTGCGAGAGGTCCTCGGGACGTTCGGAGCAGGTGAGAATGGGAAACCTGCTGTATCGCCAGCGATGCCGGGGCAGTGCCGCAGCCCGGAGCGATGCTCCCACTGAGGACCGGTCCGCTTGTGAGCAGGGCCCCAGCTTCGGGGTCGTCTGGGTCTGGTCGGGGCTGTTCTTCCCTTTTTCTTTCCTCTGAGTGAGGTTCACCCTCATTGTGATTCCTCTCCTTGCTGGCGATAAAATGTTTGACGAGCTGCACTAAAGGCCCAGACTTCAGCAACCCTCCCGCCCCAGTCTCTCCCCCGCCAAAGATGTTTGTATTTTTAACATTTTAGGCAACAATCTTAAACCAAAACAGATGTGACAATGAATATTTATCTGCAGCATCTCAGTATGGGATTTTCTCTTAAACTCGATAAAATAAACTGCTCATGATACAGAACAACATTTCTCCTAATATACAATACACAAGGGGCAGGAGGGGAATTAGCAGATGAACTCGGCATTAAAGCCATTTAAAATCAAAAGAGCAGCAACATTTACATGCGAGGAGAACAGTTGGTTGCTTTCAGTGAGATTCTGGCATGGTTTTTTGGTGGTTTTTTTTTTTAATTCCTTGAGGCATGCAAATGCTACGCAGAAAGGTTATTGCGAATGCCGAGCAGGGCAGATAAGCAGGGGTCTCTCCCCGCAGGTGGGGAGGAGGAAGGAGCAGCCCCCGGCCCCGAGCGGGGCACGGCAGCGGGAGCAGCCGCAGAGATAAGGAGCGGGGCAGGGAGGGGAAGGAGAAGGCGAGCACAGCTCGCGTGATGAGGAGGTCGCCACGTCTGCATCCCAGCCCCGCGTCTGTCCCGCGGGCTGTGCTGAGGGTACGCCGCTCTCCCCGTTCCTCTCGGGCCAAGCCAGCTTCCTCCGTGCTGCCTGCGGTCGGGTTTATTTCCGTTCATCGGGCAGGCGGCAGCAGGGCGAAGCGTTCCCACCCGCGCCATTTCTGTGCTTGAGGGCTGTTGGATTTTCCCTTGCTGGGACCGATCCACACAGGATACTCCAGGCTCCCTGGACCGGGACCTCTGGGCTTCCGGGGGGCCGTGCCTTCACCCAGCTCTTCGGCAGCTCCCTCCGGACCGGAGGGTGGGATGGATGCTGCGGGGTCCCTCGCCCCAGGTGTAGGTTGAGCTCCCATCCCATGGGGTAGCTGGATGCTGGCCCGGTGCAGCAGCGCAGGACCGAGTCCTCTGCTCGGTGCGGCACCGCGAGCCCCTTCCCCCCCCGCCCCGCTCTTCCTCGGGGTCTTACGCCAAGGCCTTGGGTTTGGGGCTCAAAGCGACAAGTGAATAAAAGCTGCCGACAGCTATGGGATGAAGGCTGGCAGCTCGCCCCCCCCGCCCTGCCGGAGCCAGCGGGATGCTGCTGCGGGGCAGCGGAGCCGTGCTGGAAGCACCATGTTCTCCCTCGGGAGCTGGGGGGCATTTCCAACCTTGACACGTTTTGCTCAAAGAGCCGGGCACGTTTTTCCAACCTGCTGTCTCTGACGCAAATCCAGAACAATATGCGAATTAAAAATAACAACAACAACAAAACAGCTCAACTCCAAGACAAAGCACTCGGGCGCACACGTACCTCTCCCCCGAGGACAGAGCGAGGGAGCAGGCGGCACGGGACAGACGCGAGCCCAGATGCCTGGGACATGGGTGGAGGCTGCAAGGGGGCAGGAGGAGGATCCTGAGGGTCGGTCCCATCCTGTCTCTAGGGCTGAGAGACCAGTACAGCACCTTGTGCTCGTTCACTCCTCCACTGCTCTGCAAAGGGAGCGATTTGGCGTGACTGCGGAGGCGTTGTGCAGTGCTGGTCGTGGCGGGTGAGCCAAGCCAGTGACCACAGCACCGTGTGCTGTAACGTCTTGTTCCTCTTTGATTTGGGACCACCCGCCCTCCTCCTTCTCTTCCAGAAAGGGATGTGTGTCCTGGGAGGCACCTAGCACGCTCCTGAGGGACCCCGAAATAACGAGTCAAAAAGACAAGTTCTCCTCTGGTCCGCAGAGACCGTAAATAGGAGCCAGAAGAACTGCCAACCAAAAGAGCTCAGCAGCTTCCCGAGGAGAGGGGAGTGCTGGCAGTCACCCGGTCTCAGGAACGGGATGCTGGCTGTTTGAGCCCGGCAGGGACCGCGCTTCTCGTGCTGGGAGAGCACAGCGCAGGCGGCCGCACACGGGAGATGCTGCCGGTCACCAGCGTCCCCGGGCTGGTTTGCAGAGTCCCTGTGCTTCCTGCGCTTCTGCAGCAAGGCACGGAGAGGCTCCCAGAGCCCTGCCCAGATGATCCCCCTGCCCAGCTCACTCAGGACTTTGTGGTCCTGTCGCTCCCCACGAGCGCCGGGCTCTCAGCCTGCCCTGCCAGCACCTGCCCAGCACGCACCGCCCTCCGTGCACGAACGCGTTCATCCGTTTTGGTTCAGACCCAGAGCTTGGCCGGGTCCGGGCTCCCCACGTGCTTTCCTGGGGCGCGGAGGAGAAGGGTTTTGCTTTCCCGAGCGGTGCCAAGGCAGCGCCGCGGGGAGCAGCATGACGTTACCAGCCCACGAGCTGTCCAGCATCCCGAGATAAGTTGTTTCATTCCCCAAACTATATAAAAGTTGCCTGATGTTATGCTGTAGCCGCATAGCATTCCTTTGTAAGGAAATAAAGTGTCAGTGCCACAGCTGTGAAATATATGCACAGCTCGCTCTGATTCAGTAGCATGCACTGGGCAGAGAGAAGCAGCGGGTTCCTGTTTAGGTTTTCGGTTACTGTGTTTGTAAAATATTTATTTTTCTTGGTGTTTCTATCCTAGCCTTTTTAGAATCTAAATATTTGGACGATGGAGGAGCCGTGGCCGGATCCAGCACGCTGGCCGTGGCGCTGCTCTGCTCGCCGGGTTGTGGCGTGTGTCAGGCATGCTGATGGTCTCCCCTGCACCCGCCTTCCAGCCAGCCTTTGCTTTTCGCCTAAAGATCAGACAGTATTTAAATGCAGTCTCCAGGGGTGGAGAGGGTGGTATGAAGCATTGAAAGGCCTGGTAGAAGGGGGGGGGGGGGGGAAGAAAAAAGAAAATAAGAAAAAGCAAAGCAGCAGTGTATAAATGAATAAATAATAGTAATAAAAAAGATCATTGGGAAGCAAAGACATACTTTACGGTGCATTAATGTGTTTTCTCAGCTGCTCTCTTGACTCTCCACCAGCTCTCGCAGTTCCTGTCCTCGGGACGCTCTCTGCGGCGAGCGGTGGGCACAGGGAGGTTTGTGCTCACTGCTCTCCCCCCCCCAGGAGCTCAGCTCCCTTCACACCGCCTGCGCTGCGGAGCTCAGCTCTCCTGGGGAACGCAGACCCTCCGCCTCCCCCTTTCCCCATGACCTTCACGCCCACCCATGTCTCGTGGGGCTTGGCTCTTTGGGAGAACGTGCCGCTTGCCCCAGGAGATTCCTCCAGGTGGGAAGCGCCGGCTGAAACACGGTGCGTTTTGGCTCCTCGGAGTCCCTCCCGGCTCTGCCTCCTCCCTCTCCCCCACAGCTTCCCTGAGCGGCCGCGTTCTTCCTCCCCCCATCGTCGCCAGCTTCGCGGGGAAGGGATTCAGCCCAGATGCGCGTGGTGGGACATCGGTTGTACAAGGAACCGGTTCTTATCTGTCTGCTGACAGCACTGTCATCACGCTGTGATGAGTGACGTGGATGTGGTCCCACCTGCTCCCAGCATCGATCACGGGGCGTTGCTGCTATAGAAACACCCAAGTTCTTACATTCACCTCCTTTTTTCTTTCTCTCTTTTCTTTTTCCCTTTAGACCCTCAAAAATGCTTCTGAATTCCCTTACATTTTAAAGCAAGAGCCAATGGGCTCTTCACCGCAGTTATGTTCCTGCCAAGGCACAACATCCTGCTGCTGGGACAAGGTGCGGTGATACGTGCCCACCTTAGGGAGGGGAAACTCCCGAGAAACCTGCTTTCTGGGGAGCGAGCCCCAGTTCATGACAGGGCAGCAGGATTCGTCCTCCCGTGTTTGCAATGCTCTCTGAGCTTATCAGCTGCTCCAGCAAAGCAAGACAAAGCACTCCGGTGATTTTATTTTGCTGGCTGCTCATCACCCACTTGCTTATTTTCTTGAGATTTTCTTCTGCTAACCCACTTTGACATCTGCAACTCTGCTGATGAATCGACTTAAAAGCTAAGCTAACTTTGTAAATCTCTTTTGTGCGTGACCGTGGGGAGAGCAGATGCTTCTCACTCACCGTGGCTGGAGGGTCCCACACCAGGAGGGCAGAATCTTTCTGCAAAGCAGAGACACCCACATGGAAAACCAGCGTGTCCTCAAGTCTCAGGGGTCTGGACTCGTGCAGCAGCGTCGCGATAGATGGACGCTCATGGAGCATCCAGTAAATCCTTGCCAGGCTCCCTGCCCTCAGTGCGCGCGGTCGATGGTGCCTTGTTTTGTGGGTGTCGCTCTGTCCAGTCCTCCGTGTACATTCTGCAAATCAAATCAGCTCAATGTAAGAGCCAAGGAGACGTTTATTAATGGGATTTCAGCTGAAATTCAACCCTTTCTCAAAAAAAAAAAAAATATTCCTTCAACCCAAAAAGTCCTAAACAAACCTGACTTGAGAGTCATTTAATACTCTATCAGCTTCCCTTCCCACTGCTCCCGGGCTCCGAGAGCCGGGCAGGCGAGCCATGTCCCCACGTGCAGGTCTGCGGCCACCCGGCGGGTCGGGGTGCCGCACTCCTTGGCCCGCTCGGGAAGGTGCAAACAAAACCCAAAGTGCAGATGCCGGAGCCGCTGACCCAGAAAGATCATTCTGGAGCCCAGCTTTGTCTCGAGCCTTGGTTGACCGCCAAAGCAGGTCATTTCCCAGTTCCCCTGCTTTGATTTCCATTGCCTCTGTTGTGATTCTCACTTCCCACCCGGAGCAGCCCAGCAGCTGGGGGATGGCTGCTGCCCCCCGCCCAGCACGGCTGCCTTTCGGAGGCACACGAAGGAGGTCCTGGGTGAGCGGCATGGATGGTGGTGGACATCAAAGCAGGACGGACTTTTCAGCTTTGGGATTTGTCAAAGCCAGGCTGTCTCGGCTGTCGGTGCTTCTCCTGCCCTACAGTTCACGAGCAGCTGCCCCTCTTCTCGGCTGTCATCTCCCCATGTGCTGAGCGGGACCCCATCCCGAAGGGCTCCCAAGCCTCACTGCGCTCCCCAGGCAATTTTGGCATGGCCGCTAAGAGACAGTGACCATGCACACCCTCGCCACCCTGCTCGGTGCCTCGGTTTCCTCGTCTCTAGAGCAGGGCCAGCTTTAGTCATCTGCTGGTGAGTCAGGCGCTATGGTTTAGGGAGCTCTGAACAATGACACATGCAAAATGCGTCGCCTGAATGCGCTTTCCATTGTAAATCCCTGTTCTCAGGCCTCCGCTACCACTGAGACGGCACAGAAAAACACCAGGCAGGATGGGTTTCCAGGAACCCCAAACATCTCCAGGTCCCTCTGCAGCTTTGCTTCCCCTTTCCTGCCCGTTGCCTCTTCTTCCTACTGGTCCCAGTACTTCCCCAGTCCCCTGCGTTGCTTACAGCAGCTGGGCTTTAGCTCGGGTGGGAAACCCTTGCGCAGGCTGGAGATCTGTTCTGTGGGTGCTTTACCCTGACTGAAAATAAAGTACCCGTCGTGTTGCTCCTATGATTAACCACTAGGTCCTTCCTTTCCTTCCTTCCTCTTTGCCCTGCCCTTTTTTTTCTTTTTCCTTCCCTTTCTCTTTCCCATTTCCCTTTCCCCTTTCCCTTTCCCCTCCCCTTTCCCTTTCCCCTCTCCCCCCCCAGCAGGCTGGATCGGGGTCTCCTTAGGCGAGATCTACCCCTAGCGGCAGCGGGCCGGCAGCACCGCGCCCGCCCCCCGAGCCCCCCCCCTGCCCGGCCCCCCCCGGCCCCCCCCAGCCCCCCCCGACCCCTCCCGGCCCCTCCGGTCCCCCCCGGCCCCCCCGGGTCTCGCCGAGCGTGGCGGGGAGCTGCCCGGCTGCGGGCGCTGCTGGTGGGCCCGGACGGGAAAGCAGCTGGCTGCCAGGATTTGTGGGTTTTTCCAAGTGCAAAGAGCCACCACGGGGCTTTCACCCCGCGAGTGACTTTCAGCCGTGAAGATGCATCTTCAGAGCCCCCCCCTGCCCCCCCCGGCCCCGGTTAGGCAGACCTGGAGCTGGTGGGCTCCGTGTTGCGTGGAGCTCCCAAAGACCTGCAGCCGGACACCCGGGCACGGGAGCTGGTCGGACCTCCCCACCATCCACGTTTCTCCATCCTTCGAGCAGCTTCTGGGGCTGAACTTCATCCGCCCCACGGTGTCCCTGTGCTGGGGCTGGTGGGGGTGCCAGCAGAGACGTGACAGGAGGCCCCGGGCACGTTCATCCCCAGCTCGATGAGCAGGGAATAACTGCGTAGTAACGCACAGCTCCTCTCCCAGAAATGTCCCTTTTCAGCTCTGCCGCTCAGAGTTTCGCCGTGACCCCAGCCAGCGGGGGAGCCTGGCCCTGGGCTCGCAGGCAGCAGCCCCCCCAGAGCAGCTCCCTGGCACAGCGGGTGCTCCTGCAGGAAAGGGGCCTGCCCGCAGCGGGGCATCCCGGGGGGGACTGAAGGAAGAAAGGAGAGGGAGGGAAGGGGAAAGGAGAGGGAGATGGGAGCAGAAAGAAGAATTAAACCCCCTGCTTTAAATGATGGAAAATACCCCAGCGGTGCTTGCTTTCAAGCCTTATTTTGCTATTCAGGAGCTTGAAAGGCATCTAACTCCCAAGCCCTTGTAGAGCAAGCATAGATTTCACATTATAAAATATAAATAACCTACGTTGGCTGCTTGGTCCAAGCCATTGCAATCTCTTACGTTTTCTCTCCGTGGTGATTTGTTAGAAACAGCCTGTAATACACAACTTAATAAACCTGAACTTCAGAAGGAGCGAGGTGAGGCCCCGGGTCCCAGGTGCTCGGTCAGCAGGGGAGGAGGAGATGGGAAACAACGGGGAGCAGCTGCACACACCAACCCACCTCCCCTCCTCATTACCGCCCGCAGAAGGGCTGCGAGGAGGCACCGCCGAGGCTTTGATGGCTGGCGCGGGGCGGCAGAGGTGCTGGGAGCAATCACCAGTGCTCCGGCACGGGGTCTGGGGGCGAAACGCTCAACAGCTTTTACGGTTTTGTGAATTTTAGGCTGGATGATTTTTCCATCTTGAGCACCCGCAGGAGGAAGTGCGTTATCTGGTGTTCAATGTTCAACTGTTTCATGATGCTTCGGTTCCCCAGGAAAGGAGCAGCAGCGGTGTCACGTAACCGATAATGCAGCACACGCTCGAGGACATCTGTGTTGGGGACCAGGACCGGAGCAAAGCGCGGATTGCAAGGACTGATTCGCAGCGAGTCAGGCTGGGGTCAGATTTTCCAACGGCCCCCCCGCCCCGCAATGACTGCTGCCCCAAAACACCGGGGATTTCACCCGTTAGGTTTCCACAGACACGTGCAGCACGCCAAACTTCAGGGCTCTTCCCACGATTCAGAGAACCCCTAAGATGAGCCCCGGTCCTAGAAGAAGGAGAGGTGGCTGTGATCGCAGGCGATGCCCAGGCTGCCGTGCCCAGCATGGTCACACCACCCGCACCAGTTCCTGCCCCGGACTGGGCCAGCCCGGTCTCGCAGCTCCCTGCAGCCTCCTGTCTAGGGCAGCCCCTGTCTCTGTTAGCAACGAGCTGCAAGAAGTACTAAAAGCACTTCGAGGAAGTATTATGGGAAGCCCTTCAGGACTGTTTTATCTTAACCCCGCAGGTTAGTGGTTGGCTTATATCCTGGAGCAGGAGGGCTTGCGTGCAGGAGGTGTTTATTCCTGCCTGGTGCCACTGTGGCTTTCTCGTTATTGATAGAAACGTCCAGCGCTTTGCGGAGCTAAAATAGACCAGTCTGGCCCGGGCACGTTTCTGAAACTCCAAGTGCTTCTGTGCCTGCCCAGAGCCTCGGCACCATGTTCGGAGGTCCCAAAGCGGTGACGGCTGCTGCGTGGTGCAGACCGGGCTGTCCCGAGTGGGCAGCGGTGCCAGCGCTCCAGCCCGCCGCGCAGGATGCGGCACGGCAGCATCTCGGTCCTGCTCATTTCCCCACCCGTGGCTTTTCCCCGTGCCATCGGTGACCAGCTCCTTTGTGCAGATTCCAGTGCAGGGCACCAGCCGGCACAACACAGACCTGTCAGGATCGCGTGCTAGTAATATCTGAGTGTTAGGGCCAAGCACAATGCAGAGATTAAAAAAAAAACCAAACAGCTATCAAAACCAAAAAACCCCAAAGCCAAGAGCAGAGATGCCTGTGCCCTGGGAGCAGCCCAGGGAACGGTCTGTGCTGCTGAGCGAGGTGCATGAGAGTCACCACGAAATAGGACGAGCAGAAGCACTGTTACTATATTGGGAACTCGGCTGGAAGCTTTCTCTCTATTTTTTTGGGAATCCAGATTTCCTGCAGCATCACCTGAAAGCACCAAGGATCCTGCAGGGCGCCAGGCTGCCAGCGGTTCCCATCCTGCCCCATCGGCACCTCGTGGCATCGTCCCAGGAGGGATGTGGCACCGACGGGGAGCTGCGCAAAGCCACCGCTGGTGCTCGATGGCTGGTGCTGCCGGTGCAGGAGCATCATCCCTCGGGATAGCAAGTGATCTGAAAAGCTGCCTGCGTGTCCTTTGAGGTCCAGCAGCTCTGACAGAGGGAAGAGAAATGAGCTCAGAAGAAGAAAGTCTGGGCTTTCCTTTCACCACGGGGACAAAGGAAGGTAGGGACGTTGTGACAGCGCGGATACACCCTGCTCGTCGCCTGGGCTGATGCACTTGGGCACGCTGCCATGCAAAGACACCCCGTCGCTGCTGCTCCCAGAGCTCACGTGCTTTCTGCTACCTGGGGGAGAGGAGGGGGCTGGCACGGGCATCCCCCAGCCCCTGCACACCCTTCGCGCCCAGCCGGGATAAGGCCCCGGCCAGGGACCCCCCGGCCCTCGCTGCTGCCAGGAGCCGTGCTGGGGGAAGGGACGGACCTGCGCAAGGAGCAGTAGCAGGATGAAGACGTTAGAAGTGCTTTTGGGGAAAGGAGGGAAGGACAAAGAGAAGCTGAGAAAAGGCTGTCCCCTGATGCATTTCAATAGAAAACAGGCTTGTCTTTTTTTTTTTTGTCTTTTTTTTTTTCCCCCCCCAGACCCTGTTTTCCATTTCAAATCAGCCCTGACACTTTGGTTACATTTTTTTTTTAATAAGCCAGGTTCGGTCTTTAAAATCCATTCCTCCGAGTGTCACAACCAGTTTCAAAGGAAAATGACATCTGGGGAGAAGGAAGCCCCCCCAGCGCCTCGGTGCCCGTCAGCCTGCGCAGGGATGGAGGCAGGGGAGCCCCCGGGGAACGCGCGGCTGCCTGCCTCCCCATCACCGCCAGCCCCAGGAGAGACATGTGGCGCAGGGCTCCTCTTCCCAGCCTCTGCCCTCCCGCCGAGGGCCTTGGGATGGAGCAAAGCCCGTCGGCACAGCCGGGGACCGCAGCTATCGAGCCGGGCGGGCGAAGGGCGCGGGGAAGAGGCGGCAGACTTGGGGAGCCTTCAGCCTCCCTCGCTCCTCCCGGCTCCCACCTGGCCCCGGGCGGCAGAGCTGCAGGAGCAGACCCGCTCTCTGGGGTGCTGCCAGGGGATTTCCAGCTCCTCCTGCCCGACGCCAGTGCAGAGTCCCCTCGGCGATCTTGGGAGAGCTTCCCAAATCCCGCCCCAGCAGCCCTGCCCCGCTGGCAGCCCAGCTCAGCCCAGGGCTGGCAGCAGCACAGTCAGCCTCTCTGCCTGCTCTCCATCCCCGAACCCCTGCTGCGCCCTCACCCCTCCATCCCCGAGAGGCTGGGAGCATGGGCGAAGGCAGATGGAGAGAAGATCTGGAAGAGAAGGCATCTTGAAGGAAGAAAGTAACAACCAGAAATGCTGAGAAAGGGATGAAATGTGAAAGAAAAGTTGGCCTGAGGGAAATAACGGGAGCTAAAAATAACCGTCCAAAGGCTGCTATGGGAGAGCGAAGGAGAAGTGCCGATCGGGAGAAACGGGGTTACGGTGCGGTCCTCCCCCCTGCGTGCTCCTGCTGACCCCCCAGCTTTGGTGGGCTGCCCCAGCGAGCCCGGAGAGGAGAGGGCTGGAGGGGCACCAGGCTTCGGGGCCGTGGCAGACACCTCAAACGTGGTTTGGCAGCCGGGCCACTGTGCCACAGGCCAGTCCCCTCCCCGGGCGGGCGGCATCCTGCGGGGACCGGGCTGGCACCCGCAGAGCTCCCTGCCTGCCCCGGCCGTGCGTGCCTGCAAGCCCATCGCCTTGATTACATCTCTCTGTTTCCTTCCTGACTTGAGCACAGAAAGCCTCTTTGCCATTCATTTACCCAGGGACTTCATTGGTATTTAATAAACTCGATTAAGCAAGCGCCTTAATTTGCTTTCGTAATGAAAACATAATTGTTTCTGCAGTTACAATGCAGGGACTCTCCGCTGCAAGTGGCGGGTGCTAGGGAGCGGGATAATAAACCACAGAAGAGCCCAGAACTCAGGAAGTTATTTGTTCTCCCCCTTAGGAAATAAGCACATTATCACCTCGCCAGGGCAGGGCTGGTCCTGGGAAGGCAGAGCCACTGCTGTGCCAGGGGCTGCCCTGGGGAGGGGGGCTGGCTGCCCCACTGGGGGCAATCCTACTCCCCTCGTCCTGGTCACTCGTGCCATCTCGCGTTCAGTCCCTCCCCGCAAAAAAACGTGCAACCGCAGAGCGCGGGTAACGGTTCGTATTCGCTGTCCTTGCGGCTCCATCGAGCATCCCGTGTGCGATGCCCTGTGATCCCGTGTAGGGATGCCTGTGTGATAAACCAGGGGCACGCCTCTCAGCTTTCTCACAGGCAGAAACGCGCAGCGACGCACACACAGCCAAGCCAGGCTGGGGGTAGTTTGTAATTCTGTACGTGAATGCGTGCATAACCTTTAGCATGCACTGGCTCAAAAGGAGCCGTGCACATCACCGCCCAGGAACATGGCTCGCAGCAACCTTGGTACACATAAATGGGAAAAGAAGTTACTTTGCAAACAGTGGGTGTAATGGCAAACCCCCAAACTGAGAAACAAATTGTCATCTGCGTTGTTTGTGTGTCATACGAGGTCTCTATAGAGACCAAAAAGAAAAAAAAAACAACCCTGCTCATTTTATAGAGTTTATGTTGAGATATTCCTCATGATTGATGGTTTAGAAAATACTGCCACCACTGCAAACATGGATGAGCAACCCAGAGGTCACCGCGGCCAGAAGGAGCTGGGGAGGACCAGAACCCGGTTGTGCTCCCCGAGGAGGACCGAGGGGAAGAAGGACCCTGCGTTTGCGCTGAACGGCAGCATGACTTGTGCAGAGAGGAAAAGCGGGAGCGAGGAAGAGACAGATGGTCCCATTTTGTATGAAAAGGCAGAGAGGGAAGATGTAACTTGGGAATCTCCCCAGAACAAACCATCTGTGAGGTGTAAGGCCTGTGTTGCTGCTGGTGTAGCAAGGTAGCCAAAATACCGAAGCAGCAAAGGATGCCGTGCTTGGTGTGAAGCAGAACTGCGTTTCATTTCTGTCTTCCCTGTATTTGTGACTTTGAGGTCACAGGTAGCGTAAGCAAGAATTTAATTCTTTTTTCTTTTTTTTTGACCTGCTATAATAGGTTTGCATTCTTCCTTCCCCCTGTCTGATGCTAACCAGGATCTCTGGGAACTCCTGTGAGCCCAAGGTGATCCCCTCCCCAGATTTAAGCAACCCAAATAAATAGGTGGCATGGGCAAATGCTTTAAAATATTAGAAACTAGGAATTGGTCTGGAAACCTCACAAGCCAGGCTGTTTCCCACCAAAGCTCCGGTGATCGGTTTAGGAGCTGCTGGCATCAAGTGCAAAGTCCGGTGGGGCACCCAGCACCCAGCACCCAGCACCCTCCCCTGCAGGAGCAGCTGCTGGAGGACAGTCCTGTCGAGGCTCCAGTTGGTTATCGTGGTGCATTGGCCGCTGTGCTCTGGAACGAGGGACGCTCGTGGTTTATCTTCTCGAGACAATTCGTATCTCTGGAGATCTCTTTCCCTCCGGAAAGGACACAGCAACATCCGTCCCTTCCGCAGTAGGATGCTGACCCAGCACCTCTCGGGGAGGGATGACCCCCCGCAGGTCTCTCCAGCTCCCAGCGCGCCGGCGGCCAGCGATGTCCCCATGCCTGGGCAGGCGGGATTGCCAGCACGGCGTTCCTGCCCCATCCCCGGGCTGTCCCCCTCGCACACGGGGAACCGCAAACGAGAGTGTCCGTCCTCCCGCAGCCACCTTCCTGCCGCGGGCTCCGCCGCTTCGCAGGCACCCTCCCCGCAGATGGTTTCCAATGCTGACAGATAAACAGGGGCATAAATCGGGGCAGGGTCACGGTCTAACTGGGAGCCCACCCATGCACAGGAATGCCAGATACGGCGAAGGCAGAGGGAAGGCACCAGCTGACAGCACACTGCCTGGCTTGCCGTGGGTAATGCCCGGTTATTTGATGTCACCGCTGTTTCATTAATCAAGCTGTAAATCAGACGAGCCCCAGCACGCATTCGGCTGGGTGGGATGCCCCAGTGCTGCTACACCAGGCTGCTGGGGCTTGCTGAAGGGTCCTCGGCTCCGTCCTCTGCGGCAGGGCTGGGGCAGCGAGCTGCCAGCTCCGTGCGGGCTCCAGCAGGACAAAGCTGCAAAGGCGCAATCAAGGCAGGGATCTTCTTCTTTTTTTTTTTTCTCTTTTTTTTTGGAGGGGTTGGGCAGGAGAGAGAATGAAAGAAGGCTAAAAAATAAAAGAGACCACCCCTATAAATCACTAATATTAAAACAGCATGAAAGGACTGGGGTCTTCAGACACAAATAAGCCCTGGGTGGGAGTGCAGGAGGCATCGCTGGCCCAGCCATTCAACTCTGCAAATATACATCAGGTCTTCCTGACACATCGTTATTAGCTTTCCTACGCTGAATTGCACAGGGATAAACTTGGGGCTGGGAGAAAAACCGCAGAGATTATTGTCAGCCCTAGCACTGCCACGTGCTGTGCTTTTTCTCCTTCCCCCCCCCACACCTCCTCCCCGCCTTTTTCAACCAGGAACACAAAGGAAATTCATGGCATTTCTATGGCTAATACCGCAGGAAGCGTTGGTGGGCTTGAAAGAGGAGAAAGAATTAGAGGGCTCATCCAGACAGTGGGATGTGGGGGGCGAAGGAGAGCGGGGGGAGCGGAGAGGGAGGGCGTAAGAGGAGGCTGAGAGCAGCTGATCTCAGTAAAATGATAGTTTGATGCATTGGTCGGGGGAAAAAAAAGAAACTTCAATAAAACAAATTGAATTTAAATCCTTCGGTAAAGCCGGTTCCCAGCGAGTAAGCACGGGGAATGGACGGTTTATGTTACACTTGTACAACCATGTGGCCTCTCGCTGCAGTTTGCTAACGAGGGCGAGGGGGGGCCGGTGCTGCTGCCGGAGGCTGGGGGGGCTGGGGGCCGGCACCCCGCTTCACGTCCACACTCTGGATCGGCGCGTGTCCCCCTTCGTCTTCCTCACATGTCGGAGGAATCCCAAAATGCTGCCAGGCAGTGGATCCTCCCCCCTTGCCCCTGCAGCTCCTGCCCAAACCCCCAAAACTCTGCATCGTGTGTGCCCCCCATTTCGGTTCATCCCAAGTCCCGGACCCCCTGGGCCATTTTGCAAGCAGCCCCTTGCAGAAGCCCACGCTCCCGGTGCGGGAAAGGTAAAAGCAAACTCTTGGGAAGGGGCACTGGGCTTGGGGGGCTCGGGGGAGCAGTCGCCCATCTCAGAGCTGTCTCGGAGGAGCCGTCCTCCCTGGGAGGTCTCTGTGGTCCTCCCCGGCCACCGGTGCCACCCCCATCCTGGGCTGCCCATCAACTCTGATTACATGATGATCCGTGGACGTCGATGGACAAGAGGAGGATCCACCGTGCTCCTTTCCACCTGCCATAAACAGGGTTTGATGTCAGGTCTGCGGAGAGGTGAAAGCCTCCCGCATCAACTCCCCTGCTGCCAGGTTAACTGCCCATAACGTTAAAGATACAATCAGCAATAAAGCCTAAAAATAACCCAAACCAATTGTCAGCAGCATCAAGATTGGTGAGTGTTGTGGAGCGGGGATAAGTCCAGAAGATTCATGGTTCATCTCTCTCGCATGGGCAGATGATTGTTCCTACGGGGTGGGGGGGTATCTAGGAGCATCTGCGACTTCGGAGCTGCCCAGAGGCCTGGGCTCTACGTGCCCCCAGGGAGGGCATGAGGTGGCATTTCTACAGCAGCTCACGGTTTTGGTGAATAACCAGGCAATTCTTGTAAGTAATGGCTTATCTAAGAACAGCTCCGAACCCGGTCTGGGCCCATGCAAACGCTAAGTAATCTCTGGCAGATCATTTCCCTCGCCGCCTCCGAGCACTTTCTGCAGGGAATATTTCCCTGGGCGGCAGGGTGAGAGCATGCAGCTTAAGCTCCTGGTAGGAAGGATTAAAGATCTGAGGCAAGACTACCCTTAGCGGATTGCCCCAGCCTGCGTCCTCTTGCTGCGCTGTCCTGGCTAATGAGGCAAGTTGATCTGCGGTCACAGCACCTTGTGCTGAGCAACGGGCTCTGGGAGAAGGTCCTGCCGGCTG
Organism: Balearica regulorum gibbericeps; assembly: GCF_011004875.1. Lineage (NCBI taxonomy): Eukaryota > Metazoa > Chordata > Aves > Gruiformes > Gruidae > Balearica > Balearica regulorum. The sequence goes on along the minus strand of NC_046194.1, from coordinate 1,032,528 downwards.
CAGGCAGCGGCACGTGATCCTGCCTGCAACAGGCGCCCGGGATAGCAGACACCCCTGCGACCGCCACGCTGCCTGAGGCTCGGGTCTCCTTCCCGCACCCCCCGGGCTCCAGCCGCGCTGGAAGCACCCACGTTTCAGGGGCATTTATCCAGGCAGGAGGGACCCCCGTGCCCTTTGAAGCCAGCGCCCGGGAGCTCGCTCGCAGCACCCCTCCCCTCCCGCAGCCGTGCCGTGCAGCCCGAGCTGCCGGATCCTCGTGGCACGGGGAGAAATCTGGAAGCTATTGCGCCGGTGCGCCTCTCCAGCGGGAACGCCGTGCCCAGTTCATTTCCTTTAAGGAAACACAACCCGAGGGGATAATTAGAGCTTCTTTGCGTACACAATCCCATACTGTTTATCCAACACAAATTAAAAAACGTGGTCCTCAGGAACACAGAGCTGGGGAGATAAAGAAGCAATCGGCTCCCAGACGGGTTTCATTACTGCCCTGACACACCGGGCCCCTGAAACCGCTTTGTGTTTCAGGACAATGGCAGGAAAGCCGGGACCTTCGGAGCACGAGCGGGCTCCAGAGATACACCCGGGGTGCTGCAAATAAAGACGTGATGGAAAATCGGATGAATCTTTGCACCAGCATCCATCTCTCTCCCGCGCTTTTGTGCCTCTCCTTTCACGCGTTCGAGTCTCGGGCGTACGCAAACCACGTGAAAGCCTGGCTGGAGATGAGGAATCGCTGAGGACTTTGCCGCAGCTCGGGAGGTGCTGAGGGCCAGGCAAAGGGGGTGCTTTGTGCTCACCCCCCTGCTCTCTGGCGGGAGGGAGCAGAGGGTCCCTGCCGGGGCTGGTGGGTCGCCCAGCACCAGCAGTTGATGGGGACCTTCGATGGACCCTGGAGACGTGGAGGGAGGTGAAGGGGGAGTGGGGAGAGGCCACGGAGCCCCGTCCTCGGAGTCCCCGGAGCCGGAGCCGCAGCTCAATTACAGCAGGTCTCACGCCATCGCTGTGCTGCGGGCAGGCTGAACAGGGAAAAAATGCCATCTGGGGTCTCACTTGAAAAACGTTTTACAAGCGATGGGATTTTATTACAAACAGTCTAGTAATGGTGTGATTTCTGCGTCGATCTGTGGTGGAAGGGTAGGGGCTGGGAGCGGGGCTGCCACCGCACCCGGGGTGGCACAGAGCACATCCCTGGGGCAGCCACCCCGGGCAGAGCCACCCGCTGCCGGCACGGGAGAAAATCCGCGGCCCCTGCACGAAATCTGCTCTTACAGGATCCATCCCAGAGGGACACAGGCTGGATTTGAACGCTTTGCCCTGTGGTAAAACAATGGGAATGTGAGAGACCAAAACATCTGGGGACACGAGGGAAGATGCTGGCGGCATCCCCCGGCGCCCACGGACCAGGCTGTGGGGCTCAGGGGGATCTGCCCGGGGGATCTGGGAAGGGGCCGTGGGTGCTGCCTGATGGCCCCGACCTCGAGAGCACATGGCAGCGGTGCCATCCTGTTTTAATCACCCCTCCTCCCCGCTCGAAGCCGGAGCTCATTACGGGCAACGCTGCTTGTTTGTTTTGTTAATTGACACCAAGGGGCCCTGTCTGGGCTTGCGCTGCTCAGCCTTGCTCTTCCGAGCCCCATCTCCGTCCCTGACAGCATGGAATTTGAAGCGAATTTTCCAGTGGTTTCTGTGGCCTGGGAATGTATTTCAAGATCCTCATTTGGAGACCTCGATCAAACCTCTTCCATCGCCCTCCTCGCTCTCCATCGCTTCTGCCCCCGTGCTGCCTGCGACCGAGCCGCTCTCCTTGGGCCAGCTTCACACGCCATCCCCCTCGCAGGAGGGCAGCTCCTGGCACCGTGTCACCGGGAGGAGGACGGCGGGCGCTCGCTGGGTGACACTGAGCATCCCTGGCCACGTCTGGGACGAGCACCCGGCAGGATGTCCCGACCAGAGCTGCGCTGCTGCTCGCCTTCACGGCAGCCGCTGCTCTGACCGAGGTGAAAAAAGGCTTCTTTGGAGCACAACGCAAACCCCACATCTCACCTACTCACCTGCCCCAGGGATTCGTTTGTTAAAATGACCTGTGGGTCAGGGCAATGCTGGGAGCAACAGCTGGGCACCAGCAAACCTCGCAGTGGTTATCAGCCAGAGATCTCCCGCAGGCATCAAGGGAGAAGCCGCTTCTGAGGCTGTCCTGCTGGTGATTTTGCTGCCTTCTTTGGGGAACACTGGACCCATCTAAACTCCGTCGATGAGGCAACATAGACAAACCAGAAAACAACGTGCTGCAGTCGAAGAGCAGCAGCCAAAGCAGGCATCTTCAGCGGGGGCGATGCGCTGCGCAGGCAGGGACACCGGCAGGGACGGCTCTCCCCTGGGAAGCTGTCATGCTGGCAGCTGAGAGTGGATGCGACAAGAAGCCAACGTAAAGCCGCAGCTAGCATTTGCCACCCTAAGCCAGCAGTGGAGAGAAGCTGGACTGCTCCCATCTCCAGCTTCCCCTTTCTACCCCCATAACACCTCCCGCCTTTCGCTGGCACAAATGTGTTTGTAGCCAAGCGATGAATAGATCTGGCTGAGAAAAGCCACATTTTAAACAAAAGCCACCGCTGCTCCTTTTGACCGGTTCCTGCTGGCTCCGAACGCGCACCAAGCGGCAGGCTGGTCCTCCTGGCCGTGCTCCATACAGCCCCGCTCTCCTCCACATGTGGATGCTGTGGGAAGGAAAATAAAGGCCAATGAAATCTATCAGGTGAGAAACCCTTTTTGGAGGATGAGAATGGAAAGAAAAGGCTTTTCTCAGCCTCCCCTCAGCCTCCCTCCACACACACGGCCAAGGGAGCATCTGTCCCGCGCCGTGTGATTTAGCGAGTGAGGTGGGAAAAACAAACATCTTCCTTCCTAATAACCTTGGGGGAATCAGAGAAACAGGTAAAGGGCTGCAGGGGTCTCAGTCCGGCCACTCACCCGCACACGCTGGCATCCACCAGCGACCACAGCCGGCTGCGGCAGGGACATCCCACAGCCCAAGGGCAGTCATGCTCTGGCCCTGGATGCGATGCTCCCTATCAGGTGAAGAGGAGGATGAAACTCACCCTGGCTGGAGCCACAGGAGGTTCAGAGAGCCCAGCACGCCTCTCCATTCTCTCCTAAGGCTCCGTACAGGCAGGGCTTGGTTCCCCTTCCCTGCTCTCTGAGCTCAGGGAACATGTGTCTAGCAGATTTTTATTAACTGTATAGCCTTCCCTTGCTTGCCTTCCGTCTCTCTTTTTTTCTTCTCCCTGCTTGCTTGACAGAATTTAGATTAGACAAAACATGAGATCATTTCTGCCTGAAAAAAAAAGGAAATAGAAGAAAAGAAAAAACTGCCTCTCACTTCTGCACCCCCTTCCTACCCAACCCCATCATCTCCCCCTACCCCAACCCCATTCCTCTCCCGCAGTGGGCAGCTTTTTGACTTTCCGGACATGCCGAAGGTCAACGACAGACCTGCTGCTCACCACCACCTCATCCTCGAGCCATCCCTCTCCCTGCGCGTGATGGAGCTGTTTGCTCTTGCCTCCCTGCTGCGGGCCAGCCCGGACATTGCCCGGAGCCAGCGTGGCCAGACTGCCGGCATCCTCCCTGGGGTGATGTCCTGCCAGGGCAGAGGCTTTGTGAGGGTCCCTGGCAGTGATGCCTCGGAGCTGCAGCGGTCTCGGCAGCACCGCACCTTCTCGCCGTAAGCTGAAGGTTTCCCCCATCCTCGCTTCCCCCCCACTCCCCTCAGAGCAGTGGCTCCCAGTGAAAAGAGAGCAATAGCTGAGCCGAGGCGTGCCGGACGTTGGTGTTCATGGGGTGAAGGTGGGATCCTGTCACCCGTCTGGAGGGTCTCCTGCTTTAGTGACCCCCACCAAGCTCGGCACTCACCAGAGGAGCTTCTCCCCTTCCCCAGGAAAAGCCATGGGGAGGGGGCACCGCTGTGGCTTTGGGTTTCCTCCTCACTTCTGCTCCCCTCTCCATGGAGGAATCTGCAGCTAGTTTTATGGACACCTGGAGGAGCTGGAAAAATGATCTAACATCTCCCAGGGACTTGCAGAAATGGAGGGAGGTGCGAGAGAGGGGGAGGAAGGCAGCTCTGTAGCCATGAGCCGTGCGGGCAGCTGGGAGGTGGGAGGATTTTCCCCTGTTCCCTGGTTTCCAGAGAAACTTGCCTCTAGGTAGAGGAGAGGAGGTCCCACGCTCCAGTTAGCGTCAGAGCCCAAATGCTTAGGAATACCGAGATCACGGTATCATGGATAAGCTGTCTCCATCACATGGTGTTCCCGTGGTGCCCAGATGGGTCCCCTTACATTTCTAGACCCAGGGCACCACCTCTTGGTTATACCCTCCAGCCCGTTCACACCTCCCAGTGCAAGCACCCCATCCGATGTGGGTGACTGTAGGGCAAAGAAGGGCAAAGAAATCCCGTTTTCCTTCCTTCCTTCCTTCCTTCCTTCCTTCCTTCCTTCCTTCCTTCCTTCCTTCCATCCATCCTTTTTCCTTCCCTCCCCAGGGCCAAGCACTCCAGGGCTGCCTCCAGAGCAGCGTGGGAAGGTGCCATTCCCTTTAATTGAGAAAACACCTATTTCAGCCTGTAAATGCATCCAGCAGCGGAGGCTGGTACGCTGCCTGCTTCCAGCAGCCCCTGCCTGCCAGTCTCCGGAGGGGTATCCTCTTGCAACCAGCACGGCTATAACATTTCATCTCCAGTCCCTAATAAAGACAAGACAATGGCCGCGTTTTGTCTCCAGCAGCATCAGGAGCTCTTCGCGGCATTAAGCAACACGACAGGGAGCCGCGGGGTTGGCAGGGCTGTGCCAGTTGGGTTTGGTTATTGAGAGATCCCGTTCTTGGCAAGCCAGGCGGCCGCTCAGCGTGTGCCGCTGTGCCGAGGCTCCGCCAGGATGAGCCAGCGCCGAGCCCCAGCCCCGCTGGCACCATGTGCTCCAGCCCCAAAGGCACCAGGAGGGTCCCGTTACTGTCCTGTTCTGGGGCTGGCATGGTCCTGACAGCACCCACGTGTGCTTACACGCACACACGCACACAAACTGCAGTCTCTAAGCCTGCGGGTAACCAGGAGAAGCGTGTTTGCATCCCCGGGCACGGCAAAGGATGCATCTGCGTATCTCGCAGGCTCTCTTTTGTTTCTCTTCCGTTTCCTTCCCTCTCCCTGACCTTCCTCTTGGACAGGACACCTGTACGACTAACTGGAATTTAATGAAGACAATTGAATAAATAAACACCAGCCCAGACCGCAGCACTGACATCAGGCTGTAACGTCACTGTGCCTGCCAAGCACCGGGCGATGTCCGGGGGCGGCTCAGGACCGCGTCCGAATGCCGCGCCTATGCCGGAAGAAGGAAAAAGCGCTGCAGGATTATTAATTAAGAAGCTCACAAACTTAGCAGCCCTGAAGTTTGCTGAGACACCTCTGACTCACTGTGGGTCCTATTTCCAGCACAGGTGAGCTCAGAAAAAGGAAATCCCATGGTTGGCCCAGCTTGCAATAACACTCCTGAGGAAGCAGGGAGGCTCCGGTTTGGGTTAACTGATGTTATTTAATAACACCACAGTGACAACACAAGAGTTCAGAAGTCAAGGCTAACCTAAAAACAACTTGAAAAAAATCTTAACTTGCAACTCACGAGATGGAGCAAGGATGATGGGGTTTCTTCCCTTGCCTTTCGGGGTTTGGGGTAAACCTTACTCCTGTTTCCCAAGTTTCCTTTCCCTGTGGCTATGAGGATGTTTTCAAATGAAAACGTTCATTGCAGACCACCGCATTGCCCTGGACCTGGAGCTTTAAGAAACAAAGCAAAACCTGTGAAGTGTCTCAAGACATTACATGAATGCAGTTCTGACTGTCTTTGGATCTCCTCCTTCTGCTCATCCTGGTGGCTCCATGTTCACGAGGTGGCACATCAACTCTGGGCAAGCAGAGGCTGCACTAGACCTCTAATTCCCATCAGAACCCCCCGCCACGCGGAGAAATATCCTCACCCCAGGGACGAAGCTGTCCCGAGTCCCGGCGGAGAGGGTGGGACGTGCAGCTCAGGTTGCACGTGGAGGCACAGCTCGATGAGTTATGGCCCATCATGATGTCACAGCACGGAGAAATGCCAAGAGACTGGTACATCATCTCACCAATATAGCAGCGTGAGCTGTTCACGACAAGAGCTGAACATCTTGCACCCTGAAGTTTCCAATATATTCCAGTTCGTTGGAAGCCCAGTAAAATGTCATCTGCTCGCCTGCAATGCAGTGGGACATTGCTGAATGGAAGCCAGCCCCGGCCCTGGTAAAAGCTGGTAGATCCGTCCCACAGCTGATGTTTGGGAGGATGTTGCAGCGATGGTAGGTGTTTTGTGAGAAGGCGGCATGTGTTGACATGTTGGCTTGGTGGAAAAGGAAAAGCAATCTCAACAATTTTCAAAGCATCAGATCCAGCTGGAACAAAACCCACCGGAGGAGTCCCCCCCATCCCACCGCCGCAGCGGGACCGTGGGCTGGCCTCCGTCCTGGCAGTGGGATCTTCCCACGGAGAGGCAGCGGGGGGGTGTGAGGAGCCCCCACCAGCCTGACTCCCCGGGGGTCACAGGGAAGCACAGGCCTGTGCAGAGAGCAGGGAACACCCCAAGGTTTTTACATCCCCCTCCTCCTCCCTGCTGGGCTCCTGAGCCTCGGCATGTACTGCTGGCAGGAAAAGAAAAAGATGCCTTCCTGCCTGAAGCAGCACGACGAACCCACCCCCCTGCTACAACCCAGAGCCCGGTGGCCCCACGTACATCTCCTGGAGGCTTTGCTGCTTCGCAGAGCCTGGAAATCCATTTATTCCGGGCTGCTCATTCCCCTTTGCCCTGTGTCTGCTAGCCAGGCACCCACCCTGCCCCACGCCTGCACCCCCCCAGCCCCACACCTGCACCCCCCCAGCCCCACACCTGCACCCCCCAGCCCCACACCTGCACCCATCCTGCCCCATGCCTGCACCCCCCCCCAGCCCCACGCCTGCACCCATCCTGCCCCATGCCTGCACCCCCCCCCAGCCCCACGCCTGCACCCATCCTGCCCCATGCCTGCACCCCCCCCAGCCCCACGCCTGCACCCATCCTGCCCCATGCCTGCACCCCCCCCCCAGCCCCATGCCTGCACCCACCCTGCCCCACACCTGCACCCCCCAGCCCCACGCCTGCACCCACCCTGCCCCGTGCCTGCACCCCCCAGCCCCACGCCTGCCCCCATCCTGCCCCATGCCTGCACCCCCCCAGCCCCATGCCTGCACCCACCCAGCCCCACGCCTGCACCCATCCTGCCCCACGCCTGCACCCACCTACACGGCCCCCGCTCCGGCTGCTGTTTTTTGGGGTGGGGGGGCCCCCACACAGCCCGGCGAGCTCCGGAGGCGCGCTCAGCGCACACAAGTCTCCTATTATAGCTTATTAGAGGGCTATTATAGACTCACTCATTTAGAGAATTACTCATTTTTTAGGCCTTTCAGGAACTTTAATGAGTTGTTTTAAACACATGCAGCAGATGTGGCCTTGGGATGAGCGCCTTTGAGAGCCTCCCTCCCCCAGCCCGTCAGGCAGCAGCAAGCACACAGCCGGGACACCCCCCTGCTCCGGAGGGAATCGGGGCTGGGGGTGCCTCGGCGGGGGTCCTCGGCCTCGCCGCACCCCGGCATCTCCAGCCCGCCTCTGCACCCACTGCCCCTGGTGCACAACCAGACACCCCAAACCAGCCCGGCGCTGGCTCTCTGCTTGTCGTCCCGCTGGTTTGCTGGATGGAGGGCTCCCAGAGGATGCAGAAAGGGGAAAAGCACAGGGAAAAGAGAAAGGGAGGGGAGGGCGGGTGTGTTGGGGCTGCTTGGGGCCAGCCTGGGGTCTGCCTGTGGGACCTTCTTTTAGGAAGGGAAGCAAGTGTCCGCTGCTGTGCCAGGATCAAGCATCAAACGCTGGCTCCAGAAAAACCAGGAAGGCTCAAAACCAGCCGGGAGTTTGGCATGCCAGTTGGCTGATGATAGGCGCAAAAAACTCACATGGCTCCTTATTCCCACCCCTCTCCCTTCCCAGCCTCACCCCTTCCCAAAGCCACCACAGAGGATTAGGCTGTAATTTGCTGAGCTGGAGGATGATGCAAGGCGCTGCCCCGTGAGAAAAGCAGCCTCCGAGAACACGCAGATACTCAGCCCTGGTCTCTGCCTCCTCCCAGAAATCGCCTCGGAGTTTTTGTTCCTTTTTTCTCTTTTGGATATTCAACAATGTATTCGCAAAACCTGGACCAAATTATAGCCCATTACCCAATCCAGCCCGTTCCAAATCCCCTGCATTACTGCAATCAATAAAGGGGAAGCCAGCTCATATCGCAGCTGAGACCACGAGCCAAGCGTGCCGTTCCCAGCCCCGCTACAGGTTCCCTCTTACACACGCAGACTCACTCCTGCAGGACGGCTCATTTCTGCCAACCCACAGGCTGGAGAAATCAGGATGGAGTTTAACAAGGAGAAGGGAAAAAACCAAACAAAAAAAAAAGGGGGGAAAGGAGAAAGAGAAAGGAAACCAAAGACTTTGGGTACGGAGGAAATCTTCAGGCCGTGCTGGAATGTAGATTCTAATTAGAATTTATTTAAACACCTCCGGATTACAGGTTACACGTGCAAACCGATTGCATATGCAGGAGGCGATCCCCAAAGAGAAGGCGGCTGCAGAGGTGGGGATGGGGAAGCCGCCTCACTGCTGCTGCACCTAACGGCCAGGGACGAGGAGGAGGATGGCGGCAGAGCCCCCCTGCCCCCCCAGCCCCCCTGCCCCCCTGTCCCCCGGCCCCTCTGCCCCCCTCCCCTCTGCCCAGCCATGCTGCTGCCGGCCAGGGACAGGCTCTGCTCCGCACCATCCTGCCCAGCGCGACGGCTTCCCTCGCCAAGGACCACCACTGAAGTCTTGTGGCACCTGAAGGCATCAGCCGCTTGCAAAGACAACCACATGCGACTGTTGATTTCTATATCCTCTTTGTTTCTTTATTATTATTTTTTTTTACCCGCCACTGTAACGCCACTAGAACTAAGGAAACGCTTAATCACACCTACCAGCTCTGCTGCAAGAGGGAATTTTGGGAGATTAAACATAAGGACCAAACCAGAACTGCAGAGAGCGTTGACATCTTTCAGGACTGCCGGGAATGAAGGTGTCACTTTAAATTGCACTGACAAGGAGTTGCCTTTGGTGCTTCCCTGCTGAACCTGCTTTGGTCCAAATGCAAGTCGGCAAGCGTGGAAGTGACTGGTTAATAGAGTTAAGTGTTTCCATCTATCCGAGGGAGCTTTACCTGCAGTAGCTGCCGTGCAGCGTGGCCACTGACAGCACCGGGACCGGACCTGCAATGCCTGGGCAGACGCAGGAGCTAAAGAATCCCCCAGAAGCGACCCCCTGCCGCAGAGGATGGGAGGAGGTTAGCGTTCGGGGCAGGGTGGAGAGGCACCCTGCAAGCGAGCCAGCTGTAGCTGAGCTGGGAAAGAAATCAATCTCTCTGCGATTGCAGCGTACTTTGTCTTTGCGCTGAGCTGCTGTGACCCGGCAAATGTGAGAATAAAAGATCGTGCTCGGGTGGGTGCCCGCTCGGGTGGGTGCCCGTCTCCCTGCCCGGGGCTCCCGCAGGCAGCCAGCAGTGCGCCGGGATGCTGCAGCTGGGGAAAAGCCAGCGGAGAGACAAGCGTTATGCAGCGAATCTCGTTTGCTGAAGAGCTCTGCTTCACCTGGGTTTGTGGCCTTCACGTTAAGTAACAGCAGCAGCGCGGGCTCAGCCGGTCAGCGCTAAAAATACATGTCCCGTTAACCCAGTTACATGCCCAGCAGTGAGAGGGAGCCGCAATTTGCCTCAGTTCCCCTCGGCAGCAACGTTCCCCCGTGCCCCCCTGCTCCCCCTCCCCAGAAGCACTCGCACAGAAAATGCGCAGCGCTCTGGGACGGCTGCCAGGAAAACATCATAAAATGTAAACCAAAGCTTGCTGCCTAAGAGCGCAGCTTAGCCCCGTTTCTCTTACATTTCCTTTTCTGCGCTTTCACTTGCTTTTTCTCCCTACAAGCGGCAGCAAACTGCTCCTTTGGCATTTTTTAAACTCTCTGGGTTGGAGCTGGAGTGCCTGATGGGGATCTGTCTGGCGTGCCCATCACCGGGGCACACAGGAGGAGATGGAAACCTCCGGGGCTGCAGGGCTTCGAAGCGTGACCCACGATGGAGTGGTTTCTCCGGACGCCCGGCACGTCTCGGCTGCAAGCCGGGAAAAGAAATGGTTTCCAGGAGGGGAACATCTCTGCAAGCGTGTCCGACACCGTGCTGGCCCCTGCTCCCCTCTCCTGCACCCCACAAGTGCATTTTTTCAGAGCCCACCCTCCTTTTCAACCACCGTGGCTTGTCAGACCTCATCAAGAGAGACAAAGAGGCAGCCGAGAGCTGCAAGGAGAGCCAAAGGACACCGGGAGCGCGCCGGGAGAGAGCCGGCACGGCGGAGGAGGCACACGCGTGCCCGGGCTGAGCTGCGGTGCCTGGAATGAAGCACTGCTGAACTGCATCCAGGTTACGGTCCATACCGTGCTCCAGTGAGGAGACAGGGTAGGGTAGGGTAGGGTAGGGTAGGATGGGATGGAACGGAACAGAACGGAACGGAACAGAACAAAACGGAATAGAATAGAATAGAATAGAATAGAATAGAATAGAATAGAATAGAATAGAATAGAATAGAATAGAATAGAATAGAATAGAATAGAATAGAATAGAATAGAATAGAATAGAATAGAATAGAATATTTTCAGTCGAGAGGGACCTGCAATGGTCATCTAGTCCCACTGCCTATGAAATATGAAACGCTCAGCTGATTAGCAGCGTTTTCCTTCAGCCCATGGGAGCCAAGTTCAAGTTCCCAACAAGCGTGGGGGAAAAAAGGCTGTGGGTATTTTTCTTCCTTTCCCTTCTCGCCAAGCTGGCAGCTCTCCTGCCTCTCTTATCTTTCGCCGAACAGAGAGCCAAATGATTTTTTTTTCCAGCATGAGAGTTGCAGCTGGAGGCCTATGTGTAAATAATAAATGCATAAACAGCGAAGGAGCAAAGCGTGAGGCCATGGAAGAAACCTCCCCGTAATTGAAAAGATGGTGTTCAGCGGACAGGAGGGGAGAGCGTCGTTTTAAGTAGAATACAAACAGAGAGAGTAATACTCATCTTTTGCTTATCCCAGGGAATGAAATCATACTCGCGAGGCTCACTGCTGAACGCGGAAATCATCTGCCTTCTGCGTCAGGGCATTGCACAGTTTCTGCGCGCGTTGGGGGATCGTTCTGCTTGTCCCCAAAGTCTTGGGTGTTGTCTACAGCCGATACACGGGCCCTGATTTGTGACTATGGCTCCGGTTCGGAAGAGCCTTTGTTCTCTTGCTGTCGCTCCCAGGAGATGAGGCTTTTGGTGGAAGTGGGAGTCTTATTTTATATCAATGACTGCAAAGATATCTTCCTTTCTTAATGCAATAAACTAATAAAAGTTGACAATAGCATCTGTTCCCAGGGTTTAATCTGCATATAGATCAGGAATGTGGAGATTCCAGCAGGAGGAAACAAGATTTTTGTAAAAGAAGATAAGGCAGAAAAAATACCGTCCGGAAAATAAAGGAAGGAAAAGCTGAGGCTATGACAGCAATGGGAGATTAAAAAAATTACATACTCGAACCAGATTGAGCTGGGATCGTACCCGGGCACTCTGCCCATCACACGGGACACGAAGAGTTTACTCCTGTGCTGTTTGGAGGGGGGGTCCCAGTGCTGTGCCGTGCCCCCGCTCTGCTTTAGCCTTTGCCCCCCGGTTACGTCCCCTGCCTGGCTGCTGAGCGAGAGGGGACACCAGTGCGGTAGATACTGGCTCCAGCTTCGGGGTTTTTCTCCTTCCGAGCAGCAAGTTCCAGGTGAGACGTGACACCAGACGGCCTGCCCAGGGCTCGGCGTGGGGAGCCGACGCTGAACACGGCTGGTTCAAGCGCTGCCGAGACGGAAGGGGAAGCAGCGGGCAGAGGCCGGAGAGCTCTGCAGGAACCGAGAGAGAAAGCACCGACGGGTGCTGAAAGACAGGGAGCAGCTTTATGCCTTGGCATCTCTGTCCTAGATGGCCTCTTTGCACCAGGCAGTTTGTGAGATGTTTCTGTACTTCTCATTTCAACCCCGAGTAGTTTGGATCCCCCGAAATGCAGGGCAGAAATGTTCTCAGGAAGCGTTTTCTGCAAACCATGGCTGTGCGGATGGCACACCGCATGAGCGCTTGGGTTTAGCGGAGCTTCTTGACCCCATTGTGCATCACAGACACCTTGGCCTGCCAGGAGGGTTCGGTCTGATGAGACAAGTGCCGGGAATGACACGTTGCTGCGGCTGGTGGGACCTGCCGGGGTACCTGGGAACGGCAGCATGCTCTAGCCAGAATCTCCGTGAAATTGGGAAGTCTGGCAGTGAGATAGACCCAGAGTTTCTCTGGGAAGCCTGTGCCTGGATAAATGCTCCTTTTAGAAACAATAGTTTTCTAAACAATAATTCCAATAGTCCCAGGTGGTGGTGATGCTCCTGCTGTGGCTTCTGCCCTCGCAGTCGTCCCCTGTGCTTCGGGGCAGGAAAGCTCTGGGGGGGGCACGGGGAGAGGGCGGGGGGCAGCTGGAGATGGGCTGGGGTGGGGTGGTGGTCCGGGAAGGAAGGAGCCGGTGTCTGTGTGCCAGCCGGCGCTGCATCCCTGCCTGCGGTCCTAGGCAGCTGCCAGGAGTCGCGCTGCCCGCCCTGGTCCCCGGCCATCCTCTCCTGACATCAGAAACGTGCCCCTGAGGCCGATTGCATCATCGCGCAGAGGAAATGACCTCACAGGGAGGACAGCAGCAGACACTGAGATGCCAGGTGATGGCTTCAGAAATATTGCGGACATTTTCATGCAAATGTCCTCAGTGGTAAGGAAGGAGGGGGGAGAGGAAAGCACAGAGAAAACTGATGTGTCGGCAGAATTGTTTCTATACAGAATATTTTTCAAAGACTTCAATAAGGCAACAGCAGCATTTGAAAAAGGGAGTATGAACAAAGAAAACACAGCTGCATCTTCATTCATGAAAGGAAAGAGGTTGGGGATGTGGCTATCAATCTGGGCTGGGCGTGGGGTGAAACGTCGGGGACAGATTGGGGCAGATAATGTACGTATTTTTCTGCAAATATTTGGCGGCTCAGATTAGTTTGCTTTAGCCGCTTCTTCCCCCTTTTGTGTTCCCACTCCACAAACATTAGCACTATCAACTTTTACTGGCAGGAGTGCTCTCAGTGGGAGATTTCAACAGCTGATTCATTGAGGATTTGCAGGAAACAGAATTTTAAAGGGAAATTTGCATTGTAAGAGCTTTTCACGTTCAGCTAATCAAGGCGCACAAACAATACCATGAGACTTTTATGGCCAATTACAGCATAGCTCAAATATTGGCGATGGAGCCAAGGGTTAGAAATTCTCCCGCAGAGGTTCACCCCATAGATGGGAGCCACAGATGCCCTGAGCTGCTGCGCAGGGGCCCGGATGGCTCGGGGGGGGTTGTGTCGGGGACGGGGACGGCTGACGGGGTGCGTGCTGCCAAGAGGAGCACAAAGAAGCCCCCAAGTGCTGTGAGTCGGGGCTCCTTCGTGTCCTACAAGCAAAGGCTGTGGAAATGCTGACAGCCAGACTTGGAGAAGTGCTGACTAGAGACAAGGCAGAAATTTTCAGAGAAGCATCCAGCAGTTCAGATGACTATCTTGAACCCTTTTGATCTTAAACTCGCTCTGAAACCATTGCACAGAAGTTCTCCCACGACGTTTGCACCCCCATGGTGATTTTTGTTGGATTTGCAGCCCCCAAGAATTGTTCCCGGCTTTCCCAGCTCACTGTTTTCATTTCTCATTCTGGCCCAAACCTGGAGGAACAAAGAGGCCTGGGGGAAGAATATTAAACAGGATCTACAGACTTCTAAAAATGTCCTCGAGTGGAGGTTCGTGACCTAAGCGATGGCTCAAGTCAAGGCCTGGGGAGGAAGTTAGGAGGCTGACCGTACCTTTCTGTCCTCCTTCCTTCGCTTTCTGCTTTGCAGCACCATTCAGGGAAAAAGCCTGTTACGTTTTGCACGTAGTATTTCTGGGACGGCATCCTGGAGTTACACCACGTGCCGCTCCGGTGCAACGGGGCACAGCCCGATACAGGCAGGACACGAGCTCTGCCGCGGCGAGAGCGTTGTGCGAGCCGGGCGTGCGGTTCCTGTTTGTTCTCCCAAGTCTTTCTGAAATCTTCTGTTTTCTTGCTCCTACTGTGCTTTCTTTGTCTTCCTTTATTCACCCAAAACTTTTCTTCTTTGGAGCTATTTAAGACAGAGTTCCAAGGGGTCTGTACCATTTCTTTCAATTAACCTTCATATCAAAGAGATTGCACTGTGTTCAGCAAGTGTTTTTGGAGTAAATGCTAAAAAAAACGCTATCCTGATTTTTCTTTCTTTTCTGTTATGCCTGGTGGCATCAACACACGCCCGTCACAGCTCTTTCATTCCTAGAGCAGCTCCATCTCTAACATGTACTTCTTTTTTCCTTTTTTTTTTTTTTAATATTTTAATTTCATTGTGCAGCCACTTATGTTTTTCTGCCTCCTTGTTCCGATTTCTTCAAAATATTTTCTCTTTCTAACTTCCTACCCAATGGCAGCAGGAGCCTGTCTGTGCTCAGGGGAAACTCTATTGAATTCTTGTCCGTTACTCTGAAAGCAGTGTGTTCTCTTTGAAGCTGCAACAGAAATTCTGGTAGAAACCGTGAAATATTTTCTTCTCCAAGTGAATTTAGTGCTGTGGTATTTAACTCCCACACAGTAACAAAAAGCCCACCCCTCAGGTCCCCCTTGGATGGGGAGGAGGTGCGGGACCTGCGGCGGGAGGGATGCAGTGGTACACGAAGCCGGCATCGGAGGAGCGTGATGGAACGAGTCCCAGAAAATGCCCATTGCTTCCAGGAGCCCGCAGGTCTTTTTATTTTTATTTTTATTTTTATTTTTATTTTTATTTTTATTTTTATTTTTATTTTTACTTTTTCAAGGAAAATGGCAGACAGAGAAGCCGCTGAGCACTTTGGGAAACCTGGCCACAGCTACGAACCTTAAATAACCAGGTGTAGTTCCTAGCCATGGAAATGGAGCAGTGTGCATCCCGACCCTGACCCGGAGGACCGGCTGGGGGGACCTCGGTTCCTGCGGCTTCCTTAGGGACGCCAGCAGTGACTTTGTGATGGAGGTCCTGGGTGAGAAAACGTATAGACCTCATTCCTGCAAATCAATTCTCACAGCTACGAAGCTACATGCAAAATAATTTCAGATCATGTCAGAAACGCTGTATTTGGGGTTTGGCTCCTCCGTCTCCCTGTAGCGGAGGAAGCTGCGCAGCTTCAGGAGGTGGCCCAGGAGCCCCAGAAAGTGCCTGACCGTCCCCCACGGGGACTCGCGAGGGGCTCTGCTGCGAGCTGGCTCCCGCAGCGCCTGGGCACAGACCTCGCGCCGCGGAACGGGAGCCCGTTTCTCTGGTGGTGCTTATTCACAGGGAGCATCCTGCATGGGGCCAAACTGCCCTAATTAGTATCTCTTCAAAGGCCTGGGTCTCTGGGCAATTTACCGTGGCAAAATTTTCTGTGTTTTTAATTAAAAGTTTCAAAAAGTTGGGCCTGTTGGGTCAAAGGAATTCTCTGTTGCTCTGGCCTGTTGTCTGCTTGGAAATTGTTTACCTGGGCATATTTTTCCCCCTTTTAATTAAAGCTGAATTAAAACACAGGTTATTTGAAAGTGGAGGTAATGACTATAAAAACCCATTTGCATTTTCTCTGGATGATGGCTGGCCGAGGCACCGGTCCGTAGCGTGTCCCAGTGTCCCCCTCGCCCTGTCCCCTCCTGGTCCCGCACCAGCTGCTCACTCCGGGGGTGCTCAGAGGAGGAGGCTGGCGTTCCACCCTATGGGCTATAGGTACAGCCTAATGCAGAGCAAGCCCTACAGTACTTAAAGGCACACGGCAGCGCCACGGGCATGAGGATGCATAGAGATTGCTAACTTTGCTCGTCTGCTGGAGAGGCGGAGTTGATGGTCCTTGTCTTTGATAACATTTGTGCTCAATCCCAGACTGTGCCCAAGAAACTGCTGTCATCCTGGTTTAAAACAAAGAGAGAAAGAGAAAGAGAAAGAGAAAGAGAAAGAGAAAGAGAAAGAGAAAGAGAAAGAGAAAGAGAAAGAGAAAGAGAAAGAGAAAGAGAAAGAGAAAGAAAAAGAAAGAGAAAAAGGAAAAGGAAAAGGAAAAGGAAAAGGAAAAGAAAAAGGAAAAGAAAAAGAAAAAGAAAAAGAAAAAGAAAAAGAAAAAGAAAAAGAAAAAGAAAAAGAAAAAGAAAAAGAAAAAGAAAAAGAAAAAGAAAAAGAAAAGAAAAAGAAAAAGAAAAAGAAAAAGAAAAAGAAAAAGAAAAAAAGAAAAAAAAAAGAAAAAGAGAAAGGGTCCCTGATAAGTACTCGGGCCCAAGCAGGCGTACGGATGGCAAGCTTTGAAAGAGGCTTTTGCCAACGTGCTCAGGAGAGCAGCAAGAAGCCCCGAGCTGCCTTCGGTGCCTGCCGAGGGCTGCGGCGGCGGGGCTGGGTGCTGTCCCCACCCGAGCATCACGGGCACCTCCAGCCACGCGGTTACACGCTGGCGGTGCCGCGAGCGGCTGCGTGAGCCCTCGGTGGGGGAGAAGGCCTTTCAGTTCTCGCAAACACGCACGGCGATTTGTGAATTAGCGTTCTGCTAATGATGTGGGATCTCAGGCAGCTTTGCAAAAGTAATTACTTTATTTGGGGTAAAAGGCACATGTGAAAAAAATCCTACAAGCAGAGAAAGCGTTTCCGTTGCACTCGCAGAGCATCTCCCCGAATGCAGAACACATCGGCGGCTGCTTTTATTTGCAGTTCTGATCCCGGCGCTTGTGGGAATTAATGGCTGTAGGTTTTGAAATGCAATTATAGGCTTTGCAGTGGTAATTTTGTTTTTATTTCCCACTGCGTTTGCTGTTGCTCTGAAGAGAGGAGAGGCTTTAGTTAAAACTCATGTAACACAAGCGTACCTACAATTTGTTTGCTTTTTCTAGAAACTTTTTTCTTTCCCTTTGTGGACTGCTGGTCATTGGGATGTTTTCTTCTGTCTCAACACAAATAAATGTCGGGGCCCTAGATGGTTGGGACTGGTAATAGGATACAGAAGCTTTCACCTCGAGGTCATTTGCTTAAATCCAAAGCAGCTCAGTCAAAACTCAGGGCTGTTGCAGTCTGACGGCCCGTCAGGGGCCAGCGATGGCACGAAATGTTTTGGGTGGCCGAGCCCCGCTCACCACGGACGGGGGCTGGCTTTCCACATCCCCCCGCTGCTTCCCCTGCCGCTGAGCGATGCTTCCGAGCAGCCGGGGGATGAAGCCTGCGGCTGGCCAAGGAATCATCCATCCTTCTCTAGCAAGCGGATCGAGTTGTTTGATTTTTGGACAAAATCAATCAAAATGAAACCTGCCTGGGAGAAGATACTGGTTTCAGCACTTTCCCCAGTTAGTTTACGTGTTCCTTTGTACCACTTGAAAGTAAACTTTTCATTTACAATTTTTCACAAACCTGTCCTGGAGAAAAACATGAAGAGTCAGCACCAAAAATGCCAGGCAAACCTAGAATATTATGAGAAAACAGAAGTAAAAGGCTGCTGTTCCTGAATGGCTTAAAAGTCCACTGAGATTGTTTGCTCTGAGAAATCGAAGAAACAGTTGATTCAGGTCCAAGAGTGAGTTTGGGAATTATTAGGTCCAAACTTTGTGGTCAGTGAAGATTTCTACTTTTTCATCCCACTTAAGGATGAGAAATATCTTCGACATTTTCCTCCCAATGCGATTGCAGCTAAGTAACCCTTGCCTGCCCGGTTTGGCATCTGCTACAGCGAGATTTGGGTGATGAGCATCAGCCGGTGCCTTCGGCGCAGTTAGACCTGCGGTCCAGCAGCGACGGTCCTTGCATAGGATTAACATGGCACGGGCTCAAAGGAGTCGTCAGAAATGGCTGTTGGAGTTTAGCTGGTCACAAGCTGACAGCTGCAAGCTCAGGGTCTTGCTCGCATTCGGGCAGAGGGCTTAGCACGGCCCGTCACCCAGCCCCGTCGCTCTCCACCGCCATGTCTCTGCAGCGGCTCTCAGGGTCTCACCCGGCAAAAACCAGCGCTGCTGGAGAGGTGCCGCAGGAAAGCCCTGCACGCACGGGCACCCCGGCTCACCCGTCCCCCCACCCCGCACGCCCCTCTCCGTGCCGGGGGAGCGGTGGCCCCGTTCCCACACCTGCCCGGCGTCTCCCTGCCGTCCCCCCTCGTTACCGTGCCACGTTACCTGCTGGCGAGGCTTTCTGCTGCGAACGGCAGGTACTTTGTGCTGGATTAATCATGCATTACCCAAGCAGTAATCTGTGATGGCATTGAACATGTCGCAGCCCGGGGAGGCATCGAGAGCAAAGCAACTTCATTATGTGTCTCCCATGGTCGAGCGACACGGGCTGAATGGGAAAACATCTCTGAGTGCCGCTGCTCCCCTCGCCCAGGTGGAGACCCAGGAGAGGGAGGGGGCACGACAAGGCTCCACCGTGATGGAGTCAGCAATAAAAGTTAATGCTTGCCTTGAAAGAAGAGCTTGAGCTTTTTTTAATTTTTTTTTTTTTTTTTTTTTTAAATTCAGCCATTTTTATCTTTCCTTCTTTCAAGTGCCAGGCAGTCCCTGAGGTCCCCTCAGGTCTGGTGGAAGCCGGTTGCATCGCCTGGACGCGCGGCAGTCCCACGTGCACCTCGCTCCTCTCCACGTGCACCTCGCTCCTCTGCACGAGGAGCTGAGTGCCAGAGGGATGAATTAAACAGAGCAAAACGCATCCTTGGGAGACCAAGACAGGGAAAACCACAACTTCTTTGCACCTGATTAGAGATCCCAGCAGTTATGGGGATAACAAGAGCAGAATTGTCTTGCCGCTTGCAGTGAAACGCGGAGAGAGGACATCCCCTGCACGGCTCCGCACTGACCTTCCTTCCCCGTGAGGTTTCAGACTGATCGCTCGGCCGGTCTGATCCCAACCAGCTCTGACCTTGGCCAGTCAGTATAGACCATTCATTGCTAAGACAATACCAACAAGATGATAATGTTTAGGTTTTGTGCGTTACACCAAAAAAGTGATAATATTTAGGTTTTATACACTAGAAAACTGTAAAAACAGCCATTACCCTGCACAGGACCTTGTAGCACCCTCCTCAAGGCCTTTGCCATCCTCAGCCCGAGCTGCCACACGTCTGCCAGGTTGGGGTGCGATCCCCATGAGGGGTACACTGAGCACGAGCGTGAATGCGTGAGCTCCCCTCCAGCACCCACGAGCATTAGTAAAAGATATATATATATATGTCTATGGAAAGTGGCAGCAATGCGTATCAAGTTGCAACATGTTGCAGTGGGTTACAACATGTTGCAATGGGTTACAACACGCAACAGATTTGTATTTTTATATACATATAAAATATATGTGTATATATATAATGAAATATATATATTTTAGTTTTTAGCTAATGCTTAAACACACCAAGGGGTCTGCACACTGGGGTCCACGAAGGACCTGGTCCTTAGTTAAAGGGTAGAAACAATTAGTGCACATTTCTCCGGCCCATGCGCTGCCTTCAACTGGTGGGTTTTTAAGGTTCAAAGGCTCTTTCTTTTCTCCTCTGCTGCTTAAAATAACAGGGTCAATGTATACACACTCCTCATAATAATGGTAATAGGGGCTGCTGGAGAAACGCAGCCTCCAGATGAACTCAAGACACAGACAATCAACTGGAACTCAGGGGTAATTTTGGTTTCTGATCAATCTAAAATCATTTTGACCCAAGGTATAATTTAAAATGTTCCTACCTCGGTTATTATAGCCCCAGGGCACTCTTGGTTGTTTTCGTGCATTCGCCCGCTTGTTCTCTCTCTCTCTGCTTATAAGATCCAAGGAACGGTTTAATGAAAAATGAGTGTGTGGCTGGAGGGGTCAATGGTTAGTCATTTTGGATCCTTTAAAAAAAAATTGGGTAGGATTTGGTTGTGTTCTTTTAAACAGAGGTTTTCACACTGGAGCGGACTTGCAGAAAGAGAAAAGCATTTATTCACCCGTCAGCTCCTCTGGCCGCCTTCTTTCCTTGCTGTGTTTAGCTCTCTGTCACCCCAAAGCATCACGCCCGGGCTCCTTAGCCAGGGCATCTCCTGGGGGTGTCCCAAAGCTGTGGTCCCCGTGGGCAAAGGACCCTTTCACGAGAGACAACCAAACCCCTGGGGTCTTGCCGAGGGACCGGCTGCCGCCCCTTTTCCTCTCCTAGCCCGGCCAGTCCTGCTTTCCAGGGAGCCGCTCTCCCGACGGGAAGGCACAGCTCGGTGGGAAATGGGAAGCGAAGGTAAAGCGAGGATGTGGCTAACAGAAGCCAGTAAAAAATGAATCAGCACGAAGCCCGCCGGCAGGCTGGCGCTGGGAGGGATGGTGGCTGCGTGGTGGAGGCACAGAGGGTTTAAGGATGTCAGAGTGAGCGGTTGGCAGGATAATTATTGCAGGCGGAAAACAAAAGAGAGTGACAATTTTCCTGTGGATGGATTCAGCCCTCATGCTTCTTAATTCCTGTTGAACAAAGAGCTATAATTGTTCTCAATAGCGAGGAGGGGAAGAACCTAATTTCCAATGTGAGTCAGAGAAGCTTTCAAGCAGAGGGTGGGTGGAAACTATTTATAAAGGACCATTAGGGAAAATCAGATTTCTACGCACAGTAAACAGAACACAGAAAAAAAATCTATTTATATTTGAGTCTGGAAAGCATGTCCCATGCAGCACAATGTAACAATGGCCACAGTGCAGACCCTGAATGCTAACGCTGAGGGTTTGCCCCTTGGCGTCGCTGAAGGTTGTGGTGTATTTCTGTCTTTCGGCGGAGCTGGCGGAACAATGCCTTCTTCCCAGGCACGCGCCTCGAACGGGCAAACAAACAAAATGTGAATTTGCTCCATCCTTTCTCTGTTGCCTTTGGAGAGAGGGTGGGGAAAAAAAAAAAAGTAATTGAACAATTGGTTTCTTTCGGCCAAAAAATTGTGGAAAGCGAACACCAAAATGGTGTGCCAAAGTAATTGCAGGAGATGAGCTCCTGGTTTGATCAATACTTGTTTGCACAGGTAAACTTGCATCCTTCTGCAGTCAGCATTCATGCAATATTTACAATTCTCTATCCCCAACATAGAAAAAAACACTCTAAAAGTAATCTCTTGTAATGCTGAAGGATAGTTAGACCCCAGCCATTGGGTTGTGAGAGGAGAAGGTTGCAACGCATGAAGAATGTTTTCCTTGTAATTGCCTGATTCCCTGGACATACACGTTAAAAGCATCTTATTCAAGTTGCAAGAGCCCTACAGCAAAAGGGAATCTGCTGCAGGCAAGGCAGAGGGTCCAGCACAGGGTAAGCACCACTTTGGCCATCAGAAGACACACGAGATGGTGCCTGCAGCCCCAGGGAGCTTCCTCAGCCCTGCGTGCTCAGCGAGGCATGAGCGGACTTTCCTCGGAAGAAATCCGAGTTCTGGAGCGGGGCAAAGCTGCCCCCCTTGCCAGGGTCAGGCTTTGGGGCAGGTCGCAGCGGGGAGCCCTCCGCTCCTCTGGGGCCAAGCTCAAAGTGACAACCAGCCTTTCCAGAGGCAGCGGGACAGGGCAAGGGGGGTCGTGGCAATACCGCAGAAGCCTTGGCCCCTCCAGATATCGCCTTAAATATAAAAGGTGCCTTCCAGTCAGTGGGAAGTACATCAAACCCGGGATGTTTATCTGTGACGTGACTCCACCGAGTCTCGCTAAGCCATGTGTGCACATTTCTGGGCCAGAAAGGGAATATATCACCGTGTAATATCTTAACTAGAAAGCAAAATGTAAGCAAGAAAAATCCTTATGTCACAGATGAGCAATGTGGGCTTCCTCCTCCCCGTGTCTCTAAGCGGGAATTGTCTCCCTGAGCCTAAATCCAGGCTGAGCAAGGTCTCAAGGCTTGGCCAGGGTAAGAAGGACACAAAATAATCTAAGTGATAATCTGCTGATTAGTACTGGCTAAGTATAATCTGTTAAGTATCAACTTAACAGATATCTGGCTCTTTTCTTCCCCACTGGTTTAGTGGTCCAAAAGTAAGGGAGGAAAAGAGCCAGATCCACCGGTTTAGTGGATTTATCCCTATTTTATGGGTTAGCAAATGGAAACCAGGGAGCAGAAGTGACCACACAGTTATCCCACGAGCCCGTCCCCATGCTGAGGGCTGTGTCTGCCTGCAGCCCTGCCCTTCATTCTGCCTTTTCCTTCCTTAATGTTTATGACTGGAT
Organism: Balearica regulorum gibbericeps; assembly: GCF_011004875.1. Taxonomy (NCBI): domain Eukaryota; kingdom Metazoa; phylum Chordata; class Aves; order Gruiformes; family Gruidae; genus Balearica; species Balearica regulorum. The sequence goes on along the minus strand of NC_046194.1, from coordinate 1,010,066 downwards.
GACACGGACTCTGTCTGTGGAGCAAAACCCAGCTAGCGGGACGTCTGCCTTCGCCACCGAACTCGTGCTCCCCAGGCTTGGACCACGAAGGAGAGAGCTGTTCCCTATGTGATGTACTTTATGTGCGTGCAGACCTGATTTATATCTCTTCCAACAAGCTGTTCTCTGCTATCATGAGCCAACAGGACCCATAGGGTGTTACAAGACATATTACATGCAGCCAAGAGCTTTAATCCCCCTGGGGGAGTGATTACAAACAACTACACACGTCCCAGAGTTGCTTAATCACTGTTAAGAAATTTCTTTATAATCTGAGTAAATTACTTTAATTACTTGCAACTACCAATTAGCGTTTGAATGCTTCCACTGAGAAGTTTGCAGGCATTAATCTGCTCCCTTGGAATGTTAAATCACCGGCTGGAAGATGGCTTTGGTCTATGCAGCAAGCAGCAATCTGCCAGGCCAGAGCGGCGGCAGCCAGCCCCTACCCGGCACGCCGCCCTCGCCTTTGAGGGATGTAGTAGCTTGAAAGGAGAGCGCAGCGTTTCGGCGAGGTTTAGCAGCTGGATAAAATCGCCCCATCCTGGGAAGGGGAGGTCCCTCCTCAACCCCTCCTGGCTGCACGGTCAGCCGCCCCCGCGGACACGGGCAAAACAGACGGTCCAGAAAACTCCCTGCCTGGGCCCTTACGTACACAGACGCGCCAAACAGCCTCTTTACTCGCCCACCTGGGTGTGCGGACCCAGCTCATTTCCCAGTCGGCAGAGCTGCACAGCACGGGCACGTGTTTTCTCAAACATCACGTGCTGGACGGGGCGGTTTTTGCTCACCACCAGGTTCAAGCTCAACCTAATCTTCAGGCGTGAACGCCAATGAGGTTTGGACAAGCACGGCTCTGTTCTCCATTTTCCCACTAGTCCTGATTTACAGTAGCTCTCAAACCTTGAAAAGTTAGCATCAAGGTCTGAACTTGCTTTTCTGGCTGCTTTCTAGTCTTGGCTGGCACGGATCGGATTCAAACCTTTTTTTTTTTTCTTTGATTTTTAGGCCCCGGGTGGCTGCACTCATCTTCTTTTTCCTCGCTCATCATTAGGAGTGTGCTGGTGTGAGGAGTCTGGGCAAGAAACCAAAATGCCCTCGCCCGCACTCCCGGCAGTCGAGAGGCAGAGCAGCTGCCGCAGCGGCGGGAGGCAGGTTCGCCGGGCAGGGATGCTGCGCAGAGCAGCGGCCCAGGCAGCCCCCGTGCCTTTGTGTTAGCCCAACGCGGAGTCAGGAGAGGCGGCACCGAGGCTCAGCAGCCAGGATACCTTTTAGCGGTGGGGAGGAGAGGTGGAGAGAAAGGGATGCCGCCAGAATTGAGGAAAAGCATCAGAAAGAAAGACCTCCAGTCAGGAAAGTGCTGCAAAGTCAGAGGGAAGGGCAGCAGGAGAGAAGATGGGTGCAGACTCTGTTTTCCTTCACCTTCTCCTGGATCGTGCTCTCTTCTCTCCGATTTCCACTGGCATCCATGAGAACAGCTTCTCCGAGTCAAACACGTGGCAGCTGGGAGACCCTGCAGTTCCCACGGCTTGACCTGGGATGTGCAGATGATGTTGCCGGCTGGGCGCAATTTTAATTTTGTATAAAGTGCCGGAGATCCTGATAATTGCTTAAATGCAGTATCTGTGATACTGGTACCCACTAGCCTTGGTACCAAGGCAGCGTTTTGGGTTCTCCTGTTCGCAAAGGCGCACCTGACACTGGAAGGAGCCGTGTAGGTCCACGGGAACTGGCAAAGGCTGGTTCGGGGGTCTGTCATCTTTCTTTTTTTTTTTTTTTTTTGGAGATTGGTCAATACCTTCCAAAATTGCTGGGGAAAGAAAGAGGGTGGGAGGCAGTAGATGATATCATGGCAGGGAACGTGATTGCCTAAGCCTTCTTTTCATGGGAACTCGGGCTAAAAACTGGAGTTCAGAGCCCAGAGTAGGGGACTGGGAGTCAAAATTGTGTTTTCTCTTCTTCCATCTAGCATGACTCACGGTATGCTTAGAAGACAGCATTCACATTTGTGCGTTTTAGTGTCTCCACATAGAAACTAGCGTGCTGTTTCCCCACTTTCTGAGCTATTTTAAGCTCTCGTATTGGAGCTAGCACCACCAAAGCCGCAGGCTTTGATCACTTGCATAGCCCACCACAAGCAATCCTCTTCTGTAGAGACCATCTTCTCTTTAGGAACACGAATTCTTTTTCTTCCTTTACAGAGGCATGCATACACATATGTCCCAAATGCATGCATTTCATAGGTGATAAATAAATAAGCACCGCCAGCCCTGAATGGGGAGGGTTGTTTTGCTTGTTTGGATTTAAATAAGACTTTGCAGGAACGATCCATCTTGCAAGGACTTCATGCAAATCTCTTTCTGAGCCACATCAATCGAACAGCAAGTGCCTCTTCAGACGGCAAGGCATTTAAACGAGCCGCTGTCAAGGCTGTGCAGGCAGGTGCAGGCAGGGCTGGTCCTGCCTGTGGAGGGAAGCCAGCCAGCTGGTGCTGCCGAGGCCAGGGGCAGCGGGTTGCCCACCCGGCTGCACCTTCTGCCAGCCCCACCTCTGCCTCACTGGTCCCTGCTGGAGCCACTGTCATCTTCCCTCTGCAAAACTTTCTTGGGGGTTTCCCCTCCTGTGGTGTCCGAGGCATGTGGAAAACATCTTGTGGTTGACCCGATGAAGATGTTCACGTGCAGGTGATAAGGTCAGGTAGGTTCTTCCCAGGCCCTGGGGGACATGAGTTGTTGCAGGAGGGTTTTTTTCCTCACCTCCAAAGCGTAGTCATCCATCATCTAGCTCCGTGGGCACTTTGCTCAGCACCCCAGAGGCATTTCTCACCCAAGTGCCAATTTGGTGTTCTGGGCACTGCTGAAGACCTCCGGATGCATCTCACCGTGTCACCTACAAGTCACCGGGCGCAGGGCTCCACGTGCTTCGGCACGTTCGGGCGAGGCGCTCACGTTTGTGCCAGGCTGTGTCCGGGGAGAGCAGCGGCGTGCGGTGCTGGTGGACACTTCCCTTGGTGGTACGGGAAGGTCTGGATTGCTGGCCAATTCCAGGTCCAGGGAACCAGGGAAGCTTCCACTTAAATTGTAGGCAATGACTGAAATAATAGCACGTACAAATGGAGATCTAGATTAAGTCCCGAGAGCCTTCTTTGCAACTGGGAAGAATGAATTCTTTTTTTTTTTTCCCCCTTTCTTTTTCTTTGAAGGAGACAACCGGTTATTTTGTGATATTCAGGCGGGAGCAGTGGTTAAAAGTATGTTAGTGTAAAAAGCAGCCCAAGCCTGCTTCCTAACATCCTCGCTGGATCACAGCTGGGCCACTGTCTGTGCCGATGGCTTCCGCTCCTATGGATCAGGCTACTTACCAAGTCGCTATTGCTTAAATGTACAGATAGCGGTGGTGATGAGCCCCAACCCATTTCACCAGTAGCCTTAAACTAAGGTCACGGTGCTTTTCCACCCAAATACAACAGCCCTCCTAGGTCTGTAACAGTCTGGATAGGAGAAAGGACTGTTTGTAAAATAACAAAATGAGTGGGGAACCTAATGCAGGATGTATTGATGTGCAGAAGCCAAGTAGATTATACTGGAGTGCCTAAATGAGATGTATTATAATCCCCTGTTTGGAGACAAAGCTCTGCGGCAGGGAGCTCAGCAGCTGGCAGAAGTGCGAGGAAGCAGCTGCTGGGCTGGAGGAGCTGAGATGGCAGCTCCAGCGCTCCCTCCTCCCCGCAGCATCCCCAGCCTCCTGCTCACAGGACGGGCTGTGCAAAGGGGGATGATGCAGGTCCCTGCCTTCACCTCCACACCCCGAGCACTGAAAAGCGAACTGCAGAGAGACTCGCCGGTGCTGGTGGCCAGGCTCGGGATGCAGCATTGGGATGCTGGAGGAGCTCTTGTGGGAAGAGGGGTCCCTTGCTGTTCAGGGGCTCCTTATCCCGTCACCGCTTCAGTCCTCTGCCCGTGCCCACCCGCGTCCTGCTGGTCGAGGGCTGGGGCAGCTGCTGTGGGTCATGCAAAGGGGCAAAGATGTGAAGCAGCAGCATCTGAGAAACCCATTTCTGTCCAGGGGAGGGCTGAGAGCGGACAGCACAGCTCCCCAAAAACGGGCAAGAACATCCCAAAACAGACCCACAATCCTCATTTCCACTCAGGAGCACGCACGACCTCCACAGCAGACCCGCAGGGCTAGCAGTGTGTGGCTGACAAGCGCTTCAGGTGCTGCACAGAAGAGGACTTTTATATGACATGTGACAAATCCATCCTCTGTGCCACCGCCACACAGAGCATCTTCCCACACTGGAGCTCCCTTTGCTTTTGGTCCGCATGCCAGAGCCCTCCGCTCCTCTTTATGACTCTCAAATCCATATCACTCAGAAAATGATATTCTTATTTCTTCAAATATACCCCTCAGGGCAGATGTCAACTTCCTATCAGCTTGTGAAGCAGCGGGTGTAGGCGTGGAGGCACACACCATCACGTCCTGTCTGTCTCCCTGACACATGGACACACACTCGGTGAGCTAAATTTACCCTTGGTGTATTCCCAGGAAAGGCTGAAGCATCTCAGATACTCTCACGCATTACCCCCCCTCCACGTGCCCAGGCAGCACACACACACGTGTGCACGTACGTGTAACACAGGCGTGTGCGGTTCTGGATCCCAACGTGTCGGGGGGGGGGGGATGGACAGAGTCAAACCGCCTGCCTGCCCCTGGACAGCTCGCTGCAAGTGCCAAGCACCAGTCCGGGGGAGCTGGGGAAAAGGAGGTGCGTGGCCATGTCCACATGTCTCGACTCTGGGGTGGGTCACTGGTGTCCCTGCCCACCAGTGGGAGAAGCTGAGAGGAGAGCTGTGGCAAAGGGAAATACTCTGACCCTGACCTGGGAGCAGCCTCGGGTACCCCCACGCCCGCCCCAGCCCTGCCACGTGCCCCCAGCCACGGCACCCCACGGCCTCGGCACAGACGGTCCTTCCAGGATGCCCAGCGGGGACACGTCAGTGAAACGCCGACCCGGGGAGCACGGGCTTTCCTGCCCAAAAACCGGCTTGGCTGCGGCGAGCGGGACCTGAGAGGTGAGGAGCTGCTGTGTGCAGGTATGGTGGCTGCTCACTCACTCCACATCCACGTCACGGTCTCCTCGGGTTGTGTAAGAGGTCCCGCCACAATACGGTCCTTCGGTGTCTACCAGGGAAGGGAGCGTGGCCACGCCAGACCGTGCCCACGGCACCGCCAAGCCACGGCTTAGTTAGGCTGAGCTGGTCTTGCCAGCGAGGGTGAGCTGGGGCTTCGCAGCCCGCTCCCCGGTTGTGTTTATCCGTTGTGATACTTTCACATGAGAAACAAATAAAGGCTGATGATATCTCCTGGAAGAAAAAACCAAGGTTACTCCCCTGACCTGATTAATGCAAATAAACTGAATGGAGTCCTGTCGCCCGGGGCTTGCAAATTTAATATCTGTTAAACTGATTCATTTCATGCTGTTTTAGCCTCTCGCCCTGTGACTGCAATTACCTCTGACGGTCTCGCTGGGCCGTCGGTGCCTGCTCCCCCCCGCGCCTCACGTGATGCAGTTTGGGTTGGGTTTGTTTGGTTTGTTGTTTCGATTTTTTTTCTTCTTGTGGTTTAATTTCCTTTGAGTTTATTAATTATGGCTGGGGGGGTGTGGGCCAGGAATGTTTAGCTAATGCTTCCTCTTTGCGTAGTGGGGCACTTCAGCCCTGTAATTCCCCCTTTATTGGCTGCCCCAGGATGGGTCGGGGGAAGCGGAGCCAGCCCTGGCTGCGGGGGGGTGGGAACCTCTTCTTTCCCTGTCCTGCCTGGGAGCCCTGCACCCACCTCCCTGCATCGCTCCCACCGTCTTGCCCTGCACCTCCTGGCTGGCTGCACTTGCACGAAGCGACCGCTTTGCGGGAGGGTCTGGAAATGTGTTTCAAACCATTTAACCAGAGCATCAGGTCTGGGTCCCTGGAGAAAGCAGGCACGGCCGCACGTGTCCCCCAAGCCTGGGTGAGCCGAGAGATGCTCCGGGTCCAGCACCGGGCGCTACCGGCACAACCCTGCACAGAGCAAGGAGCAGATTTTTATCCGAACCCCCCCTGCAGCAGTTAGGATCTGCATTCATAATTCATTTGGATGGCAAAAGTCTCGTGAGAGCGACAGGTTGGTTTGGTTTGTGGAGACGGGATTTCTCCCCGCTGTCTCCCAGGAGCCACCAGCCTGGAGCCCAGCTGCCCGGGCTGCTCTGGACACCCCAGCCTAATGTCTTTTAATTTCCCGGGCTCAGCCCAGCCCTTGGCTCTCGGTGCCGTCCGGGGGCACCCGGGGTGGGTGTGGGTGGAGGAGCCAGCGCAGCAGAGGCTCAAAGCAGAGACACCCCGAAGGGAGAAGGCGCAAGAGCCAACGTGCTGCAAGTCCAGAAGATAAACGAGGCTAAGGACGTCAGCCGGGTTTGACTTCACTTTGCATCTAATTCAGCAGTGAGGGAGGGAGCACTCGGGGAAATCCAAAGGGAAGCCCCTGCGGGTGGGCAGAGCACCGGGTCTTTTAACAATACAGGGGAAGCTCACCATTGCAGGATGTGGCTTAGGCAAAGACTTTGTTGAAGTGAATAAGGATGAGCTGCTCCGATGACAAACATCGCTGGCAGTGAGATGTTTGGCCGAGGTATAAAAGTGACATGAGCTCACGGTCCCCTCCGTACGCCTGCTCCCCGCGGGGCACGGGCAGGAGGAGGCATTGCCCGTCACCCGGGGCATGGCACAGGGGACAGAGCTGCTGCGCCTGGGCAGCCTCGGCGTGCATCCCGGGTGCTTTTCTGAGACGTCTCGCTCCCCAGGAGAAGAAAGATGACCAGGTAGGCTCCACGTCTTCCTTTCCACCCCTAGGAAGTGTTTAGGCTGTAAAAGTACAGATAAAAGCCAAAACGCAGAGTGCCCTCTCTATGGCTGGGAAGCCACAATGCAAAGAAAAGGGATTAATTTCTTCTCGCCTTAAACAAACAATAACAACCTAATTGCCAAGCCAGTGTCATAGTGGCCTCGTTCGGGATGCTGGAGATCAGCGGCACTGGATTCCCCCCAAACCTCCAGCCGTTCCGTTTGCTCCTCTCTCCTGCTGAGTTTCTGCAGGGCCGGGATGCTCCTCACCGCACACAGCCTCCCCGGGGACCTCACACCTCCGCAGCGACGGTGGCCAGGGAGCAAAGCTTTGCTCTGTGCTGCAAGAGAGGGCTCTTGAGAGCAGATCTGAGATGTGATGAGAGGAAAGAGAGTAAACTGTGGGCTTCGCTCCCTCCTCTGATTTCCAGAGGTGCCATTCGCAGCAAAACAAGAGTGCAGCGGGACCCTCTGCCTAGCCGGCGTGGAGAGCAGCAGACGGCCGCAGACCTCATATGCCTCATTTGTACCACGTGCCAAAGTTCCTGAGCCTGTGCCTTGGCCACTGCTGCCGTCTGTGTTGGCTGAGAAAAGATCTCCCAAGCAGCTAGCTTGAGCTGCACCCTGCACCCTGCGCGGCACCCTGCATCCCTGCACTGCACCCTGCGCTGCACCCTGCGTCCTTGCACTGCACCCTGCACTGCACCCTGAAACCCTGCACTGCACCCTGCCTCCCTGCACTGCACCCTGCATCCCTGCACTGCACCCTGCACTGCACCCTGCATCCCTGCACTGCACCCTGCGCTGCACCCTGCGTCCCTGCACTGCACCCTGCACTGCACCCTGAAACCCTGCACTGCACCCTGCCTCCCTGCACTGCACCCTGCATCCCTGCACTGCACCCTGCGCTGCACCCTGCGTCCCTGCACTGCACCCTGCACTGCACCCTGAAACCCTGCACTGCACCCTGCCTCCCTGCACTGCACCCTGCATCCCTGCACTGCACCCTGCGCTGCACCCTGCGTCCCTGCACTGCACCCTGCACTGCACCCTGCACTGCACCCTGCACTGCACCCTGAACCCCTGCACTGCACCCTGCACTGCACCCTGAACCCCTGCACTGCACCCTGCCTCCCTGCACTGCACCCTGCACTGCACCCTGCACTGCACCCTGAACCCCTGCACTGCACCCTGCACTGCACCCTGCCTCCCTGCACTGCGCGGACAAGCCCAGGTCCCAAGGTGCAGCCAGGGTCCCCTCCGGGGACGCTGCCGCTGTGACAGGCAGGAGGTGCGGAGGGGTTTGCAGCCCCTTCACCTGGGCTGTACCTGCGCCGGGGATAAACAGAGGGCTTCCGTCTCCGCGGCTGTCAGCCTGCCTTTCAGCAGCACAAAACTCATTTTAAAGAGAATAAAAGTGCGTCTGTGAATGGCCCTTTAAAATTCATGAGCGGGACCACGAAGGAAGCCTTGCACCCTTTCTGTTTGCTTACATCTTACTTCAAGTTCAGAGCTGTCAGGGGAAGTGAGAAGAGAAGAGACGCTGACTTCCTGAGCATGCACACGCACACACGCGAGCGTGCTCACACACACCGTCGCACACCCTTCAGTTTATTTTGCAATTCTTGTTTAGTTTCAGGCAGCGGAGCTGCCAATCTCGGTGTGTTTTTAGTGCCTCTGTGCTGAGTCTGTCATGATGCCTTAATGGCTGTATCACCTTGTGAAGCTCTCAGACATCCTCAGCTCCTTTCATCAGCGGTGGGAAACCTGCCAGCCTCTGACAGGTTCTTCCAAACAAATCACAGTGCGATTTAAAACGGGAGATGTGACCGGCGATTTGGCAAGCCGCCAGGCGCCCACGGCGCGTGCATCCCGGCGCGATCCCTCCGGCAGCGCCCAGCTTCGCCCGGGACGGCGCTGGCCCGTGCCACGGGCTCCGCGCTCAGCCCCGTATGGGACCAAGCGTTTTCAGACCCTGCACCGGCCCTTTGCAGCTGGCGGTGGAGCCCCACCGTTTCCTCCCAAGGCCTGCCCGCCTTTGCTAGGTGACCGTGCTCGGGGACACCAGAGCGCTGTGCTCTGCAGCCCCCCGAGCTGCCCACCCGCGGTGCCTCTGCGCCGGCATCGGTACCCGGCTATCCTGGCATGGTCCTGCCGGAGCGCCCGGTCCCTGCTGCAGCTCTCTGCGTCCCTCCAGTCCTGCGCCACGCAGGGCTTCGGAGGTGTTCATCCGTGCTTTGGGCATTCGGGATTGCCTGGCATCAATCCCGAGAGACCGGGCACTCCGGGCATTGCCTGAGCTGAGCTGCAAGACCTGGGGGAGCAGCCCGTGTCACCATGCCTGAAACCAGTGCTGGGGCTGGGCCGGCTGCTGCAGCCGCGGCAGGAGCTCGTGCGCGGTGCTCGGAGCGGGTCTGCATCGCTTTGGGCTCGAACCACGGGCAGCACGCGGGGCCGGCTGCATCCCCCCCCCCCAACACCCATCCCGCTGCAAGAGACTGGCCTGGGGGTAGGAGCTGCGGCGAGCCGACTGGAGTGCTTCTGGAAACAGAAAAGGACGTGGTATTTCATCATTTCGGGGCCCAGACTGTCTCTCCTGCACCAACAAGGGAACTATTTGTGTGGTTCAAAGACTTACTCATTCTGTTGTGGGTTTTTTTTCCAAACCACCCACTTCAAGTTTTGGGTGAAGGTTCAATTTCATTTTTCTTATTCCCAGCTCATTTGCCCATCCCTAAAACAAACATATTAGAGCAAGCATGTGGGGGAGAGGGTGCATTAATCAAACCGGAGGGTAGGTGAACTTAACGCAAACAGAGGATGACAATGCGCCGTGTATTTGCATAATCCAGTGAGAAAGCGTTCTTGCTGAAAAGCCAAAGCTACTGGCATAGAAAAGTATGGGTCTGAACAGGAACTCCGGTCCTGAACAGCTACAGACATTGGGGGTAATAAATCAGGGATCTGGGTAAAGCCGTAGTGGTTCCAGCACGCTCTCCAAACTTTGCATTTCATTTGCTTTGATAGAGGGCCCCATCCTGCGCGCTTTGAAGTTAATGGCCGAGCTCCCTTTGACTGCAGCAGAAGCAAGCCCAGGCCTGAAGAACAGGTGCTCACGTCGGAGTCACGGTGGAGACTAAACTCATCAGCAATCAACGCTGGCTTTATGCAAATGCTTCCAAATGAGGAGAATTGTCTTGCCAGCTGATACAACCAGAACAAAGCCCCAAGCACCAGTAGAGGGTAACGTATGCGATTTCAGGGCTAAGAAGTCCGGGGAGGGATTTAATAGCAGTTGGCATTTTACAAAGGAAATAGCTATTTCTGCAAAGGGATGATTAGAGGTATATATAAAAGCGTGGGTTGGGGTTTTTTTCGGAGCGCTCTGGCTGGCATTCCCCACTTCTAGGTGACCTTGGTCAAGTTGTTTCACCTTGCTGTTGCTTGGTTTTCTGCTGAGCTCCTTCCTCAGTGGGGTAATTTTCCCTGCTCTGCAGATGCGATGTGGCCGCGTTTGTTGATATTTGTGAATAGTTTGACATCCCCTAATGGAATATCTTAGAGGAAGGGAAGGAAAATAAAGTTCCGGCTGGGATCCTGCGCTGGCAGGAGATGCAGAGGTGGCAAGGACCTTCAAGGGCTGAGTTGCCAGCTGTGCCAGTTGCCCGCGGGGGTGAGGAGGACGCAGGCAGTGCCAAGGAGGGAGCAGCGAGAGCCGTCAGGAGGGCTCAGAAACATGACCTGAAAGATCGGGGTCTGCTCAGTCTAGAGATGACGGCTCGGCCAAGCACTGCCGGGGCACGGGGACCGCGGGCAGCGCCGGGGACCGAGCCGTGGGACGGGCGGCAGTGCAGGGGGAGGCTCTGCCCGCGCGTCCGATGGGTGAGACCCGCGCGCCCTGACCCCAGCTCCCAGCGCTCGCTGCTTTCTGCGTGCGAATCAACGGCGCCGCTCACACACGCACCGAGCACGCGCCTGAGCGTTCACAGCGCTGGAGGTATCTGCCCGTCCGGCACACGGCAAGACACAAGTGGGTAATACCATATGTTTCCTTCCCCTGCAATTTTATGGCTGAAGGTATTTGATCAGACCGGTTATTCACTAACCATCTGTCCCTTGCACAAATACAGCTGACTCTTGTTATAACTCTCTGATGGCAAATGCCCTTCTCCGGCGCGCTCCGGGAACACGCTCAGGTTAGCGGCGTTGCAGCCATTTCGGAAAATGCATCTCTTTTTAAGAGCTGGTGCTGTCAAGTGTTCACATGAATGGCAGCCGATGTCTGCGCTGATTACAGCGGGAGGATATTTAAAGCCCATTCTGCAAATCAGTGCCTTGGATACTAATATAAGTAACTTTAAAAAAAATAGAAAGCAAGGAAAGCGAGGAGATAAAACCCCCGTCATTTACATTTCTAAGGAATATGAAATTGTGCTTTTGAAAAAAAGCAATTTGTAAACTTTAGATAGCAGCAAATTCCTTGTTTTTTGGATACAATACCAGCCTTGCATATGCGCTGAAAGAAAGAGGGAGAGAAAATAACCCTGAAGCATCCTGCCCACTGCATTAGCTTTTAAAATAAAACCCATTTATATATAAATGTTGGCTTTTTTCCCAGTCTCTGTAGAAAAGCTTTTCTATATTAAATGCTACAATGAATTAAATTAACCATAATGATTTCTTTGTGAATGGAAACCCTTTTTCCTGTGACATGTTTTTGATCATTTTTTTTCCTAGTTACAACAACCCGTACTCCTATCAAGTTGAGGATTTTGTTTGTTCTGCTATTCGCAGAACGCAATACAATTACTATTTGCACTTTTTGTTCTTAAGAAAAATAAAGCACAGCTATTCCGCCCGCTACCTTCCCGTGCCGGGGCGGGAGCCCTTTGCCAGACCCGCTCTCACCTGCGGCAGCGGGGGGGTCGCGACAGCCCCGTCAGCTCCCGTGCTCGGAAGCCAAGAACAAGCAGTCCCGGGGTGACGGGGAATTCGCCTCCTCTTCGCTCCCCTTCTGCACCCGCAACAGCCCAAACCATTCACCTGTAACTCCCGGCCGCTCCTTCCCCCGCGTTTGCCACGAAGGGACTCGGCGCAGTTCAATTTATTTGGTACGTATTTAATTATTTTGCTGCCCTGTTGGTTACGGTGGCACTCGGCTGCGCTGCCCCGGGGGCTGCAGGCTGGCCCGTGCACACGGCTGCTGGGTGCTGCAGGGTGCAGAATCGGGCTCGGGGCAGTCGGGGGGTCCCGGCACCGACGGCCGGGCGGTCGCTGCTGAGCAGGGAGCTCTCGCTGGGGGGAGGCAGCCTGCACGTCACTGGAAAGGAAAATTAGGTCACGGTTCTGGTTTGAAGAGCCTGGATGGCATCCCATTTATTTTGGATTTCTCCTAACAAGTGACTGGCTTCTATTTTCCTCCCACCTCCTTTCCTTGTCTTTTTTTTTTGGTTTTTTTTTAAAGCATTTCTCCTTTCACCCGCCTCTTTTTCCTCGAAAACAGAAGGAACGGGGGGCACAAGCCTGGGGACAGCTGGAACAGCGCACGGCTTTCCCTGCTCCGCCTGAAGCTCTGCTCTGTTGCAATCGTGCTGCGCAGGGAAGAGGCCTTCAGTTAGAGCAGCAAAAGCAAAGGAAAAAAATGCCTTACAAGTCTGTCTGTCCATTCATCCTGGTAAAAGCCATCTTGCGTCCCCTCTAGCAAAGCTGCTACGTTACCAGTGTCAGCTAGCGAGCCCTAGTCTCCCTTGCCGAGTCGTAGCTGCGGTGTTGGAAGTCTGAAATCCCAAGCAGCGACGCCTTAAGGATGCTGGGATTTGGGTAGGTCTGGCTGGATGCTGGGCTCCGGAGGGGCCGGGATGCCTCCCCGGCAGCTTTGGCATTTTGCGGCAGGAGAGCTCTGTCCTCCTGCTGCTCCTGAGCATCCCTGGGCTGCGCCGAGCCGAGCCGAGCTGAGCCGAGCCGTGCCGGCAGGGGCAGACCCGGGGACACCCGAGCCATCCCACCCTCTTCCTGAAGAGATCTGCAGATTGCAAATGGCACGGCGTCTCTTGGCTTTAACCAGGCAAGCCTGAAGCCCCTATGAAATTGTTCCCTATTGTCCAGGCAGCCTGTGGCGCAGTCTGTCCCCGATTCATTTGGGAAACGATTCCAGTTCGACGAGAATCATCAGAAGGATTTATTATTTCCCCCCCTCCCCGACATTCATTCCTAATTTGCTTTTGCTGGGTTTAATTTCACCACTCCTCTCCAAGCCCCTTGAGCAACCCTTCTGTTTTCTCAATTCGTGTCATCAGACGTTCTTGGGCAACCGTGAACCCTTGTCCCCCCCCGCCTCCCCCCCCCTCCGCCCGCCCGCGGAGGCTTTTCCCGGCCAGGCCACCTCCAGGACAGCTACATCTCCCGGCAGTCCAGCACGGCCAAGGGCTCGGTACCTAATAAATCAAACCCTGTATTGCAAATTAAGCAAAAAACAGTCAAAGCAGGAGGTATTGGAATTTTTCTTGGTTGGTGAACTGGCACTTGGTGCAGAAGCGTGTCTTTCCGAGGAAAGGCAGGAGAAATTGGTTTCAGAGGTGTTGGCACCTCCACACGCGTTACGTGTGCACGGTCCCTGCGTGAGCACCCGCTTCTCTGCGGAAACGTGAGCTTCAACGTCCGATACGGCATTGCAAAATCTGTGTTTCCTAGGTAATATTTTATCTCTCATCTCAGTGATCAGCACAATGAACATTTTTGTTCTTGCATAAATAGCACCTGAAAGAAACCCCATTTAGCAGAGAATTACCAAATTGAGGGAAAACGCCTGACACTGCGAATCCCCTTAGGACTTTCCCTCAGGATGGGGATTGGGCAACGTTCCTGAAAGGACAGGCTTTCCAGCTCTTGCAGGAGTAATAAGGTAATTAGGGAATGAGTAAGAAATGGTTGCATCAGTTCCTTGGGGGAGCTGTGGATTGCATAGGTGGGAATATTTGCAGTTTAGGGTCAGAGTTTCTGCTGCCATTCACAAAGTCTGGTGAACCTTCAGAAGTGGGTACGGCTTGTCCCTCAGAGAGGGGAAAGGGGGGGAAATAAACACTCCTGGATTTGAAATGTGTTTAAAGGAGGGTTAGGTCTGACATTAGCCGCTGCCCCTTGAAATGATTTCTCACCTCGCTGCCGGAGAAGGGATGGGTCTGGGACGTTGGAAGGAAAAGCCAGCCACAGCAGGAGGCTGCTGCCTGTGGTTCCTGGAGCAGCCTGTTCTGGTGGTCGTATCTCCAGGGGACCATCGGCGGAGTTCATTGCTTTGCCACGTCTTTTCTTCCCATGCATGACCTGGTCCTCACCGGCTCGTCCCCGGGTGACGTGGGGCTCCACGCTGCCGCTTGGCTTGTGCTCATCTCGCAGGAGCAGCCGCACGTAAAGCAAAAGGGGACACACAGACAGACAGACACACACACAAGCCCCTGCCATTGGGTCGTTTCAGCGTCGTGCAGGTAACGGCAAGGGTGTTTCACCCTTCTGCAGAGTAAAGGCTGTCCGAAGCACCGAGAGAAAAAAAGCTCAGGTCTAGTGCAATCGCCAGTGGTAGGCAAATGCAGGCAGAGAAGTGCAGGCAGGTGAAGGACCTTGTCGTGGCTCAGCGAATGAGGCAAGGCCAGGAGAGTCCTGCCATCAGAGTGTGACAAGGACAACGCTGAACCCAGCTCAGGCTTCCTCCAGCCTCCGTTGTTCAGCCGGCAGAGAGCAATGTCCAAGGAGATTCCTGCAGCCCCCCAAACCCGCTCGCTTCCCAGCTGACCCGACAGAAACGGGGCCCTGCCCAAATTCAGCGTCAGGGCTGAAAAAAACGCCGCGGCATTATGATTATTTGCTGTGAAACTGTGGCACTGCACTGTCCTCAGAGCTTTAATTTAGATGATTTAAGGCCCTTTTATTTAGTTTTAGCCCATTTACAATTGTAAAGAGGCTGTGAACCAAGACGCTGGTCTCTGCACATATCGACAGAGCTGATCAATTGCCGACTTCTGGGGGTACGACGTGGTTAGGCAGGAAAAAACATCTCTTTTCCCTCCTAATTAGGTGCTTCATTTGGCTCTGCAGGCACACGTGTTTTTGGTGGCAGGGGTGACATTTTCAGCTCACCGGGTGATGACAGGGGAAGCAGAGCATGCCGAGAGCTGGGGGAGGCACAGAATCAGAAAACCCCCCACATTTCCATGCCACCCCAAACGTGGTAATTTAAGATGCTGTTTAACCGGAGCCTTGCACTGGCAAGGGACCCCGTCCGAACCTCCCTGCGTTAGCAGCAGCCCGGCTTTCACCTGAGCGCTGGCATGGAAAGCACCGGGGCTCTGGGCACTAACTAATGGGGGGCGGAGAAGGCAGCGGATGGGAACCGGCTGGGGGTCCTGCTCCCCTTGCAGCCCGCCGAGCGTTTGCCATCACGCTGAGGGGGAGCCGAGCGGGAAAAATCAGAAGAGGAGGCAGGTAGGGACCGGGCTGGGAAGATGAAAGTCAGGGAAGGGGTGGAGAGCCTCGGCGTGCGCTGAGACCTGACCTGGAAACAGGCAGGGAGGAATCTGTGCATCAGCAAACAGGCAAAAATAGTCGTGCACCCAAGGAACACCTGAGCAGCAAGAATGCAACGTGCTGGTGTAGGAAGATTAGAGGCAAAAATACCACCACGAGCAAATCGTTCCATTATTCTCCCCTCCAGACTATCTCACCATCAGCCTGTGCGTCTTTAACTCATTCGGCTGCTTTCAAAAGCAGCACACAGAGATCCCCGCATCGAGGGATCTGTTTTCATCTCTTCCATAATTCCATCTCCCATGGAAGCAGAGCCAGAGCTCCCGGTGCTGTTACCATGGGCAAAAACTCAACGTTTTGCAGTGAGCACACCGGGCTGGCGCAGCGGGATGAGGCACTCGCGTCCTGGTGAGAGCCCACGGATTGCGGCCGGGCGGGAGGCACGCAGAGGCGGACCCGCTTCTTTGGCGTTGGGGTCAGGATGTGCAAGAGCTGGAAGCTGGCTGCAGTTCCCTGCCCAACTAAACGTGGACCTGGCAGTTGCTTTAGCTTTGGGATTTAGAAATCCTTGGAAAAAGTTTTAAGGCCCTCAGCCAGGACCTCAGAGGAGGAGGAGGATTTCAGTCCAGGAGGAGTTCATTACGGCACAGCAGGCTCCGTGACGGAGCCCTGTCATCCCAATGCGCAAGGGAACAGGCTTGTAGAGCAACCGGGTATCACGCTCCAGCCCCAGCCCTCTGAAAACCTCGAGACACGATTTCAACCAGGGGCTGAATAACCCGGGGCAAGGATGCTGTCCTGAGGTTACGGACATCGGACTGCTTAAGGGCTGAGCTTAGAGCACGGCTTTCCAAGGTCATCCTCCTTTGGGAACTGGCTACTCTAAGGCTGTGCTCTGCAAATGAAGGGAGGTGGTGGGAAGCCGGAGGCCATCCCAGAGTAAGCCATCCTCGCAGGTAAACTCAGTGTCTGTGACCCCGTATGGCAGAGCCGGAAAAGTTACACTGGGAAGCGTTAGCGTCGGCAGAGCCAAGTGTTATCTGTCTGGTGCTGAAATCTCCCCGGTGATCATTCTGGCTTTCCGCAATCACAGCAGCTTTTTGCTAAGTAGCACCAAACGCACCAGATTCTCGCCGCCCCGCTGCAGCCTGCCGGCAGCCCGGGCTTCTGGCACCCGCCGGGGAACCGCGTGGGGTGAAGGCAAGGGGAGCACTGTCACTGCCCCGACTGCGATCCGGCGGTGAGATACGCTGAAAGGTAGCACACAAAAAGCTGCTGGTGGTGGTGTTCTTGGTTTCCTCTGTTTTTTTTTCCTTACCGTCTTCCAGATGCTGCAGAATCCCCAGATGCAGCCACAACAAAGTTCTTGCATTTTTAACTTTAAAAAACATAATTGGGTAACTGAGAATAATGACTAAACAATGCAATAAATCATGTCTACACCTGGCCTGGAAACGGGGGGGGGAGGGCAGTTCAGGGAGAAGTGCCTCTTCCCTCATTAACGAACAGAGCTGAAACATCGGCACAAAACGCTCCCAGAGTCAGCAAATCTGTTCCAGCCCCTCGCAGGTCTGTGTGCTCCTGCCTTGGGGACCCGGGGCCAGGACTCACCGTCCCGGGGTCCCAGGGCTGAACCCCCCGGGCGGGAGGGGACGCGCGGTGCTAAACCCCAAAGCCTTCCCTCTGACCCGGGCAGAAAGGCAAACTTCAATAGAAATGGCACCGCTTTAATAGCTGAAGACATTTTTATGTCCCGGCAATAATTTTTGACTGCGCAGTGCCACTCACCTTTTCTGCTGCATAAACACAGCAAATAACCGTTGCTACGCTCAAAATGAGGTAATTATCTGGGGCAGGAAACTGCGATAACTGCGCAGAAGTTGTTAATGTTCCTTTTATTTGCTCATTTATACCACTAGCAAGACCCGCAGAGCTGCCCGCAGCACAGAAATCCCCTGAAGGAGCCGGGGCTGGGGGGCGGAGGGGTGCGGGGAACGCCAAGTCCTCCCTCCCCGTCCGTGCTGGGTTCCCGTGCCTTGGCTGGGCTCTCAGCAGCCCACCCCTCGCCGCACCGAGGCTCCCTCTCTGCCGGTGTGCGGGGCAAAAGGAAGGATTTGGGGGTTCTTTTCCCCCCCAGCAGCTTTCGGAAGGAGACGGAGGGAGGGTGGCAGAGCCGTCTGCTGCAGGGTTAGTGCTGCTTCTGGCTGGTGAAGCCCCCGACCGAGCAGCTCCGACCGGAGAAGGACACGAATGATACCAGCACTGTAGTTTTCTTTTTCTCCTAACCAGGACTTGTGCCTTGCACACACAGAGCGCGTGACGGAGGAGGGGAGGGAGGCGACAGGCAGAGGAGGGACGGGACGGGGCAAGCGGGGAGAGCCGTGACACCCTCGTCGTGCTCAGAGCATGAAGGGGAAGGGGTGGGAACGACGGTGCAGCTCGCGGGAAGATGGCTTGCACCGGTCATCTGCGCGGGACAGCCCGTGTCTCTTCTCCAAAGAGACATCTGCACGGCCAGGCTCGGGGCCAGGCTCGCTCAGATGCTCTGGGGATACATTCTTCCAAGCTGGTACGTTTATCTGCCAGTTCAAAGCCAGATGCTTATCAGTCGGAGCCTTTTCAAGCTGACAGATGCTCTTATCTCTGCCGCTCTCCGAGTGCTGCAGAGTTTGTGGCATAAATGCAAGGAAAAAGTTTTGGTTTGGGGAGCCTAAGCCCATGGTGGATTTCTGGGTCTTTATCTCTCATTCTTCGTTGTTCAACCCCGTCGGCCCAGAGCCTTCAAGGAACTCGTGGCCGTTTCGGCGTTACACGGGCACGGGAGCGGAGCCCTTTTTCCAGCAGCTGTTGCACATCACGGGACACACTCACCCACGTCCCAGCCAGGGCAGAAAAGTGGTCCATGGGCACGTCCGGGCCATAACGTGATCGGCACCGTAAGGCCAATTAGAGATGTGACTAAAAAAACTGCAATAAAAGCTCAAAGTTTGGCTGATGGTCACTTAAAGGCCCCTTCATCCACCCTGACAATTAAATATTTTTTTCTTCGACTGCTCTGATCATAGCTTAAGCTCTCCAACATCTCCGGCTTGGTCTCCTGACCTTCTCCGTCCCGACGCGACCAGCAGCAGCTCTAGAGGCTGCGTGCGTGCGTCCGCGTGCTGTTCCTGAAAGCTGCAAGGAAAACACAAGCATAATTGACAAAAATAATTGAAACTTAGAACAGTGTTGATGAGAGAGTTTTCTCCTTGGCCTGCCATTAATCGTCAGGAAATAAATACCTTTATGGTTTCTGTAATTATGGCCTAAATGCAAATGAGAGAAAATTTCTGTCATTAAACGTATCCTCAAAGATCTCATGTCTCCACCTGCTTCCCTTAAAACACCACTTTCCCAGACTTTGTCCACCCGGCAGACACAGAAACAACTTTCCAAGACACAAGAGTCACCTCTAACCTCCAAAAAGTTGAAATTTTCCCGGTTACTCAGCAGCACTTTGCCCCATTAAATCCGCCTCGTAGGGCTGCGCTGCCCCGAAGCATCCTCCGTGTCAGGGCAGGCTGCCGTCCCCATCTGCCCGGCGTGACCTGGGCACCCGCGTGTCCTCCGTCACACTTTGCAGCCGGGATGCTCGGAGCTCGGAGGAAGAAGCGTTTAGTGGCACGTCTCCAAACATCGTGCTCTCGCCCAGGTTCCCAGCTGTAGGAAGGAGAGCCGCCGCTGCACCGACCCGCAGAGCGGCTCGAGCCATGCCGAATTCGACGTTTTCTCAAGCGGCTGGAGACCCTTCGGCAACGGCGCTCTCGGAGAGCAACGTGTTGCTGTATCTATTGTATTTATAAGCTTGTTAGTTGATTAACCACACTCGAATGCTGGCAGACCGACTGTTTTGCTGAGTGGCTTCAATAAGAGTCTGGAACAATAAGATGCACACAGACAAAGGTTTTAATGGATAATTAATTGTTCCAGCGTGTAAAGTTTCTGTGCAAAGATCCTGGTGAATCAGAGTTTCCGATTTCCACCCCCTTTACAACGTGGCTAAACAGTAACACAGAAATCGTGGACTGGATCGGGAATATTTTTAAAAGAGAGGGCCAGAAACGAGGGAACGGCAAGGTCTGGATGCAGGGAAACCTGAGTTCTGAGTACAGGGCGGTGGTAACGGAGAATTCACCGGCGCCTTGGGACAGGTCGGGGATTTTCTTGCCGTTCTCCCTGCCTTGCTATCGCTCTGTGGGATGATTGGAGATTCCTTTGCATGCCTCCCCAGGGATGGCCAGAGCGAAGGCAGGGTCCCACAAGCTCCCGGGCACGTTTTCCCTCTGCCTGGTGAACCCACAGAAGTTGTGTGGGATTTACCTGTCGGGGTGGGATGGGGACGCTGCTTCTCAACAGCCACAGGAGCGGGGAAGCTGTAAGCAGCCCTACGGCGAGCGCACGGGATGAGTTTGCCGTGGAGCAATTTGCTCCCTGCTCTCTAACGATGAAAAAGGAAAGGTGGCAAGGCAGGCAAAGCAGTGCAGCTGTGGAGGCTCTAATCCCTGCCTGGGAACGGGCTCCTCGCAGAAGGTGGGAGCTGATATCACGGCATCTTCTGAAGTGGCTGGAGTCGGTGCTGGGAATGTGATGACCCCGTAAGCTCATTTGGTGCGGGGCATCCTGGTGCGCGCCACTGCAGCTCTGTAATCGCCTGCTAATCCACAAGCAGGCTCAGGGCATCTTGCACGCTCGGAGAAGGTGCCTCTTCAAGGAAGATTAATAAAGCAAAATGAGAGAAAGAGAAGAGACAGTCGGGGCTGCACATCCCATAGAGGACGTGCTGCCAGCCGTTGTAAAGCCAGAGGAGCCGGCCACCTTCGCTGTCCCGCTGAGCTGCCCCGGCACCACGGGGCTCGTCACTGGCGCTGCCGGCAGAGACCTGGCACGGGAGCATCCCTGTGCCGGCAGATCTGCAGCGCAGAAAGCAAACGTGCCGTCCCCACCCGCACGGGAGCGCACGCTGCCATGAGACGGGTGGACTGCAGGCACGTGCACACCACGCTCACGTAGGCAAAACACGCAGCTCGTGTTCGCAGAGCCCCGATCTTCACACCGAAACGTCCGCCTGTTTCTCTCGGTTTGCCGGGTGCAGGTTGACACCTCGCCAGGGCACACGCCGTGCAGCGGCACGCTCAGACGCGCAGGCGCGAAGCCCCCAGGTGACCGGTGCACATGCACACGCTCACACACGCACATTAGCGGCAGGCACATGCTAAGCACACACACGCACGCATGCATATTAATCACTTTGTCTGTCTCCCACTCTCTTTTCTAAGCTGTGCTTAAAGCCAGAGAGATTAGCTGCTCACAGCCAAATGCAGGGTACAAAGCAGACTTCAATGGAGTCCGAGTATAATGGTAGATTACATTAGAGAGAACAGACAGACGTGTCCTTGTCATCCCAGGTTAATATGACTATAGATTAATGCTGTAGCTGTTGATTGTTATGGAAATCCCCCCATTTAGCTCGTTCCTAAAGCATTGACAGTTCTAGCCTTGAATTCGGAGCAGGGGTGGAACTTGTTAATGGCTTTCATTTTCCTGCAGGAAGCCAAAGCATTTAAAGGGAGAGGGAGCGCAAATTTGCTGACTTTCTGGAAGTGTTCCAGCGCGCATTGAGTCAGCGTGGACATTTAATCCCTTGTTCAGATGCAAAGCAATGCAAAGAGCCATGTTGGTCTTGCCTCTCGAGGAAAAAGGAGGAATTTAGGCTTGGGGAAGTAAGCGTTCATGGGGTTGTTTCATCTTAAGCCCTCTCCTGACCTGGGTACCGAATGTCTCGGGCACGTCCCCGCCTGCCGTACGCAGACACGCACGTCGCCGCACCTGCAGCAGGGACGTTTCTGCCAAGGTTGGTTGATTGATGCCAACTCGGGGACTGTAGCTGCTGCCATCCCTCTGCTTCGTTGTCGACTTGTAGCTGCCGTGTGTGTTTGCTTGCTTTCCCCTGGCCGGGTGGGAACCCTCCACGTCCCAGCAGTGCGGCTCAGCCGTGCCGCTCTCTCCCTTTATAGCTCTCCTCCTCTTTCATCGCTTTGTCACTGTCCCCCCGAGCAATAGGAAACTATCCAACTGCTCCTGAGCAAACTCAGAATCTCTCCGAACATCCCTGCCCTGATGAATTATTTAGGTTTCAAACAGTGGCACCAAAGCCCTGAGCGAAGAAGGGCTCTTACGCCAGCACGCAGGGAGCAGAGGGATTGCTGGGGCACAGCCACCCTGAATTAAGGTTTGCTCTACAGGTATTTGTTATCTTTAATACCAGTGTCATCTCCCCGTGCCCCTCCCTGCTCCCTCTCTGTAGGAGGGATAATCAGTCCTTGCATGATAGTCCGAGGAGCAGAAAGTTGCTCTTTGACACTTTCAGCAATACTTTTACTGCCTGCTGGGGCAGTTCAGTGATATTTCATCACCGACCGAAAGGTCGCTGTCGCCTGCGATAAGTGATGAAATCCCACCGTCTCCCCCCGCCCCATTTTACAGCAGCAAAACAAGCAAAACAGCCATGAAGCCACAAGACGTGCCGTGGGTTTTTTTCTCAGCGCGAGGCATCATTTGCAGACCTGACACTCCCGTTTGAGCAGAGCCCTTGGTGGGGGGCAGAGCGACGGTGGGAGGTGGCTGCGAGCCCCCAACAGCAAAGAGAAATACGGGGTTCTCGCCGCTTGCTGAAATACTCCGTCTTTTAGGGAAGCCTGTTGTAAATTCCAATTTACAGGAGCAAGGACCGTGTTTTACAGCAATTTTATACATTCCCGGCGCACAGGATACCTGATCTTGACGGGAGCTTTGGGATGCTACAGCAGCACAGGCGGTGCATAGTAATAATGCTACTGAATCCCCCCTGCCCTAACCGGTCCGGGTCCCGGGGTGACATGCCCTCACTGTCCCAAGCCCCCTCAGTGCTGTCAAACTGGCTCTTCCCTCGGCACCCCGGTCGCCCGTGCCCGGGGGGGGGGGGGGGGGGTTGCTGTGGAGGTGCCTTGGGGGGGTCCCGCACATTGGAGCCTGACTTCAGGTGGAGGAATAAGCAGCAGGAACAGCAGCTGAGAGTCCGGAGGAACAAAGCTGCCCTTCTCATGCAAATGTCTCTGATGGCGACGGGAATGCGAGGGAGGGAAACACAGGGGCTCCTATGGCCGATAGAGATGCGGCATTGTTTCTAATTAATTAGCATGTGTTTCAAAGCTTTCCACGAGGCGTCAGCAGCTTTTTAAGGGCGTTTTGCCAAAGAGCATTTAAATGGAAATCCCCCTGAGATACAGTATATTCTTTGCAGGGTCTCACTGGAAGGTAGATTCTTCC
The DNA here is from genome assembly GCF_011004875.1 of Balearica regulorum gibbericeps. Lineage (NCBI taxonomy): Eukaryota > Metazoa > Chordata > Aves > Gruiformes > Gruidae > Balearica > Balearica regulorum. The sequence goes on along the minus strand of NC_046194.1, from coordinate 987,291 downwards.
CAGGGGAAACCTCCTCGTGTAATTTGTGGGTTTACTTGGAGCTGGGATCTGGGGGATTATCGTGTGCTCCAGCGTGGGGCCGGCGTTCCGGCCCGTCTCCTGCCGTGGGTGCCCCGCAGCCCCAGGCCCCCTCCCCGCGGGTGCAGGATGGGTCCTGCCCGCTTCCATCCGCCCGGCCCCAGGCGCTTCAGCACCCACGGAGTCACTGTCCAAGGGAGCAAAATGCTCCTGCCCTTGGTGCAAAATGCTGGTGCTGCAGGTTTTTTCTCTCTAGGTGGGTGGTGATGTGCCTCAGGCCTCCTCGGGGGTTCGTCGGGGCTCCCGTGGACCAGTGTCCCGAAAGCGTGTGGGAAACTGGGAGTGTAAGAGTATTGCTGGCCCAGGCTCAGCTTCTCCCGCAGCCGTCACCCCCCGAGGGAGCAAAGACCAGGGGGGCAGACGTGGCGGCCGTGGTGGCCGTGCTCCTCGGCCCGCGCACGCAGAGCGTGTTTGGCACCCGCTCTCTTTCATTTGCCTGTGGTCGCTCTGACACGACAAGCGTGCAATCGGCTGAGGTGCAAAGAGAGGTCCCACGGGGACGTGGCAAGCGCGGGCGGCAGCAGCAGCGGTGTCCCGGCAGTGGCAGGACAGACCCAGGGGACAGGGCCGAGGTGGGTGAGGGTTAGCCGAAGGGTTAGCGTGCCTGTGCAATTCGGCAGGTCAGCCACGGGCAGATTTCCTGAAGATTTACAGGCTGAAGCCGTGCACCAGCATCCCAGGTCCCTAAATCAGCATTTGGAGAGACAAATAAAGTCTCCTGACGGCCAGAAGCGATGAGGACCCCCAGCAGCACCCCGCCGCTCCTCAGTCCAAATGCAGGTTCAGGCAGCTGAACACCTTCGCACACGCGGCTCTGAAACGTGCGGACGGTGACTGCAGGTCCCGGCGCTCGTCTCAGGGACCGCCAGCCTGGATGCTCTTTCGGCAGATTAAGATCCTGCTGGAGTCTGACGTTGCTCTCGCCGCTTTCTTTTCCAACCATATGGCAATTCAAATGTTCCTTTCCAAAAAAGATTACAACTTTCCAAGCTGAAGGTCTCATTGACATGCCTGAAACCAAATTGCTGTATCCGACTCGACCACGCACATTTTCCTATACAAAGGAAGTTGCAATTTTGCTACTTTCACCAAGGACAAGGAATTTCATATTGGTTTATTGTGCAGGCATGCGTTTGTGAGATTTTCATGGCCCTGTGATTTATGCCGGGGCCTGAGTTATAACTCACATTTCTGTTTAAAAGCTAAACACTCTAATAGTGGTGGCTATTACTGTCATCACGTACCAGCCGCACTTCTGAGATTCAATCTAGCCAAAGCTGGCCTGCGTGATATTATCTGTGTATTTGTCTGCCTGATGGAGCTGCCTTTATTTTTTCTCTTTCATATATTGCTGTCTCAAGGACTGTTTTCCAAGCAACAATTCATGTCTCCTTCAGTCATCAGTGAAAACAATCAAGCTCAATTTTATTTCTGGCAGAAATCAAATGCTAAATGAGATCTCGGAATCATAAACAAGAGTGATGTAGACAAATCGGAGGGAATTCAGAGAAGAACAGCGTAGATGATTAAGGGGCGGGAGGGCCTGGCTGATGGGGAAAGATTAAAAGAAGTAAATACTTACAGCTAGGCTAAGAGAAGACTAATGGGGAACATAATAGCTGTCTAGGAATATCCAAAGGGTGTAAACACTGAAGGGGAAGAAATATTGTTTGGAATGGACCAAAGGCAGTGGAGCTAAGAATAAAGGTGATGAAACTCAATGAAGGGAAATTCAGCCTCAGCACCGGCATAGATTTTCTCTCTCTCTGCCGATACGCAGTGCCACGGACTTTCCCAAGAAAAGCAGGATGAACACTGTTGCTTGAGTGCTTTGAGCCTGCAGAGGAGAACGTCCCTTAAATAAATAATTGGCACTGGAACATTTTCAGCTTTACGCTATCTTTCCTCGTAACTAGCCAAGATGAATGAATAATCCATGATGGATAGCTTACTCAAAGAATTTTGCCGCTGACATTGCTCACAGTTCGCCGGTGAATGGATCACACTTTCCTTCAATCTGATTCTTTTTTTTTTTTTTTTTTTTTTTTGGTGAGCGGTTTTACTCTATGGACCGCCTGCCCGCAGCGCTGCGAGCGCTCGGTGTGCGGCCCCGGAGCCGGGCTGGGCAGCAGCGCGGGGTCCTGTCCGTCATCCTCCTGCTCCCAGGTCGGATGAACACGACTCTCCGGAGCAGGAGGGCTGGAAGGAGGTGTGACCCTGTCGGGAAGAGAATCCTTCGGGGAAGGAGAGTGGGTGAGCAGAAACAGAGTGTTTTACAAAATGAAAGATCTTTTCCTTCTGGGCGATGCCGACCTTACTGAGCAAGGGGGAAAAACCAAAGCAAGCAAAGGTGCTGGTTAAAGAGGCTGAATTGCTTCGTTGCTCTCAGCGTTTGCAGAAAGACACGCGGGTCTTGCTTCGTGGGGATGGGGACACCCTGCTCTGACTGTGCAGATGGGCTCGGTGAGGAGTCTGGTACTCTGTCCCGCTTTGTTGGGAAGTCTCACCCCACCAACATGGTCTGCATGTGACGGCCCCTCATTTTCCAAGTCATTGGAAGCGAGTAATTGGATGTCAGCACAGTTTTCATCCCTAGCTCTGTAACGGGCTCTTGGGTCCTTCTCTGGCTTGCTTGCTCAGTGCTCTGCGAGGACTCTGGAAGCGAGTCTTGGAGAAATACTGTATATAAGCTCAATTAACCAGCGTCCCATAAAAGCACTGACTGCTTTGATTGCCTAGTAAAACATGCAAGGTGGATAAAAATAATTGTAATAGCAAGAGGTGGAGAAACATGGCCGGCCCACAGATGTGTTAGGGCCCAAGGCATTGCCCAGCCGCTGCCTCCGGCTGGGTTTCTTCCTTCCGAATGTGCTTTTCCTGGTGCAGAACACACCAGCTGCAACAGGAAACAAACCTGGGCAGAGCAGATTAAAGTTTAAATCTAGCTACAGTCCCATAGATTTTTCCTCTCAGGCTTTGGTTAGCACAGCTAATTAAACTGCAGGCGCAAGAGCTGATGAACAATTAACGCACGCTTTCTCAGCGCAGGCAAGCAGCAGCGCTCCCTCTGCAACGCGCAGCCCTCTTGGGGGTAAGTCTGACGCTGTGGGGAACATCTCAGCAACACCATGAAATGATTTGGGATAGGAAGTGAAGAAGAACATGTTGTCCTAAGGCAGAATGGAGGATTCAACTTGTTGCCGTGGGCTCATATATGACTACAGTGGTCATAAACTCAGCTTTGCCTCTGAAAAAAGGTGCTTTGGCTGCTCAGTAATGAGTCAGGAGACGGTCAGCCACCCGACGTCACCAGCAATACCCCTTCGGTGCTCGTGTCCCTCTGCGCGCTGACCCCGGTGCCCTGGAGCTGAGCCGGGCAGGCTGGCGGGGCCAGGAGCCTGGCTGGTGCGCAGGGGTCCCCGGGTCTCTGAACCGGTACCCACGGCTGATCCCGGCTCCCTCACCACACACCTTCCCTTTCATCCCGCTTTGCCCTTCTGCTCCTTCTCCTCTTCACAGAAAGAGGAAAGCAGAGGGCAGGGGGGAGGCAGGGCTTTAAACACAAGCCAGCAGGAATAGCTTTGAGCTAGGCACTAAAACATCCAGGAGAAACGCTTGTCTAGGGCTTTTCACTAGACCATTTCAAAGGAAACTGTAAGTTGCTGAGCTGTGGAAAGGCACTGCTTCAGAGAGGACAGGTCGTGATCTACTCTCCCGAACGCAGCTGTAAATCTGGAGCACCACGTCTGAGGCGAATGTAGTTCATTGGGATTTACGGCAGCGTGACGGTGAGCAGGACGCTGCCCCGGCGCTCGCTGAACTAAACCCGCAAGGTCAACCCGCTCTTGGCAAAACCGGAGGATTTTCAGCAAAGCCGCCAGCAGTAGAAGTGCCAGTGTCCTTAGAAAAAGGAAAAGTCCCCTGTCCTCCGCACCCAGGATGCCTGCCCCGGGACACGGGGACGCAGAGGGGAGGTTTATCTTTCGCAGGAAGGCTAGTCCCGGCTCCAGCTCATCTGTCAGGAGCTCCGGGATTTAAGGTCTGAGTGGGGCTGTTCAGTCCATTGGCAAAGTGACAGCTTTTGGGTTATTTAAGAATTTGGAAATGGGCTGGTTACCTGGCATTGCTGGTCAGCAGACAGCCAAAAGCCCTTTGTCAAATAAACACCGGCCAGGTTCCGTCTGGAGTCCTGCTAAGACGTACCGAGACCTTCTGGACCGGTTGCTGCAGACAATACCGCAGGCAGGTCCCTGTCCTGTCCCTCCTCCAAGCCCTGCCGTCTGCCCCAGGCTGGGATGCCGTAAGCCTCCCCGTGGGCTTTGTACAGGAGCTTCTTCGCCCCACTTCACACTCCTGACCCATCCCTTCCCTTTCCTTTCTCCCACCAGCTTTATTATCCTTGCTGCTGCCAGGGTGGCCAGGTTTGAGCTCCAGCATCTGTTGCTCTTTCAGCCTGCCCAGGTGACCCTACACCACTGCTTTTCTGCCCACCATGAAAAAAGAAAAAAGGAGAGTTGCTTCTTCTCCCCAACCACCTCGGACTCCCCTTTGTCACTCGCTTTTCTCTCCTGGGTCCGGAACCAAACCGCAGACCCAGGAGGTGGAGCCGTGCTGGCAGCAGGGTTCAGGCATCACCGATCCTGCGTCCCGGTGCCGGTCCCAGCCTGCCCCTGACGCCTGGGTGATCCCTCCTGACTTCCAGGCATCCGTGATGATTTGCACATTTTTCTGTGTAAACACAAGCCGGCCACAGCTGCTCACTTCAGCCCCGGCTCTCTGCCACGTGTCACGCCGGTGCTGCGCGGGGATGCCGCCGAGCACAGACCTCCCCCCGTGCCTCCCCCAGGTGAAGGTCGTCCCAAGCAGATGCGGCTGTACGGTGTGTGCCAGGTCCCCCGAGGCCCACCGCGTGGTTCCTGCTCCCCGGGTAGACGAGCTGGAACTTTTCAGGGGAAAGAATAACAAACAGGGAATAATGAAAATTAAAACTGCCAGCCTGTGTTTTGGCCAAATAAACATTGGTGTAACAATGCATGGAATGGGTGGGAATCGTGGATCTTCTCAGGGACGAGCACGGGGTGCTGCGTAGCTGCACCAGCACCGCAGGAGCCGACCCTGCTCCGCGGGAGGGCTGCCTCTACCTGGGGGAGGACATCTGTGCCAAGGGGACAGCCAGCACATCTGTCACCCGGACCACTGCGGGGACCCCCGGGATCCCCCCCGACGCTGCTCCGGCCACGGAGATGGTGCTGGGAGCGCCGAGCTGTGTTCCTAACGGTGCAAGGCGCTGCAGAGCCGTGCCAGGGTCCCAGAGGACAGAGCAGCGCTGCCGTTAGACCAAAGGCCGACAGCGCCTTTCTTCTATCATTCTGGAACACCTTTTTTTTTTTCTTTCCTTTTTTCATGACAAATGGTTTTGTGCTGGAAACAAGTTAGTTTTTATGAAGAAACAAATCACCACAAAGGTTTTCCTGTAGAGTCCCTCATTCCCTCTGACCCCATCGGAATATGAGGATGAGAAGAGGAACCTCACGACGGCCCTGCTCCTTTCATCCGTGCTGGTGGGGAAGGATGCTTTCTTGCTCCTCAGTCATCCCCTGCCCTAACAGTCGTGCAGAAGGACCACGGTTACCCCGCTCTGGCCCCAAAAAAAGAGAGAAGCAGCCCTGGGAGCCAAGGGGGGCCAAACCACCCATCACATTGGAGGGACTTGAAATGACAGCCTTTCCTCTCCACCACCTCGGGGTTTGGGACGTGGTGCTGCTGCCGGGCATCCAGGTCCTGCGCTTGGGATGCGGGGGCACGGGATGCCCCGCGCGGGCGCATCCCCCGGCCCCTCTCCTGCCCGCAGAGGTGACAGCCCCCGCACCGTCATCCCAGGGCACCGGCGCTGCGGGTCCTGCCGCGGGCTCGCCCAGGCTGCTCGGCCTGGAAACCCAGAACAACACAAATCGGAAACACATTGGGGATTAGTGGGAGAGATAATAGCAACAGACGGGGCCCGGCCTGGCCTTGATTACTGCAAAATCACAGCAATCGCTGCTGGTTATAATTCCAGCAGAAGCAATTCTTTTTTTATTGTATTTTCTTCTTGATTGTGTGCTGAGCTTTTACCCCCTCTATTGTGGAGTTAAAGGGACCTTGACATGTAGTTTAGGATCAAATCTGGACCTGAGAGGGAATCGCCGTAACCTGATTACACGGGAATGTCCCCCAGATCTGAAGCGAGTCACTGCTTTAATTGCACTTGGCCTGTCCTCCAACCTTATTCCTTCATTTTTGTTAAACAAACAGCAATAATTCAGTCTAATATATCTGGGATTATTATTAGTGAGATTAGGGCCTCGGTCCCGCCGTTGCACCGGGGGGAGGCTCTGATGGCAGCGGGCACTTCGGATAGAGCACCCCCAGGCGTGGCAGTCATTTCTCCCACCCGCAGGTGGACAATTTGGGCAATAAAACCAGCAGGGCGATATCTGAGCCCCGGCAGAAAATGCGCCCGCTCCGGTCGGTGGGGAAGCCTGCGGGTAAGCTGTGCCCCAGGATGGCTCTGGAGGGCTGCGGCAGGCTCGGTGCCGCGCACAGATGCTGCGAGAAGCGGCTGGAGATGGTCCCCAGCCCTCTGCCTCCTGCGCCTGGCTTTTCCTCTTCCGCACATCTGCGTGTGCTCCCGTTTGCAGGCTCCTCTGAGGAAACACCAAGCATCGCTCAGGGAACCCGGTGATTTCTCCAAGGAGCTAAAAACCCTCCAAGCAATTAAGGCACCTCCCGGCCAAGCTGGTGCCCGCTGCAGACAGCACCTGGGGGGCAGGCACCGGTCAGGCGGCTCCGCACGGGGCAGGCTGGGCCGTCTGCTGCCCCGCGGGATGGTGGGCACCGATGCTCGGCGATCCAGCGAAGACTGTTTTATTTGGCGAGCGGGCAGAGAGCCCGCGGCGAAGGCTGAGGCTGCCGGCTGGGCTGGTGATCCCTAACGCAGCCGCGGCACTTGAGGACAAACCCAAGTACCACAAGCCGGTGAGGGTAAGGGAGGGTGCATCATTTTAGTTGCAGGATGGCTGTCTTCATCTAAAGGTAGAAAAGTTGAGTGCTGTCCATCTGGAAGAAACGGTCATTAACTGTGCTGGGGCATCAGGCTGAAAACAGAGATCCCTCTGGTTCCTGTGCGGGAGTCCGTCCTGAGCAGCAGACCCTCTCCTCATTGCCTCCCCAACCATCCCTTTTGTCTGTCTTGATCTATTTTGTTTTTCTGTTCATTCCTCTCTACATTCTTCTCCCCTCCCCTCCCTGCCTGTCAAATTTCACTCTCCCTTCATACCTGGAAAGACTGAATTAGAGTGGTTTGAAAACCACTTTAAAAGACAGCCATCACCCATTGTTTTTCCAATGGCATATGGTGATAATAACAGTGCAGCAGCCCCAGACCTCCTGGCTTCAATTACTTTACAGGATCAGCTAATCCCAGTTAAAATTACCTATGTAACTGAAGAATAATTGTAAACCAGGCTCTCTCCTGGACTCTGGTTTTCTGAAAAATCATTACGGAGTTGCTCCCTGTGCCAAGGCTGCAGAGGGATCAGCGGATGAGTAACAGGCTCTGGGAGATGCTGTCCGAGAAGATTGGTTTCTTTTTCTTTTCAAAGCAAACTCTGAACAGATGGCCGCTTTTTTCCCCACAGCTCTATGGAGTGGACGGGATTGGAGTGATGGAGGGAGGAGAAGACGTTTCACAAGTTTGTTTCCCTGGGTAGAGCTCCAAGGATCGGACTTTTCCCAGGATCGTCCCAGCTTGGCAGACCCGCCGTGAGGAGGCTGGTGCAGAGCTTTGCTCGGGACAGCTCTGCCGGCGCGGTCCTGCGGGGTCCTGCGGTGCCACCCGCGCCGGTCCAAAACCAAAAGTCCAAGTAAACACCACGTGAGGCTTCAGGCAGGATGGGGATTGGCTTTGTCCATCACCAATTTTATCTCCCTTTGTTGTTCTCAGCCACGACAGGAACGGGGGAGAATAGTAATAGAAACTTATAAATAAATTGAGACAGCCCATTCCTGTACGCAACACGAAGGGGACTGGTCTGGCACCCCAGGAGATCTCATTCCTTGCTAGAATCTCCCTGGGCTTTCTACCCGCTTTGCAGTCTCAGGACATCTCTGCGGTGCATCCGCTGAGCAAATCCGCCCGTTACCATGACGAGACATGATTCTTCTTTAGATGGCAGATAAATCTCTCCTGAACCACAGAGCTGTGTTTTGGTTTGATTGCTTTTACCCTTACAGTAACTTCCAGGACAGGTTCTGCAAATTGTTCCTTTTAAATCTAAAATTTCCTGGATTTAACCCAGCTCCCCAGGAGGTCACCTCCTCAGCACCCATCCCTACTGCCAGCCTTGCCCTGGCTTTCAGCATCCTGCACTATCTCACCACCTGCCTCTGACAAGCAAATATATTTTCCCTGGCAGTTTTGTTGTAGGCCTTGATGAAGGATCAGACAGACACTGATGACTCAAAGACTCCATAAACTTTATTAACTCCTTGACAGGCCTAACTCACTCCTTGCAAGGCTCCGTTATAGCCCCAGGTTTCGGGAGTTGCTTGGTGGATCCTGCAGAAAACCCCAGTCCTGACGTTGTTTGGCAAAACTTGTCAACAACTGCAGATCAGGTCTCTAAAAAAAAAAAAAGAAAGACTCAGGTATATTCCAGGCGATATCATCTGTTCAGGTGCCGCCAAGAATAGCACAGGTTTAATCCTAAGCAGCGCACATAACTCTTCCAGCCTGCTGTGGCAGACGCTGGCCGCTCCCGAGCAGCAAGCTGCGGTGGGGCCGTGCCACCGTTGCGATGCAGATACCATCGAAGCCGTCCTGGCTGCCCGCCGGCCTCCCTGCCCGATGCCGAGAATATCCCGACGTGTTTGAGCGTGCCTCTGTAAGGATGGCTACGTCGTTAAGCCAGAAAATCAGCTCTGCCAAGCAGTTCTCCTAGCGAGGGCACGGCAGGAACATTTGAGGCTGTTTGTAAGCACAGTGATGGGCAGCGGAGCCGCGCCAGCAGCATCTCCCACAGGGGAGACCACCCTCCCTCTGGGGCTCCCCGGCTCCAGATGATTTTTGGGTTTGCAGTCCAGGGTCTCTGGAGCATCGGCAGTGCCGCATGCCCGGTGTCCTTCTCCAGAGCAAAGTTTGCATGGTGTTAAAACTGCTCTGAAACGAATCCCAGCGCTGACGCAGGGGATGTTTCAGGGCTGCTGCAAGCAGCATCCAGTCCCTTTGTCACAAATGTCGTACCCCGCGAGGACAGCGTCTCTGCCCCTCTTCCCGTGGACTCACTGTGTGCGAGATGCACGCTTCTCCCTCCCAGGACAAGGGTTTGTCAGTGCAGGGGAGGGGGGAGAGGGGGGCTGCCCAAGCAATTTACCTAATTAAAACAAGGGTTATCTCTAAATAGCGTAAGCACACTCAGAATGTAAAGAGCAGCGATAGAATGTACAGCCTCTAATTGCACTGCAGCTTAAATAAAGGTTTGTATTGTCTGGAGTTAGCTGAATACTTTTGCAAAGAAAGATAAAAACGGGAAAATAGTGGCATGATCAATGTTGCTATTTGGTCCTCCTCAAATTGTTTTTCTTCTGTAAGTGTAGCCCAGCATTTCTGTTACCATTATTACTCTCCCCTATTTTTCAGTCTGGTTTATGAAAGCTATTGATCCATCAGATGCTTGAAGATCCAGCTTCCCTGGCTGGGATGTCTCATCTGAGGCCATTATAGACTCTGCACACTGCAGTGGTTTAGGATCAATACAGTCCTAGGCGCGCTCACAGGCCAGCCGAAGTGTAACTTAATTGATGTGTTGGTCAGAAGACACTCAGGGACACTCGCAGGGCGACCGCTGCATCCGAGGGAAAGGGGAGCGCGTCCGCTGGTTTGAATCACTTTGCAAAGTGCCATTCTGACAGCCAGCATCCGGCTCTTAGCTGCTAGACTCGCCTTAATGATATTTGATTTGCCTCTTACCAGCAGATAAATAATTGGATAAGGCCAGGAGCTTGCTCGGAGGAAGGATGAGGGGGAAGGCAGAGTAATTTTCTCATTTCCAGTCCCAAACTTGCGACGCTGTTCTGGGAGAGGAGGGAGGCTGTGTCTCTGCCGGGGACCGTCTGCCTTCAGCCCGCCAGCCCCGTCCTTCTTCTCAGCACCCGCCCCCGAGTAACTAAGATGTGCTGATGATTGTGTGGGGGGAGAGAGGGGTTTAGAGGACGTTCAGAAGTTATCATCTGGTGTGGATTGACTTGAATTTGTTTTAAACGCAAACCCCGGTGTGTTTTAGCTAATTCTGGGCTGTGCTTTTGGGTCTGAACCAGCTGGAGTCAGCGCAGGCTCCCCGGGAAAGGCGGCTGCCAGCCATCGCTGCCTCCCAGTTAGCGGGGGTCCGGGGCACGACCCAGCTTGTTCCTAAACCCCCGTGTCAGAACAACCCCGTAGGACTGACGCCGGGGTCCCATCTCCCACGCCAGCCACACGCTCTCCCCACCCAGGAACGGCTCTGGCCCCAGGGACGCCAAACCCTCGGCACCCAGGGCTTGTACAGCGCAGGGCTGTGTCTCCACCGCGTCAGGGCTGGGTCCCTCTCTTCATGCGGAAATTATTTTGCACCTGTGGAATAATTTATCGAGCGTACGGCTCCTCTCTCAGTTTGGGACCACTCTTGCCCAGATGAGCAGCTCTTCTCTCTTCCCTGCCAGTCTGCAGGTGTTCAGGACTCTCTGATGTTTTTACAGACATTTCCCATGAACATTTCCGTCCTTAAAGTTGAAAAAAGAAGTGGCTTATGCGCTGTCCTTTTCCTGCCATCAGCAGGCACACGCTCTTGGCCAGGACTTTGGAACAATCAAAGCAAGACTTACCCGGAAAATACCCCTCAGGTTTTCATTTGGTCCCTCCGCACCGGGACACGAGACTGCGAGGTGCGTTATTTCGGATGGAGATGGATAGCCCAACGCGAGGCCCTGCGAGCAGCAAAGTGGATGCCGATCTACTTTCATTTTGCAATTAATATTAATTCCAAGCAGATGAGGGCAAGCGAGCCGCGCACTGGGGTTATTTGCACAGTAGATTGAAGGCCTGGGGACATGGAGACATTGTTGAGCTTTAATTCCCTTTGCTGCTGCTGCCCTGGAAGAAGACATTGTCACTGGTGGGTCAAACAGAGGCAGGATAAATCCGTGGCTTTGTCACCCTTTTGGTACCTGGGAGAGCTGACTGGCATCTTGGGAAGGACAGGGAGAAAGGGATTGCTTTGCCTGGAGGAGATATGAAGAGCTCAGAAAGGCAGGTGCCCCCCCGCCCCGGGATTTGGGAAGCCGGTGGCATTTCGAGCATAAACGGTCTCTCGTCTGCAGCACCGTGCGGGTGCTCAGAGGAGCGTGGTATAAATACGAAGGCAGAGAGCTGCAATAACTTACCGAGGCCTCGGTAGCTCCTTGCTGGCACAGAGGAGCTAATGCATTTTTTGCCTGTGGACTGGCAATGCTCCATTCACTGTTGGGGATTTCTAATGGGGTCTCCTTCAGCTCTGCTCCCAGTCTTTCAAACAGCCGCATCCTTTTGTTTGCGGAAAAAGACAAGTGGCTCTGGAGAGAATGCACATTTGTAAGGATTTTTATCGTCCTATTGTGTGTGTTCAGGGAGCCAGCGGGAAAAGTTGAAGAGTTTATGGAATTATGTTTTCAAGAGGATATATGCCAAATGGTGACAGCATGTTCAGTCTCTGGGCCCAGAGGAACGGGGAGGGGGGCCACGGCAGGGACCTCTCTCATCCCTTCTTCAGAAGTCATCTCAGATCTCGGTGGGTTTAGAGGGAGAGAGAAAGGGACAGACCCATCCTCACTGCAGATCCGCTTGGAAGGTACGTCATCGCCGCTACAGGCAAGCAGCACTATTAGCACGCTCATTAGCAAACAGACAGAGGAGGGAAAAGGGAGCTGGGAAGCTCCCAGGTATATCTCCTGCAGCACCACGAGCCCCCGGCACAGGGGCTCCCCGTGACGAGCATGCCAAATGAGTGTCCTTTTCTCTCTTCCACTTGCGCACATCATACATACATTTTAGATTCGCGTGTACGGATGTACAAAACCTGCCTAGTGCTGGCAGCAGCAGGTGACTCCAGAGGCGTGGGACACCGGGCTGTGCCTGCGGGCACGGGGCGCTTGCCTGTGCAGGCAGCCGCAGCGGCAGGGCTGTGCTGCCCGCCGGCGGGCAGGGGATGCTGCCAGGCTGCCGTGATGGTCGAGTTGGCTTCGGGTTGTTCTTTCAAATATCCTCAGTTTTGTGATGCTTAATAAGAATATTCAAAGCCAAACCAAAGGTCTAACGTATTTTTGGCGGCAGCAGAATTAATTATCCCCTGTTCAGCCCGGCTTCTGAAGTCAGTAGCTTGTAACAGCTGCCGGAGGAATTAGTTCCAAATGTGGGAAGCTGTACGGGCAGAGGATGGAGATTTTGCTCGCCCAAACCACAGCGCTATCCACCCGCCAAAGGAGCGAGAAGAACCTCTTTGCACGGAGAGGGTGTCCTGGCGTGGGATGGAGCTGGCAGCGCCCCGGATCAGAAGCATCTCTTAGCAGGGCCTGAACCGACGTCGGGCAGGGGCTGGGCTAACTCCCCTTTCTGAAACCTTGCTGGGTGCCTGCCCGAAATCCCTACCTTAGATAATCTGAAACGAATGTCAGACTTTATCCACAAACAGAAGAGCATACTTGCAGAAAGCAGAATTTGATTTCATTATAAAAAAGAGGAGAAGAAAAGTTTTTCAAAGCACGGACTGCCCTCGCAGGAGAGCACGGTAAGGCACGCAGGTCTCCACGCGGAGCCGCCGAAGGGCGATGCCGATGCCCACGGGGCAGGCAGACCCTGGAACGAGCCCCCAGCCGCGGCTGGTGTGTGTGCCCGGGCAGAGCCAGCGTTCGATATCCAGACTGCTCAGGGACCGGCCACGGGCCCAGATATGTTTTATTCTGTGTTCTGAATTACGTCACCAAAATTGAAAGCTGTCTGTAGGCAATTTTCAGTCTGAAACCAAACAGAATTACTTTATTAAACAGGTTACTATGAATAATTCACTCACCCTCCAGAGGTGAAGGTGGCATCTATTATCAATATCGGAAGGGTTTTGCTAGAGGGGCAAATGTCTGAGCTGTGATGGGAGGTGAGCACCCAGAGTGCCTGACCCGGGGCCACTGCTGGTGTCGGAGGCAAAATGATTTCCCTAAACTGCTTGTAGGGATCCAAGTCCTACGGCACCTACAGCAGCCGATCATCCGCGTCCCCATCCTGTCCGCCCACCGCTGCCCACGGCAGCAGAGCTGGCGAGGAGCGCATCCCCATCCACCCCGGCAAAGCAGTCGGACTTGGCGAGCCCAGGAGAACCTTATTTCACAAGGTGGCAATTAAAATTTTATGCTCTGAGTTTTCCCTGAATGATTTTAAAACGTCTTTTTTGATGACTTCCTAGTAGCAAGTCGAGTAAATTAGAATCTGAGCGCAATCAACATCCTTAATTCAGACGCCAGCCCGGGGTCCGTCGGGGAGGCTGCGTCTGAGCAAGCTCTGCCTGCCTAAGAAGGTCAAGGGCTGGGCGTCCTCGGAGGCTTTGCCCTTGGAGTATTGTCAGGGAGGAAGAAAGACAGACCAGAAAGTAGGACACAGTCCCCCAAGTAGCACAAAAATCCCGCCCTGCTCAGCAAACTTTATTTCTTTCCCTCATCTGTATGTTTTCTGTCACGTCTGAGGAGATGTGACTTTGATGATATATGAATAAAGGAGCACCAGGCAGCAGCCGTAACAGAACCGCCCGCTCCCCTCTGCACGGCCCCGGGGACGGAGCTGGCTGGAGGAGCGATGCTCGGCGCGGGAGCTGGGGGTGGTGCGGGTCCTTCCTGGCCCCAGCAGCAGTCTGCCGTCGGGAGCCGGTTCCTCGGGTCTGCTCGGTCTCCCGCTCCGCCACGGCACGGCCTGCCGGAGCCCGCTGCTCCGGGTGGCTCCGTGCCCACCTGCCGTGCCTGGAGATGGGAAGGTGGATCCGGGGGCCGGCGGTGTCCAGGTCCTCCGCACTAACCCTGCGCGCTGCAGGGAGGCAGGTCCTGGGTCTTCGTACGGTGGCAGGAGTCAGTCTGTTCCGCCACCCACGCTCCACCCTGGTGCGAGGCTGTGCGGCGCGAGGCCGGGGCTCAGGAGACGCCCAGGACCTGGAGGAGGACTCATTGCCGGGCACCGGAGCAGCAGAAGACGCAGAGTCCGGCGTGGGCCACGTCTCCACGTGCACACACGGAGCTGGGGAGGCTCCGTTCGGGCGTCTTTGCAAACACAAAGCAGTTGTGAAAGTCCCCAGAGCGCAGCCCTGAGGCGAAACCTTTGGACGGAGACAATCCTGTTATACCAGGAGAGGGGTGGGAGAGTTTTTCTTTCCAATTAAAAGCTCTGATATGCTGCAGCTGCGGAGGAGCGGGCTCGTTTCCCCCTTCCCTGGTGTGTGCGGGCAGGGCTGGGGTGGGCCCGGCCTTTAATAAATTGCAGTGAGAACAGCACACAGAGGTTGGGCTGGTGGCTGCCAGCAGCCTGTGTTCCTCAAAATGGGTTCTTGTGTCTTGTGGGCAAAACTCAGCCTGGCAACCCGCACCGCTGTGTGGTAACGGGGATGGCATCCTCCTCCGTGGCGGCTGCTGCGCTGCCCGGGAAGGTGCCAGCGACCACGGGCAGCCGCGGTGGGTGATGTCCAGGTGACAGGGCTGGGCATTTTCCCGCGGAGGAGGGAGCCGACCCGGAGGAAGGAGCTGGATCCCGGCTCTGCAATGTGGCCCTGGCACGGGGGGGAGCGCGGGGATACCCAGGGAGGAGCAGCTCGGCCGTCCCGGGGCAGTGGGCAAGTGGGGGGCAGAGGCGATATGTGGTGGATACCGGGACCGGCTCCGTCCCCCACGGTCCCCTCCGCCGAATGAAAGCCGGTTTTGTTTCACCTCCCGCCCCAGAGCCGGAGGTGTGTAAACAGGAAGAGTCGCTCCCCCGTGCACCGGGAGCGAGGGAAAAACGAGGTGTTGAAAAGATGACAACTGGCTCTGCGAGGAGTTCACCTGGTCGGGGAGGCGAGGGACGGGGATGGCGGGGCCTGCAGGAGAAACTTGGAAAATTTTATCTTTTATTTCATGAGCAGAAAATATTCTCCATCGCTTCCTGGCATCAAAAGGTTTTTCTCTTTCTTCCACCGTGAAAAAATAAAGCAGGACCGTCTGCCTGATGAGAGATGGGGGGGCAGCAGCGGGGCCGGGGCGGGCAGGAGGACGGGCAGGATGTAGCGTATGAAAAGCGCTCTATGCAGCTCAACTCTCCTGTGGGCAATAAGGGCTGCTGGAAAGCCCAGAAAGAAGCTTTATCATGGAGTGTTTATCGCTGAGGTCATTTCTGCCCTTCCCCACTTCCAGCCGCCTCCTCCCTCCCCTGCTTGGGGACCAGGCTCAGGGTTTCCCGAGGAGAGAACGGCCGTGTCCCAGGTCCTGCCGGTGTCCCGCAGCCCAGGTGTCCTGCGGTGCCCGTTTTGGGGACACCGCTCCATCACTGGAGAAGTCGGTCAAGGCAGGCACCACGGAGGCTCTCCGCTTTGCACCACTGTGGCACGGTGCTCGTGCAAAACCCTTTTTCTCCGAGGGCCATTGGAGAAAATAGACATTTGGTGGCAGGATAAGATGCCTCCGTCCTTCAAAACAAGTGCCCACCACCGCCGTGCAATGCTGCGGGGAGGATTCACGTGCCGCCGCTCCCTGCGGATGGATGCCCCAACACACAGCAATTTCTTTTCCACCCACCAGTGGCTTAAGAGCATCTGTCCACGACTGGGTGGCTGTAGGGGCCGGCCAGCTCCCGGTGCCATCGCTGAGATACACGTTGTTACCACCTGGTGGCACCAAAAAGGGTTTTCAGAGGGAGAACTAATTACCACCAGTCGCAGTCCTTGGCTTGGGAATTTCAGCGCAGTTTTTCGGATCGCTGTGGTTTGCTGCGTGGTTGTTAAACACCAAGTCATGGTTTATAGCTGGAGGGTTAATGTTTGTGGGCTTCAGCCTCGCAGCAGGGGATGGGTTTAGGTTCAAGCTACACAGCAAACTAAAAGGACGGGGGGTGCTCTGCCTGGCGGGGGGATCTCAAGCCCCTGCCCCCCCGGCCACCCTCCCCGCTGGCACTGCCATGGCAATGGCACCGCATCTTCCCCGGGGCACGGGGTGACTGCTCAGGAGCGGCGCTTGCCACCCACACGACGGCAGGTGGGTGATCCTGTGGGACCCTAAATCCTTTAAGTTATCCCAAATCTGCCACGCTTGGGCTGATTTGTCCTCCCTCGTTTCGGCAAGGCAGGAGTGAGGACCGGGGATGGCAGCTTGGACTAGCCGCATCCGGATGCTTGTCAGCGGGAGAGCTTCGGGGCAGGGGCCGGTCAGTGGGTGGGTGGGAAAACCCAGCAGAAATTCCTCCCCAGCCAGGAGGGAGGCTTCAACGCCGCGGCCCCCGGGGGTAGGACCTCCGGGAGAAGAGGCCGGGTCCCTGCAGGGGCTGCGCTCGCCGGTTGTTGACAGCAGCTGGTTCTCAGAGAGCCTCGGAGCGACCCTAAAACTGTCCAAACAAACTCGGATCTCACAGCTTTTCTGGCCAATGTATAATCTATCACCGTGTCTGCTTTATCGCAGGCGGGGAAGGGCTGAGCGTTGCAGGAGCGTCGCATAGCTGTGGTGCTCCCCGTCCTCCCGGGAGCAGCGGGGGCCGTGGCATGGCCGATGGGGATGGGGCTCGAGCTGCCCCCAGATCACAGCATCACACCGACACCCTCTTCCCTCCCTGCAAAAGCCCTTCTTCATCCTCCGGGAATGGCACGGACAAGCACCCGGGCAGGGAGAGGGGGGATGGTGGGACGCTGTCTGACAGACCCGAGCCGGGAAGACGGCGTCCTGCTCCGACCCGCGTCAGCAGGGTCTTAACACGGGCTGAGAACCTGTGTGGAAGCTGGACCCTTGTCCGTACCTGTGAGCACCACCAGCATCCCCAGCCATCACCCCCTCCGCGGGTGTCTCCCCGCCCTGTAAATGCCCTCTGCTTTCCACCCAGCCTTGCTTCCCTCCTTGCTGCACCAGGCTTGCGTTGCACAAAGACCACCCCGGGTTGCAGGACACCAAAGGCCATCGATGGAGGCTGCGGGGCTGCACCGGGGCAGAGCGACTCGGCTGGGTTGTCTCTGAGCTGCACCACGTCCCAGCCAGCCCTGTGCAAGGCTGCAGGAGCCTCCCACGTCCTGCCTTTCCCTGAGATATTGCTAAGCAGGAGGTAAATTGAAGGCAGGACATCTGATGAAAGAGAGTTTAATTGCTTGAGGTTTCATTCAAAAAACATAGCTTAAATAAAGGGAGGGAGGTAGCAGGTCTTGATGGTTTGAGAGATTTATGTATCTCAGCTGCTCCTGATCAGCCCTGGTCACCTCCAGCTCCCCATCCCGTGTTTCCACCTTTCCAGGGTTGCCCCGTGTGTTGAAATGTTTGGGTGTCTCCGGAGGACTGAGCCTTGGCCCCCATTAATCCCCCCTCGCTAACCCGACAACAGGGAGGAAATTGGCTTCAATTAAACGTGCAAGGTCTCATTTCCCTTTGAAGTGTGGAGCAGCACAAGAGACTGCTCTGGGGAGGTCTGGAGAATAACCAGATAAAACTGGGCCCAAAGTCTTAAAACTGGGGAGTTGCAAACTAGAGACGAGTCTAAGGCCGTGGAGCAGCCTGGTTTCTGTTTCCTCTCCCTTAGGAGAGCGCCCGTGTTTCCAAAGCAGCGCCTGAGCCAGGAACGCCACAGCAGGGAGGGGAAGCAATGCGAAGATGCCAGAAGGACCAGTGTGTTGGCAGCAGCACCAGCCCAGGCAGGGCCACGCCGTGAAGGTCCTTTGCAGAAGGGTCCGTTCACGGCAGCTTTAGCCTGAGCACCCCCCCTTCAGCCGCTGCCCGAGGGAAGATAAACCTTCTCTGCCTGGGGATGCTTCAGTTTGGGCTCTTTTCCTCTACAGAGGTAGAGAGGGTGCACAGGCGCCTCCAGAGAGTGGGAGCGCAGCACTCGGGTCCCTCCCAGCCTGTGCAGCATCCTTGGTACGCACAGAGCTGCCCTGCTGCCCCTGGCCTTGGGACCTGGCAGTTTCACCCAGCCCCGAGATACCCACTACGCGCTTGCCGAGAGGAGATCTAGAAGCACCCAGGTACATTTTCTGCATCTTCTGGTGCCCTGTGGGAATAACAGATCACCAGCTACTGCCTGTCATCCATCCTGCTTATTTCCTGCGCAGAACCTGATTTATGCCTGCATCTCTTTCCTTCATGCCATCAGTGCATGCTGATAGATGGCCCCTCTCTCTGCTCTTGCTGTCCCCTTGTGCTACATCAAACCATTAATTCTTTGCCAATGTAAACCTGTCTCGCCTTCAAGACTTTAATTTTGCAAAAGCATAAACACCTTATAATCTGTCTGTCTTTATCTCACTAGCTGGCTCCGGAGCTTTCCCTCCCCTTCCGTTGGCCGTAGGTTATCTGGGGTGACGATGTGGCCACGGAGGAGAGAACAGCAGCAGCAATCATGGCCAGTGGGGCTGCCCCAGTCTCTGCTGCGTGGGCCAGCTGGGAGGAAGAGTCACTCACAATTCTCATCGTTCCTCTGAAGCACAAAACAGCCTGTGCATATTCCTGGAGAGCTGCGGGAGGTTCAGCCAGGCCCTATAAGCCATTAAATCCAAGGGTCAAGTGCTTGGCAGGCCAGTAAGTGGTCTAAGCCCAGCTTCCAGATCTCTGAATAATGCCCAGACCTTCTGCGCAGGGAGAGTTTTCATCCTGAACGAATCCTGGCATTTCTTGAGTTTTTGGTCCTGATGAAAGTCCTCCTGAAAATGGAGCTTTGTGATGACCCGAGAGCCGGACACTTGCTCGCTGCCCCGTCCTGCTGCCCGCCACCCCCTCTTTTGCTCTGCTCACAGCCTGGCTTGCATTTGAGGTGATGAACAGATCTGTGGGTGGGAGCCGGGGCATCTGCGGGCAGGACTCGTGCTCGCTGCTTGGAGGTACTTCAGGTTAAAGGCAAGTGCCCCGGGGTTCCCTCCGGCAGTGGCAGCTTTGCCACGGCCAGAAGGAAAAAGAAAACTCCAATGACATCGCAAAAAGAAGCTGTGTAAGTCCTGGGGCTGTGCCAAGAGACGTGTGCGTCACTGCCCTGCTGTATGCCGACGAATGTGTTTGTTCCAGAAAGCGGGACGCAAGGAGCCAGCGCCCCGGCTGCAGCAGCCGATGTCCCTGAGCAAGCCCACGGCAGCGCTCAGACCCGCACAGCCCGAGGGACGGGCAGAGCCACGGGCAGCGCCTGCTCGCCCAGCAGGCAGGCCAGGACCATGGCTGACCGTCGCCAGCACCCCCCAGCCTCAGCTAAGGGTGAGTCCCTGCAGCCTGTTGTCCGTCCTTCCTTCCTTCCTTCCTTCCTTCCTTCCTTCCTCCTTCCTTTTCCTTCCTCCTTCCCCCTTCCTCCTTCCTTCCTTCCCCAACTTCCCTCTTTCCCCTTTTCGATTCTTATTTGAGCCATTTGTCCCAATCTTTGGCAATTCCTACAGCATATAAAAATATGTGCCATTTCTCCCTTTGGGGAATGACGTGAATTCAGTTCCATGGCTGTAATCCATTTAGTGCCAGGTTATTAAAATGAAGATATCTTTCAGCACTACAGACCTGTTAATCAGGGGAATGGCTTCAGAGGGCTTTTGTGGGCTCTGTTAATTTGTGCTGCATTGAGCCACATAGAGCTGAGAGGAGCATTAGGGACGGGAGTGAAGGGAATAAATCAATAAAGTGGATTGAAGAGTGCTCGGCTGGCTTGCTATTCTGCGGCTGCTGTGTTCCGACTTAAACGTTTTACATCCATCACAGCCTGCAGATGTAACTCTGGCTCGCAGGCAACAGGTTTTGTCCTTATCAGTTCAGCGTGCGCTGTGCAGGTTCGGCAGCACGTGGAGCAGCCCTGCACGGCTGCCCCTGCCTCGTCCAGCTGCCCGAGCTCCGGAGCATCCCCCGTCCAGTCCGGCGGGGTCTTCCCCAGGGTTTGGCGAAGCGGACAGAAAGTGCAGCTTGCAGCAGCGGCCGCGGGGCGCTGGGAGGGGACTGAGGCACCTTTCACTTCGTGGGTGCTGCCTGTTTGATGTGCAAACCGAAACGCTGACGGCTGTCAGGTAGTTTATACGGTGTCAAGCCTATCCCATCCAGGTCCTTACGCTGCGTTTGCTGTGTCAGAGCTCTCACCTTGGTGCGGCCAGGCCCCGCAGCCAGACACCTCCCGCGTACCCCGGCCTTTCTCAGCCCTTCTTCGGGAAGGTGCTGCCCAACTGGAGGATGCTCAGTGCTCAGAAACAGCCTTTTCCTGTATGCTGTCAGAAGCCGCTGAGACCAGGCAACCGGCAAGCACAACACTTGCTAAAAGTCTGCAAATGAATATGAAAATCTGCATTTCTGCCCAGTTCATCCAGACCGGGCATCCCTCGGTAAGGGAGCTTGGTCTCCCTTGGAGAGCATCTCCGTAAGGAGCAGCTCCCGAGATGGGGAGATGAGGTCTGCGAGATTTCTGCTCCTTCTGCTCAGCCATGGTGAGTGCAGGGAACTTGGGTCCTCCCGTCCTTCTGCTTGGCACCGCTCACCCGCACGTAGAAGATTAAAGCTCTGAGCACACACCCTGGGGAACCGCTATTGCCCCGAGGAAGCAGAAGCCAAGCTCGCAGCCTTTCTCTGCGGTGCCCCGCCAGAGGTGGGGGTTGCCCACAGCAGGTCTGGCGTGCCCGCAGCCGGGCCGTTTCCCTGGGCGAGCATCCTGCAGAGAAATGCGGCTGAGGAGGCGAGAGCCGGCCGTGCCGCGCGGTGCGACGCTGTCAGCCCCACGGATGCCCTGGGAAGGAGCCCCTGCTCCCCCGCTCCTCCCTGCAAGCATCTCTGATGTTAGCACAGGGAGGGAGCAGTAGTTCAAAATGATCATTAATAATTAGCACCGCTCCCCCTCCTAGCCTGTGCCAATAGGTTGACTTTTAGAAATTCATAACTTCTACTAATTGGGATTTTCCTTTTATAGTAATGGCATTCTGGCAAACAAAAGCGCATCGTGCTGCCTCCGCGTTGCCTCTCTCCCCGTGCTTCCAGCGGGAGAATCTCCAGAGCTGCTGTAAATACGACGAGATGAAGCGAAAACCCTCTTTGCAGCAGTACAGTTAGCGTTCTGCCTGTTGGCAGGTCTGATCACTTGTGGTTAATTTGGAGCACATGTCATTCTCTGTCCTCCTTTTGGCTGAGGGAGCTCTTGCTTCTGAAGGAAATATTGCGTTTTCATTGGGTTTAATTCTTTAGGAAAAGAAATCATTCATGTCTTCCGACTTTGAAACCTGGAAGCCTTATCATCTTGCTATTAAAAATGTTCTTTTTTGCTGAAATGCTACAGAACAGCAGCTTTTAAGTCTTTGCTGTGGTCAGACAATGGGAAGATGGCATCATCTCCATGCCTGTGAGTGGCTTTAAGGGAACTGTAAGGGAGTGAGAAGCTGGAAGTTAAGCACCAAAGAGATGGATTAGGATTGTTATCAACTCAACAGTGCTGCTTAGAATAAAATGTCACATAGAGTTATGACCTGCCTTGAGTAGTGCAGGTTGTGTTTTCCTACGGAGAGGCGAGATGGGGAGTGAAAGCACCACGGTTAGGTGCAGCAAAGCCGGGTCGGTGTTGGGAGCCCGGCACGAGCACAGCTGAGAGGGAGCGATCGGGCAGGAGAAAAGACCTGGTTGGCTTTAGGGATGGTGCAACGCCTGAGAGCTCACCCCTAAAACCGCATGCTCTGTCGATAGCTGCTGGGGTTTGCAAGTGTCAAAGTTCTGCAACAGTGATCTATAATTAACAATCTCATTTTCCGAAAATTTGCTCATTGGCACTCGCTCCCGCTGAGAACAGCCGGAAAATGCATTTGCGGTGCCCAGACCGAGCTGGCTGAGCTGCGGCACTCCAAAATCCTTTTCGGAGACTTTCCCCAGTGCAACAAATCTCTCAGCTTTCAGACCCCAAAATCTCCAGGTTATCTTTATCTCTTTAACTACAAACCTTGAAGCAGAAATACCCCAGCTGGAGGACAAGACTGAGAGAGCTGAGGCTGGAGAGTCACCCTGCAAAAGTGCACCGGCCGGGCTCGCGTGCAGAAGTCGGCTCTCGCCGTTACCACCGAGGCAGCAGGACCGATCTCGCGGGAAGTTAAATAAGCGAATAGCTCAGAAATCCTCCCTCTCTCCTGGCAGCTTGACATAAGGACAGAATTACTCACCATCGAGAAGATACGGGTAGCTCAGGGAATAACAGGCTGCTGAAGAGCCTTTTAGCGAGCACGGTCTGGCCTCACACCTGCTCCTGGTACCTCGCCAAACGTTGCACTGGCCGCCCAGTGCCCTCGGAGCTGGAAAAATAGATAGAAAGGAAGAGTTTTGGTCTTCTTACCGGGAACGAGTTGGCTGATGCTCACCTTTTGGACACAGACAACTCCACCGGCTGTCGCCTCGCCCCGGGCTGCAGCGGTGGGAGTTTTGCCCGTCCCTGCCAGCCTGCGAGAGCCGGCACGGCCCCTGACGGGGCTGAGCCCCGGTTGTCTCTCGGACCAAACCTTGCTGTGGGCAACGCAGGAACGGCCCGTGGGAGGGAGCACGGGGAGCTGCCGGTGGAGGGGGGGGCCGGGGCTGCGGGTCGGGTCCTCCGGGGGGGTCTGGGTTTGTTTTCCCTTTGACTGAGGATGCGATGGGCAAACCTCTGAAATTAGATTTGGGGTTTTAAGCAGTGAAGAAAGCTTGTGGTGCCTTTGGAAAAGACATCAATAGCTGCCATGCCTGCAGCCCTGCCCTCTGCATCCCCCCCGCCCCCCCAGCCACAAGAGAGGGAAGGCGCAGGCATGAGGTGCTGGAACTGAGCTTGTGGAAAATGCTCTTTGTCAGAGGAGGAGAAGAGATTTTCATGCATTCTGTGTACATTCCTTCTGGGCTGGCTCTTGCTTTGTATTTAAAAATCTCCTGGTAACTTGCTTTTTCTGTACTCTGCCTGCCTTTCAGCTTTGTGGGTTTTTTACTTTTTTTTTCCCCTCCAGGTCAGTTTATCCCACCTGGTTTCGGTCTCTCCCCTGCCCACCCCTCCACAGCTGCTCCCCATGCTCTCTGACGTGCCGGGATTGCCGTTGGCTATTTCAGAGGCTGTTGGGTGCAGTGCTCCACCCTGCTCACCTGAGAAAAGGAGATGCCTCTGCCCGCGAGCACCAACACACGCTCCAGCCCCGACAGGAGATGGGACAAAGCTCTTCGTTCCAGTGGATGTGCCGTGAACCCCAATGGCTGTGCTTGGCCGCGGAGCAGCCAGCCTGGGCTGGGTGGCCGAGCACCGGGAGCGGTCCCATGGATGCGGAGACAAGGCTGGATGGCACGCAGCCTGGTGTGATGCTGCAAGGCCCCGTAGCAGGTCAGTGATGGAAGAGCGAGCTGAACGTAGCCGTCTGTAAGCACGAGGCTGAGCCCCTGCCTCGGCAATGGTAAATCTGCTCCGTCCCACCTGAGGGACCCTGGGACTTTGTTGATGGGCAGGTGGGAATCCCACGCGGTTTGCTTCCTACCCCATTCTGAATTCAGTTTGGCAAATATTTTGAAGTTAAGAGCCATCATGTGATATAAAAAGAAATTAAAAAATTAACATCCTCCATTTTGCCCAGGTTACTAAAAGGTTTCTTTCTTCCTTCCAAAGAAAACTTAAATGGAGATAACGCTTTCCTGCAGAAAGGCCTGTTTGCTGTGAAACGCTGTTGGGAAGATGATGTAAAGCCTTGGTCACCTACTCTACTTGAGGAGGGGACAAAAGAAACCAGAACCACCAGGGGCCTAAAAGCCTCAGTGAGGGAATTGCTGGGGACCCTCCGGGGCTGCAGCGCCTGCCGTCCCTCTGGCTCCAGGCGTCTCTTGCTCTCCCCCGTTCCCTCTATCCCAGCATGGTCTCGCTCCTGGGTTCGCTGTCAGGATTCAGACCCGTGCGATGCCTGTATCACCAGAAAAAAAGATGATTTAATCTTTCCAGTGCATGTTCTGCATCGTTTTCCTCATCGCTGCAGGAGTCTCTCTCCCATCCGGGGCTCTCTGAGCAAGTGTGCAGCACGGCTCGCGTCTCCTGCGACGTCCCTCGCTGAGGACCCCCGCTGCTTCCCAGTCTGTGGGTGAGGAAGAAAATGCTGGGTTTCCTTTGCCCCCACAGGATTTTGTAGACTTGTTTTGTGGGTCCCTGACTCAGCTTCATCCATCCAAACCCTGTGTGCTCCTTTTTTTTTTTTCAACACAAACTCTCTTCGTCTATATGATAAATGCCATGCAAGACTCGGCCATTCTCTTCATGCCATTCACCAGACCGTAACACCGGGCTTGAGCTGCAAAATCCTCTCTGGGTGGTGGCAACCTAGAATTAGCCATGATGTATGAGAGTCTCCAAAGAGAGATACTGAAAGATAAGTTGCTCGAGAGGTTTAAAAAAACGAACTGTGAGGATTCATGGTAAAGAACAAGCCAGTGTCTGCCAGAAGGGAGGCAAAACCCACGCTGGTTTTCAGCCCTCTTCATTCAGCCATTTGCTCCAGCAACATTAGTCTTAATGTCTGCACCGCTCTGAAAGGAAATTTTGATCAATTTGTGCCTCTTTTATGGCTCTGCATAGTGCACTTAATTTGTGGGTCTTAAGCAAACAGCAACCGCTGTTTATTTGTTTTTAAATTCTTATCAGCAGTGATATATTGTTTGTTTTTAAACAAAGAAAGGCTAGTGTTTGAGTGATATTTCTCACTAATTAGAACTTACTGTGTGGGACAGAGCAGAGTTTGCCTTTTAGCTGAGCCCGTATGCAGAGTGCTCTCCTTTTAATAGAGCTGAATGCTGCTCGCTGTCGGCTCCTAATCTGAAAAAGCAAAGTAAATTTTTCAGCATTTAGCAGCCTCTTTACCATGCTCCAGAGCTTTGGGGGGAGAACACATTTTCATAACTGTACTTCATAACAATGCATTTGAATATATTTGGGGGAAAACCAGAAAAGTAGGCTCCAGGAGAGGCACTGGGCTGATGTGCCCCGGTGTCACACGGGCGCTGAGGAGCGTGCCGGGGGGATGAACCGTTCCTGCGCCGGTGTGTCCCCGTGCTGCCGCTCTCCCTGCGGCTGCAGGTCCTCAGTGTCACTGCTGGCCTCCTTGCAGGCTGGTTCCTGGGACCTCGGAGGCATGGGCAGCAGGAGAGCCGAGCAGGAATGAGGATGCTCGTCCCTGCAGATGCCACTGCCGTGCAGATCTGTCCTGGCGCTGGCTGCACAGTTCACAGCCCCGCGAGCAGAGGCGATGCCACGGGTGCAGGGCGGTCCCAGCTCCCCACAGCCCCGGTGCCGTGCTCGGTTCTCGTCCCCACGCCATTGTCACCCGGGAGGCAGGTACGTGGGTCACCGCTGGCTCCCGGGGAGAGGATCACCCGTGGGGTTTCAGTTACAGGGAAACGCTCAGCCTGGGAGACACCTCGTGTCAAAGAGGACACGGTCATCTCTTGCCACCGCAAGCATCCAGTTCCCAACAGGGGAAGCAGTGGCAGCCTGCTTGCAGCCCAGAGCGCAGCACGAATCCAGACCCTGGCCCAGCTCCCTGTCTGGGGAATGCTGCTGCACGAAATCCTAAACTACGAGGAAAGGAGGGCGGGTCAACGCGTGCTTGGACCTTGAGTGAGGGATCTCAGGAATTATTCCTTGCCAGGGCACGATGTGACCTTTTGCGAGGGAGAGGATTGCTGTGCCCCCCGCTCAGGGAAAGCTTTGAGACGCTGCGGGGTAAGTGAATGCACAGAAGGTACCGCTGACGGGCCGGGGCAAGGGAAGACGAGCAGGAGTTAGCACCCAGGCGTCCGCGGGAGACCTCAGGCGCTGGTCTCCATCGCAAAAGGGGAGATTATCAAGTCAGAGTCCATCACAGCAACGCGATGACGTGGGCATGGACGGCAGCGTCCTCGATGTGAGGACAAGCCACAGCAATGAACAGCCTTGCAGCACACAAGGGCAATTGCCACCTCAGCCAGGACGTCATCTCCACCTGGAGACTTCTGGTGGTTGACGTACGTCCCCTCTCGCACAGGTATCATCTCGGCTGGTTCCCCCCGAGGCACTGGGATCGTGTGACCATCTCTAGACCTCAAACAGTTTCTTTTACCGCAGAAAACTTGATTCTAAACTCAATTTTTCCCATTGACATAGCTGAGCCCAGTTCTATTAACTTGTAGGCCTTTTGTGAAGCTCATTAGATGTCTGGGGTCTTTCCCTTAAACTTTGAGGCCAAGGGAATAGTCTCGTTAAATAAGATGGCATAATCTCAGCAGAGAAGTTTTGCAGTTCATGCCAATTAACAAATTCAATGATACTTTTTACTTTTTTTTTTGGTGGCCAGGCATACACTGCGGAGGCTTGTATGCATTTAGAAAGGGCTGGTTAATAACTAGAATAGCTGCTTGGATATTGGAAAGATTTTGAAGACCCAGGGAAGCTCCGAATGCAGAGGAGGATGGGTATGATGGAGGACACCCTGCGGAGAAAAAGGCAGCGCTGGCCTGCAGGATATCCTGGGATGGGGAAGACTGAACCAGATTGGCTGTCTGGCCTCTGTTGGAAATTATCATAAAATCTTTAAAGCAAATAAAGTTCCCCTAAACTGAAAAGGTATTATTTGAATGCTCTCTGACAGAAGAGGTTTGAACAGCATGAGCTATTCTGTCTCCAAAATGTCACGAAACGTTTATACAGCTGCTCAGTTGGCATTAAAATCTAGGTCTTCTGCAGGAACACGGCAAACAGCTCCAGGTCACTGGGGTAAGTCCAGGGCCTCAGGCGAGGGGTGGCCGGGATCGCTGGTGTCCTGCAGCAGATGACCACAGGCAACGCCGCGCAGCCGCCGCTCCTGGCTTTAGCAGAAGAGCCCAGGCTGGAAACCTTCCCTACACAAAGCGAAGGACTGCTTCCTGATTACGGGGTAAGTACGGGAAAGGATGGAGAAAAGAAACAAAAGGAGAGGGAGGTGCCAATGCGGGCAGAGATATCCCCTGTTCCCTTGGCTGTGAGGGCAGGAGAAGAGCTCCCTGATGAGCGCAGGGCTTCTCCTGATGGTGGGAGTCGGGAAAACACCAACCAGTTATTTCCAGAGGGCTGGTTACATGGGCAGAAGCGTGGACACTCATCTCCTCTCTCCACCTCTTCCCTGCAGCCTGTCTCACCTTCCTTCTCCCTCACCGCCCCCTCCTCTCCCTCCTTCACGCCCCAAGAGACCGAACCACGCTGCAGGCACCCGCAGACGCCTCGCTCTGCCCCCCAGGCAGCTCTGCTCGATGGACCAAGGCAGAGGCTGGCACCGCGGCAGGCACCAGGAGGAGATGGGGGGGCGATGGGACACAAGATGGGAGGGTGATGGGACGTGTTTGTTTGTGTCCTCTGCCCCCTCGGGAGCTGCCCTGGGCACTCGCTAACAACCCGCTGCCTGATGCAAGCACCGGAGCTTTCCTTCAGCTCGAGTGGTAAAGGTCTGTGGGTTTGGGTGAATATCCCCTCTTTGATCGTTTCTCGTGGCTGCGGTTCCCTGTTTACACAGACAACCACAGCTCTTTGTATCTGCACTCATTAGCTCTTCTGAAGCATTTTCTGATCACCAAGATAAGGTTCCCAGTGTCTGAGCAGCGGCCGAGCCCACATCTCTGCGTTTCCGATCCTGCCCCGACAGATCCCTCTGAGCATCTCGCCAGCGATTTGGGTATGTTGATGGTGGCAGCCGTCCCAGACAAACCCACGGGGGGATGGATCTCTCCTCCCCGGGCAAGCACGCCTTTTGTTCCCCAGGAGGCAAACGTAGGAGGAGACCCACCTCACGCAGGCTGCGCAACGGTGAGCCGCGGGCGAGAGCCCTGCGGGCAGCGCTCCATGGAGGACATGCCTCGGTTACTCTGCTTCTCCTTCATGTGCACTAGGGAGTTTTGGGGGTTTGGGGTTTTCTTTTTTTTTTTTTTTTTGCTTGCTTTTATCCTCCTAGCCTTTCTGGCAGGCTTTTGAACATACATAGTGACTTGGAAGGTGCAGCAAAGGTTCTGGCATCGGCAGAGTACGGCGGGAGCGGAGCCAAGACGCGGGGCCGCACGGTGGTTTCATCCCATTTGCAAACTATAAGGCTGCCTTTGAGCGGAGGGGGGCAGTGCGAAAGAACATGTGCTAAACATCATGTTGGGAAGCTTAGCGCATTAAGGGGAACAGCGTGCTGGCTACGGACAAATGGAAATGGTTTGTGATTTGCTATAGGAAAAGGGGAGGCACGGAGCAGTCTCTTTTGATTTAGGGTTTAGCGAACAGCTCTGGCAGGGCAGGTAGGACGGTCTTCTCTAGGTGTTTTAGCCAAGCAAGTGTCAGAGTGGCATAAATCAGAGTTTTACCCAAGTCTGTCAACCCGTTGAGAAGAACTCCTTGGTATCCAAAAGTTTGCACACAAAGAGGAGTACAGACACAAGGTAACGAGACGGAAAGAGGGTTCTTGGGAAAATAAAAACGCAGATACCAAGGTGCAACGCGTGCTTCAAGTCTGGGCTCTGAAAAACTTCCCTCAGCCACCTGGGATGGCACAGAGATGTGCTGCTGTGTCCTTAATGGTCTCATACACAAGTGGTGGTGCTTCCGATAGCTCCAGAGAAAATGAAAGACCAGCTTGTTAGGCATTAATTTACCCATAGTGTTTGCGTAGTTCCCTTCCTGCCACAACAGAGGCCGTGACATTTGATGTCCCTCGGTTAACCAGGCTGCTCTCAAATCCAAAATACCTGCAGGACTGAAAGACTTAATCCATCATCGTGCTACTTGGGATGGTGGTACGGACGGAAGAGTAAGCTTCAGAGCTGGAGCTAAGGGTGCTGACTGACGGGATCGGTTGGGTCAGGTTCCCTGGGATTTGGGAGGAAGGTTCAAAGCTCCAGTTAAAAACTGAAAGCTCCCCTTCAAAGGAATTCCTATCTGTCCCCTACTTTCTTCACCCCAAGCCTGCAGGAGATGGTTTTGTCAAGGCTGGGACAGTGGGCAGGAGTCTGATGACAGCTGCAGCCAGACGAGAAGCCCCTGCAGAAACAGAAGTGCTTTTCCAGACCTTTTCAAACTCTGAGCAGCCACAAAATGACATGCCCAGGTATCAGTTTTGGGAAAGAAAAAGGATCAAAGAAGCAGAAGGAAAGCCGAGAGTTTTTCAGCAAACGGGGAAGGGATGCTCACACTGCCAGGCGGAGGGCAAGCTGCCTCGCACACATCTCGCTGGGGACCCAGCTGGGCTCGGGGCTGTGGTGTGCTGGGCAAACCCCGGCTGCTCCCCACTCGAGTGACAAAGCAGCTGGTATGAAAGCACCAGGCACGCGTGGGCTCACCGTTCCCGAGCCCGGCTGCACGTCGGGGGATCTGCATCTCGGGCTGGACTTGGCTCCCCTGGCCCAGTAGATCTCTCCGGTGGTGCTCCGTGTCGTGGTGCAGAGAGGAGGGGTCTTTGATGGCATCTCGGTGGCAGAGAGGTTCCCCTGCCACATGCTGATGTGGTAGCGGGTCCCACACTGACGCTGCATCTCTGGGGCTGGAGAGATGCTTTTCCTGGCGCTCGTACTCCGCCCCAGCCCGTGACCGAAGGGAGGTAACAACCACCTGCGAAACAGAGAGCATTGCTCCCGCTATTTCTGTGCGGTACCCAGCACACGGGCTCGCCACCCTGCTTTGCCACGCTACAGATATAAATGTTTAATAACCAATAGCACAACACTGGCTGGGTGGTGACATACATCAAACCACGAGGCAAACACCAGGCTGTTCCTGAGCGGTGAAAAGCTGCTTCCCTCTGCATCACTTACTGCTTTAATGGATATGGCAAATAAGTCACACCCGACAAGTATAAAAATGGCATTTCCCCTCTGTGCTCTCACTGGGAGGCCAGAGACAGCAGTTCTGACATCACAGCTAATGAAATCAATTTTGCTTTGCGAGGAGGACCAGGTGCTGCCCCACGTGCTGGGCTGTGTAAGGGGAGTCCCGGTCACACGTGGGCAGTGGGACAGGGCTGAAGGTGCGTGCCAGCGCTGCTTCACCCCCTTTCCACCAGCAGCTCACTCCACCACTCCCCCCCCCCATTCTTTTTCCATTTGTTTGTTCATTCCTTCTTTATTCTCTGCAATTGTCCTTAATGGAAACAGCATCTCAGCAGAAGTCACCCTGCAGGAAAGCTATAGCACAGAGGGATTTTTGTAGATGGCTTTAATAAAAACATTGAAGGTCTGTTGTTGTTATAGTGCTGTGTGATCCATTAAGTCTATTAAATACAACAGAGGGAAACTGTGAAAAAAGCCAGAGGAGGCCATGATGTCATGAAAAACAAATGAAACGGGGCTGCTTTCCTGGTCTCCTCCCGTTCGATGGTACCACCGCTCTGCCCTGTGCTTCGCTGGCCGTGCCAGTGGAGCACGGACCTGCATTTGCTTGCCCTTCACTTGCCACGTGTGCAGGCGCGTGTGTGTTTGGATTCCCATAAACGTGTCGTTTCTAGATATTAAATCCAGAGGATATTAAAGCCGAGGGCCCCAGGAGATCTGCTCTTCCCTCCTGTACACAGCCTCCTCTGCAGCCCACGTGTGCTGGGTAATTGTAAGCGTGTGTGTGTGTGTGTGTGTGCACAGGTGTCTCTGGGTGTACGTATGCTGCCGGTTTTGGTGGCCCACATCACAAACGGGGACCGGCTGTGTTCTCTCCGCCCCATAAAACACTCATCAGCTGCAGCCAGAGATGAACCTGACCATACGTGTCCCTCCTCTGCCAAAGCTCAGGTCTGACTGCCAGCTTCAGCCTGGAGCCTAAACCCGGCTGCAATCCAGCCGTCGGCTCAAGGACAGACTTCCCGTCCCACTCGGGACAAAGTGGCCATGAAGAGGTGCCCAGAGGCAAGTTTTCATTGCTGGGAGCTGGCTGCCTGGTGTGAAATGCCTTCTGCAAAGAGGAGAGGCGGAAGGTTTGGCATCACCGCCAAACCTCGCTCAATGACTGCACTGATTAATGACTGTCTGGAAAGTGCTTGGAGATCCTCTGGTGGAAGAGTATATGGATTGCATTTGTATTTAGCTCTTCATCTTTTGCATGCCTTGTGCATCCTGGCTAGCCTTGCTCTGATCTAAGCCTTTGTTCGTAGCAAAGGGGTTCAGCGAAGGCCGAGGGTAGGGGCAGGGAGCGGGGAGGCTGGAGGTCCGTGCTATGCTGTTCACCCACAGGACAGGTAGAAGGTGCACGACACGAAGGACTGAAACATCCCCAATTGCTTTAGCATGTAGCCATCGTGTGTACAACCAGACCACAGCCTGGGAAAATGTTCTGGAGGCAGACTGCTCCCCGAGCCCAAGGCAAACGGCGGCCGGGCTGGAGCCAGCCCCCCGTGAAAAACAAGCCCGGGCCCCCGGCAGCTTCGGGGAGTGCCAGCAGCGGGCAGGCATGCCAGCAATTCCCTGCACAAACAACACGGGATAATCCATCTATTCTGTTTGTTTGCACAAGATAATTTTTTGTTGACGTTCGAGAACCTTTTTCCTCTATTCCCCCTTCCCTGGTGTTGCTATAAAACGTTAGCCCCCTGGTCTCACAGCAGCTGATGAGACCTGGACAGCAGCATCCAGGAGCCGCCGCAGATGTGGCCACGCTGCGTTTCGAGCCCGGGCACGCTGAGCAGGGAGACCTGCTGCCGCCGTATCCCCGGCCACCCTCGCCCGCCCGCAGCATCCCGTCGTCTCCGCAGTGATGCCCTGCCCCAGTGCCGCGCTCCCCCGTGATCGCCGCCCGAGCGATGCCCCGGCCCCGCTGCCCGGGCTGCGCGCTGCTCGCCGGCCCCTTCTGCCCTCGCCGCAGCCTGCCTGCCCTCCCGGGGAGAGACCTCTGTTGATATTACGGCTGCTAGACGAAAGTACGGGGCCTGACCAAAGTGCATCCAGAGCAGCGTGATGTTCCCAGCCACGGCCAGATGTGGTTTCTCAGGGAAGAGCACAAGAAATAAGTCACAGAGAGAGTGATTTTATCCCTTGTGTATCCTCCCACGTTCTGCCAGGCCATGGTTTATGCTTCTGGAGTTGTTTAATAACCCCTGTTGGACCTGCCTTCAAAGAAGGCATCTAATCCCTTCTGGAAACCTTTTAATGCCTTTGGCTACTACACTACTTTGTGGCAATGAATTACTATGTGATGGGCCAGTCCTTTCTCATCGCCAGGCTTTCTGGCCATTTACCGGCCGCGATGACTTACGCAGGGTATGCAGGCTTTCAACAGACCCCCCAAAACTCTTATCCCCGTGCAACCGCTGCTCCAGTCACCAGCTTCTGTACCCGTATTCAGGGCTGTGGCACTCGGGAAGCCATAGCCAGCATTTGGGAACAAAGCAGCAGAGAAAGTCTCGGTATGCAGGCTCCAGCATAGAAACAATTTGTAATTCTGCCGCTGTTATTGTCCGGGTACACCAGGGAAACATCGCGTTCCCAGGAAGCTGTGCCACGATCTATTCACAAATATCAGCTTGGGCTTTTCAAGTAAAAAGAAGTAAAAGTAAATATTTCAAAACAATGGATGTTCAAAACCTGCAATGCAAGCTTGGAAGCCTACTGATCAGACCGTGATTATAAATACCCACACACAAGGAATTAGACAAAGCGGCCCTTCTTGTGTTTATTGGTTGTGCCTTTTTTGCTTGTTGTTCTCCTTAGGAGGGTTTTTCCAGCAGCCGTGCTTTCGTCAGTACAGCGACAGGCCGCGAGACGTCGGGATGTGCAGCATGACTCGCCGACGTTAGCGTGAGATGTGCGCTGAGAATCCAAACCGATTCACTTCCTGACTTCTCAGGGCTTCGGCTCTTAATCCCAGCGTTAAATGGATGTCAGCGTCGGCATTTGAACGTGGCACAGAAAGCTGTGCTCGCTCTCCAGGCCTGGCTGCAGGATAGCTGCAGACACACACATCACTTGCTGTTCGAGTACTTCAAGGAAATGCTGCCCAGCCTATTTTTACTCAGTAAATTGGAAGGCTGGGGTGTCTAATTTTGTGCTAAATATACGCCGAGCAGAGCCCAGGGAGAAAGGGGCAGGTCTGTGCCGTGGCACCCGGCTCTGCTCCCACCGGAGCGCAGCATCCCCGGGGACCGTCAGCTCCCCCGTGGCTGCTCCGGGGGGTCGGGTCCCACAGCAACCATGGGAAGCAGAAAAAAACCCAGGAAAAATTCCAGATCGGTCTCCAGGAATCAGCCCCACGTAGGACCTGAAAATACATTTTCGGTAGAAATATCGCTATTTCCTCTTCCTTTTTGAAGTTACCTGCAGAGCACGTCTGGCCGCCTGGCTGGGTCTTAATCCACAGATTAGGACCCTTTAAACTACAAAGTTTTTTTTCTTTTCCTTAAGCTCACTGCAGTGGACGAAATGCAGGTGTCTCCGCGCAGTTCCGACTCAAAGCTCACTCAAACAGGAGACTTCCTTGATTGCAAAAAGAGTGCTGCCAGAATTGGGTCTGAATAAAGAAGTCTGGTCTTGGAATAACAATATTCACAGCAACAGACTGCATTATATAACGTACTATAATAAAAGATATTACGGTATTACCAAGAGACGGGAATGCAGAGGGAAGGAAGGAACAGACGTGACAATGATAAATCAATCTGGAGAAGAAATACCAAACGCAATATATTCTTTGTCTCCTTTTGTTTGAGACTCTGATAGATGTTTCCAGGTTCAAATAATAGAGCTCGCAGGAACATACTTCTGCTCCTACTCTCCTACTTACGCATTAAGCTGATTTTATTAAACCACTCAGTAAACAATCATTGCAATGCATCTTTCCAATTTCCCCCTGACACGTCTCTCTCTGGCAGCTGCTGTACAGATGTCCACCGCTGCGGAACAGGAGTGGCTGCACTTATAGGTAAGATAATTCATCTTAAAATTGCTCCTGATGAAGATAATGCGGGCCTTAAGGAAGCTGATAATAAAATTGGTTCTAAAGATAGGCAATTAGGGAGCGAATGGCAAAAGAGGCGAAAGGAGACGGAGTCTCCTGGCGTGGGCTGCAGTCTGGCTGGGCTGGAGCAGGCGGGGGGCCGGGGGCAAACCCCCGCGGTGTGCACCCCCGAACTACCGAGCGGTGCTTCCTGCCCAAGGGAAACCTCCGCCTGTCTTGGGGACTGTGTTTCTGCCATGGTTAGAAGGCAATTTGACTTTTGAGGCCTGGGTTCAGCAAGGGGCTTAATCATCGGTCTCATTTCAAACACTTAAGTAAGTCCATTGACTTCAATGATTTTCTTCAAAGGAACAACCCAGATATTTCAAGTGGCAAGCCCTGCTGAAGCAGGACCTTGGCTCTCTTCCCAAGTCTTTTCAGCTGGTCTTCAAATTGACCAATCGCTTTTATGTAGGGCTTTTTTTTTTTTTTAATCTTTGATGCTGTTAATTTACTTTTCTTATGACTTTTAACCAGAGGGAACAAGAGGACTGCGATTTCTTTTTTTTTTTTTTTTTTAAACTGTGGAAATTAGGAGGAAAAAATGGTGACCTGTGACTGCATCAAAAGGTATTAGGTTGTCATTTCTCATAACGTCTCCCGGAGTTTCACTTCGTCTGTCACGCTGTTCTGGCCAGGCATTTTAATACCAGCGCTAAGGAAAACGATGGCATAACCACCAGTGGTTGGAACTGCTATTTTAAGGAACATTAATGCAGCGTTACTAGAGCATTCCAGGTGGGTTCGGGGCTTCCTCGCACTGTTTCAGGGCGCAGGCCGATGCACGGTGTGCAGCGGGGCTGGTGGGAGGCTGCGAGCTGCCCTGCTCGGCGTGGGCAGCGCTGCCTGCTGCTGCCTGTCCCTCCTCTGCCGCACACACGGGTGTTTTGGGGACAGCTGGCGGGTGGCAGCCCGCTCGGACAGCGAAGGCGAGTTAACACAGTCGGCCCTCATTTCTGTGATGCTCCTTGTCCCCTGAAGGCTCTGAGGAATAATTGTGATTAACAGCCGGGGGAAGATGACTGTAACAGGCTTTTCTTTTTTCTTATTTATCTTTACCAAAAAAGCAACATTTCTTCCCTTTTTTTTTTTTTTTTAATGAGCCAGGGGAAAATATGAATGATTGCCACGGCTCCTTGCAGCTGGTCCCCAGCGGCCATCAGTCCAGCCAGACGAGGAGCCAGAGCCCAGAGCACCGGGTCCCCGCTGAGCCGGTGGTACCCGCCGGCCGAGCATCCTCCAGCCAGGCGGGGGGAGAGCAGCCGCAGCAGCGGGGAGCAGAGATGGGCCAGGGACCTGTGCCCCACGGCGGGTCCAGCTGGGGCTCCTGGCCGCGTCCTGGTGCTCCCTGGCTCGCGGGAAGCGGGAACACTTCCCACACCTCCCCGAACACCTCGACTTACCTAGGAGTACGTCCCCCAGCTCTTCTCCTCCTCTCACAAGGAGGGAGGAGAGCAAACCTCGCAGGGACACGTGCCCCGGGACCCCTTCCCTCCACGCCGTCCCTCCGGCTCGTGCAGCGCAGCGGCCAACTACGCTCCCTCCTCCTCTCTGCTCTTTTCTCTTTCCCTCCTGCTATTTCTGTTTCCACCATGACTTCCCATCCCTGTCACCTCTATGCATGCCCCCCCCCCCGGCTTTTTTATCTCTGGATACCAAAGAAGATTAGACTTTCTTTAATTACATATCTGTTTGTTGGTGGTGTCTCCAAGCTTCGCCTAAAAGCCGCGTTGGCTCAGATGTTATTGCGTGCAGGCTTTCTGCTTGGTTACACTTGTTTATTACTCGTTCATTAGCTTTTTTACATTGCTGGAGATCTGAGCCACTCACATGGCAAAGGAGGCTCGAAGTGACAGCAGTAAAAGCCTCTGCTAGTGAGATTATAGCTGCTTGCTGGCTCGGATGGGAGAGATGGAGAGGGCAAGGCGAGAGCACTGCCTTTGTGCTGAGCTGAAAGGCGGCTGTCAGTGTGCGTCAGGCAGCCTCCTGGAAAAAAGGAACTTTCCAAAACCCCATGAGAACTGGTTAAATTAACTCTTTCCCCGGTGGCCACCCCGAGAGGCCCCAGGCAGAGGCAGGGGAGCTCCGGGCCCCGCGCCGGGTGGTACGTGTGCGTCCATGCTTGTGCTCAGCCAAACCCTCTCCCCGCTCTTTATGAACAGGCTTACTGTTCTCACATCAGGACAGAAACTGCAAACTCTTGCAGTAAGTCAAGTAGACAATTATCAGTCCACCACCAGAACAGCTCCTCTGCCTTGCCCTTGTGGCATTAGCTCCCCGAGCTCGCCGTACGCACACGCAGGGCACCCAGCACCGCAGACCCCTCTGCACTGCCCCAGTGGCCCATCCGACCCGCACCGCTGCAGCCCCCAGCGTGGTCCCTTCCTTCTTTTCTGCCCTCGTTCCTCCAAGAGCCCGTGGCAGAGGAGCAGCGAGGCGATGCTGAGCTTCGCCCCGTGCACGGTCGGGTGCTTGCCGCAGCTCCAAGCAGAGGCGGTGCACACCAACGGAGCGTGTTTCGATTAAAACCAAATTCTATTTAATTGCAGAGGAATCCTGAATTAATGCAGCAGAGCAAACTAGGTGGTGCAGAGGTCCCCATCGTCTGCTCCACGGCAGATTGTCCGAACCACCTATGGCCAGCCCAGGGACAGCCAGCTCTGCCGTGCACTAGCACCCACTGCAGAAACGCACCCCTGCCTCGGCATCCCCCGGGCTCCCCGCAGAGCGCGGCCATGGCAAGACAATGCTCGTCTCTGAAGCCAGCACTCCTCCGACTTGCGCCCGGGCTGTGCTGCAGCGGTGTAACTCCTTAGGACGGTCGGTGTGTTTGCAGGCAGCTCCAGCGGTCCCGTGGGCACCGGGGGGGGAAGAGCCCAGAGATCCCGAGCAGTGCTGCAAGCACCCGGAGCCCTGCTCCCGGGAAAGGGGCTCACTGCTACCGCGGCAGGGCTGTTTACACTTAAACCTGACAGATGGGCCCGGGCCGCGACTGTTTATACAGCATCTCCCAGAGGCAGCCAGAAGGCCCCCGCAAGCTCCCGGCAACCGCCCGCCTCTCCGCTCCAGCCAGGCTTCTGGGCTCAGAGCACCGCGAGTGGGGCAGCAGCGTGACGGGGCTGGAGGTGCCCTCCAAACGCTCCCCGGCCCGGCCCTCCCCGTCAAACACTGCCGGCAGCATCGCTGGGGGACTGTCAAATGTCACCGCTGCCTGCAAAGTCCCCAGCAGCCATCACCTGGTGTACCTCCAAACCCCGGGGATGGCGGCGGAGGAAAGCCCCGGCCGGTGGGGAGCAACACGGATCCACGGGGCCGTAACCCAGCCGTGGTGCAGGCAGGAGCAGCGCTGGGGCGATGTGCTCCCTGCTCACCGCCGGTCCCCAGTCCCCGCCGCAGCAGAGGCTCGGGAAGGCTGACTGTCATCGCACACGCGACTGTCATCGCACACACGACTGTCATCGCACACACGTGACTGTCATCGCACACGCGACTGTCACACACACCTCGTGCCTGTCCCTGCAACAAGCCCCCTGCAAAAAGCTGGCAGGCTTCTCCGTGCCCACCCGCCCGGCCAAGGACCTTTCCCTTAAGTAAAAGAGAAGAAAGGTGCCACGGGCCCGCGACGACAGGCCCTGACATTTTGTTTCCCGAAGGAGCGTTTTGCGCAGCCTCCCGCCCTTCCCCGGCAGCAGCAGCAGCAGCAGCTCTAATGAACGCACCCACTAATGGGCTGGAAGGGTTTTAATTGCTTCCCTGCCACCCCCGCTGCCGGAGCCGGCGCTCCGGGGCACACGCGTGAGAAAGGTTTCCCTTCACAATTTGCATTGTTCCGAAGGAAGCACATTTTTTTCCCAACTCCTAATGAATATTGCAAATTCCAAGGGCTCGAGGAGATGAATCCTGCCAGGCCAGATCGCGCTCTGCAGAAACACTTTGTCACTAGCTGTTCCCATCATGTGCTCTTTAAAAGCCCGATAAAGTCCAACTCACGATTATGGACAGCTCACGTCTTCAAAGCCCGCGCCGACAGAGTCTCTGGTTTCAGGTCATGGAAATGCCACTGTCACTTCAATGTCTGAATGTCCCAAACACGTTGTCAATAGGGATGTGAAATGCCCCGAGCGCAGGGAAAGGGAGACAAAGGGGAGCGGGGCGCTCCGCCGCTCCCCAGCACGCAGCCCGCCAAGCCTCTCGCTGCCCGGCCCCAAACCGGGGCTCAGCGCTACCCAGAAAGAAGAACAGAACCCACCAGCCGCGAGCAGAGGTGCGTGCCCCGGCACCCAGCACAGGGAGACGTCCCAGCGCTGCTTCTCCCTCGCCCGTATTTCTGTGTGTGCTCGTGCCTGTGCACACGCGTGTGCATGCAGGCTGCCGGCACGTGTGCAGCACGCGTCCAGCAGGCATCCAGCACGCATGCAGCACAGATCCAGCACGCATCCAGCATGCATCCAGCACAGATCCAGCACGTATCCAGCATGCATGCAGCACAGATCCAGCACGTATCCAGCACACATCCAGCACGCATGCAGCACGCACGCAGCACGCATCCAGCACGCATGCAGCACGCATCCAGCACGCGTCCAGCACATATCCAGCACGCACGCAGCACCCATCCAGCACGCATCCCGCACATATCCGGCACGCATCCAGCACGCATGCAGCACGCATGCAGCACACACACAGCACGCATCCAGCACGCATGTAGCACATATCCAGCACGCGTCCAGCACGCGTCCAGCACATATCCAGCACGTATCCAGCACGCATCCAGCACCCATCCAGCACCCATCCAGCACACCACCATGATGCACTGGCATTTGGAAATTTTTCTGTGTGCCAGTCTGAGCAGCGAGAGTCCGCAGCCAGGGTGACGGGCAGCGTCTCGGAAGGCTGTTCAATTTGCCCAGGCACGCTGATTGCCTGGCTGGGATACGAACATAAGCACAGGGCATGAGCACGTTAGTAGTAATAACAACCGGCCACTTCGACCTGGAAGAACCATTTCTACCCAAGTTAGGGTGATTTTAAGGAAAGCCGAAATGGAGTTGGCAGCGCATCAGAGCCCTGTTAAATTAATCGCTGGCTGACTTTGCTGCCTCATTTTTAGCTGAACCAAACAATAATATCGCTCCCTGTCCAGAGGTAAGACGTTTCTCTAAAGAGAAGGGATGCGAAGGAGAAAGCCCGTCGTAGCTCACGTAAAGGTCAGGATTTACAGGACCGGAGCGGGGCTGTCCCGGGGTCGCTGGCGGAGCCCGAGCCAGCTGGTGCAAAGGGACAGAGGGACGGTGCCACCGTGGCACCTGGACGGCAGCGACCAGCAGCACTAAGTGAATACTTCTCTCTTTCACGCTGTCGAGACGTCACGTTTCAGGAGAAATCATTGCAGTGTCTGCTGCGAGCACATTGTGTGTTGTACTCATCTCAAATACGGGGTATTCACAAATACGCCGGGCGTTGAAGCGCGTGGTACCGTACTCCCCGGGGTGGGAGGATGCTCCCACGGTGCCTACAAATATTTAAACAAAGTCAGTCAAACGCCGGCCCAGAACCAAAACGTGTTGCCGCTGCAGAAAGGAAGCAGAGGGGAGCTGGGGGGGCTGTGCCTGCGTGCAGGGGGTTGCCTGTCCCCAGGTCCTCTCGCTCTTCCCTTTTCTTTGGATAATTGACACAATAATTTTCTGCTACGCCTTTCCCTGTATTTGAATCACCTTTACCATCAGGCGCTTCTCGGGCAATTTGAACTCTTCAATCTCGTTGCTGTGCGCGTTCCCCCAGCAGCCTTTCGGGCTCTGTACAAAACAAACACCAGATTAAAGCTCAGTTTTAATCTCGGGTATTTTTAGTAGTGCTTTTGCACTGCTGTTTCTGATTTCTCCTATCCATTTCATGGTAATCGCATCTCAGATAGTTTAAATGCTTTCATTTTGCAAATGCTCTCCCAGGGAAACAGGAGACAGACAAGTTGTTTGAAAACCCTCAGCGTTATTCACCTCCCAGTTTTATTTAATTTTTTTGTTGTTGTTTTAAAACTGTCAGTGCAAAATGAACTGCAGAGGAAAGCAGCTATAGTGGTGAGGAGTAAATAATTATAAACAACAACAACAACAAAAAATCCAAATGTTTCAATACAGCTGAGCACGAGAGACCTTTTCCACTCGCAGGGCCCCACTGGGCAGAGCGGGAGACGCCTGCTCAGCCCCAGCCCGGCCGGGGAAAACGCTGAAGCAGCAGCATGCCTTGACACGCGTAGCGAGCAGCAAGCTTGCATTGTTTCTGTACAAAAGGGAAATATTTCAAATGGAAAACTGTTCACAGAAGGAGATTTTTCGGCAGTTTCTGTTTGCAAGGACACCCAGGGCAGCGCGGCCGTGGCCTCTCCAGCGTGGCCGGGAGAGCTGCAGGCGCAGGAACCCCGGCGACCGGGCAAAGCAGCTCCTTAACAAATATTTGTTTGACCATTTGAAAACGTTTCTTTGAGGCATTCTAAATTTTGTACGGGGAGATTTGTAGCAAAATCCTTCATTTCAACTCTAATGCAATCAAATTTTAAGAAAGAAACAGGAATATTGGTTTCCTGGTTTGTTTGGGGTTTTTTTTAATTAAAAGAAAAAACCAGAGAGTGGTAGCTGTACACAGCCTCATATAAAAAGCAAATGCTTCAAGTCAATTC
Organism: Balearica regulorum gibbericeps; assembly: GCF_011004875.1. Classification (NCBI taxonomy): domain Eukaryota; kingdom Metazoa; phylum Chordata; class Aves; order Gruiformes; family Gruidae; genus Balearica; species Balearica regulorum. Next base: position 946,372 of record NC_046194.1, on the reverse strand, counting down.
CCTCCGACTGAAATTAAACCAGCGACGGTTCGGTTTGCACAGCAGCAGGCACACAGAAAGGCAGCGCTGGAGCTGTCACTTGGAAAAAAGTCCACGCGGGTTCCCAGCATCGGGGGTGTCTCCGCCTGATCCCACTTTTGTCACAGGAAATTATTTTGTATTTTTCTTCACCTCTCGTGCTCGCATTAAGTGGCCGAGAGCCCAACGGGATCCCACCTGGATCATAAAGAAGTCCTTGACGTCCTCGCGTTGCCTGGCAGAACAAGGTGCCGCTTTCTGCGAGGCTGCAGCAGCGCTGGGGCAAATACGAATAATAATAGTTGTTGTTGTTGTTGTCGTTATTGGGAGCAGCAGCCAACTGCAAGGAGCGTGTATTTGTTTCGTTGTGCTCGGCATCGTGATTTATAGTGGTCTGGAGACGGAGGGGTGAGAAAAACAACTTCATTTCAGCAAGAGCTAACATCCACGGCGTGTTCCCATCGGGGCGTGGGGATGCTGCGCTGGTGCCTCCCAGGGCATCCTCGGCAGCGCAGCCTCCCGCGGCCCGCCCGGAGTCCCTGGGCACACAGAGCCCCCCCCGGGCCCCCCAAGCCCCTCGCTGCTCCTTTAAGCAGTAAGTAGGTCAGCGGCGGGGGTCCCGGTCCCCACGCTGACATGATCGGCGGCGATGAGGTCGCTTTCGCGCTGCTCCACTCCCGCCGCGCGCTTGTCAGGACCCATCGCTTCCAAGCCAGGGGCCACGAGCCCCGCGCCGCCCCCACGCCCCCCACCCTGGGGGTGCCGGAGCCCCCGGGGAGCGGGGTGATGGGCTGGGTGGATGCAGGGTGCTCTCCTCTCACCAGCGCGGGGGCTGCGTTACCAAACCCACCGCTCGCGCGGGTAAATCAAGCCCTTTGCTCATCTCCTTGGCCGGTGGCATCGCTTCTCCAGCGGGGCGGTTGCCAACCATTCATCCGCTGCTTTGTCTCATTATCGCTCCTCCTCAGCCAGGGACGTGTCCTGGCTGGGAGAATTTGGGTCAGCGGGTTTCGCAAGCATTTCCTAGAGATGCCCCGGCACACGTTTAGCGTTTGGTGTTCGGTGTGGGACTGGCTGCCCGGCCCCGTGCCCGGCTGTCTGCATCCAGCTCCAGGCGGGTGTCACGGGGCTGCAGTGGGCTCTCGGGGAGCCCTCATGCACCCAGGGAGCGGGTGGAGAGAGGGCTGCAAGGCACAGGCAGAGCTGGGATGTTTCTAGTCTCCTCCTGTTTTCTTTTGCACAAGGCTGAATATTTTATCTGGCTGCGTGCATCGTCCCTGAACTTAAAAATAGCTGGGTTCCTTCCTGGTGGAGTGGAGCAGTTTGCTTTTTCTAGATTTATCATGCAGATTTCTCATTCCCCTCACACCCAGTAATTGCTCCCGGAGACAGAAGGGCGAGGGGAGGGTTTCGTGCGCGGATTTGCCTGTCCCTGCACACATGCACGCCATCAAGCACCAACGCACTCCTCCATGCCGACACCACCGCATCTGCGCCAACAGTGCGCAGACACGCGACTGCTGACGCAGCAGGTTTTGGCGTGTAAACGTTTGCCATCTTCGCTCTGTGAAGTTGCCCCGGTCTGACGGGGTGTTCCGCGCGTGGCACTGAACGGGACGGTGGGTCTCAGTCCCGTTCTTTAATAAAGAGGCACCGCCGTGAGTAACCCCGCTGTGAGTAACCCAACGCACCGGCACCGCCAGGTTGTTAATGGGACACACTGCTCTGCGTTCATAGAGCAGAGAAAGGTGCAACACTCAGCTGTTAAAAATAAATGGAGTTTTGGAGATGTCTCCTGAAGTTTGGTCGATTCCCCTGATATATCCCATTCTCCTTGACTTGCAAATCAGGCTGGGATTGCAGGGGAAAAATCTTCCAACTGACATTTCAGGTATTTCTAGGAGTCATCTGTATCGCTACCCTTCTCCGAGCGTTCCTCGCTGCTGTCACAAGAAGAAAGGGACCGAGCTGTTCGCAGGCGCAGCTGCAGCGCTTCGGGTCGGGGACCTGCGCTGATTACAGCACGCTGGAGCATCTCCCTGCAGAAGAGCAGCCACGGAGCGGTGGGCTTCTCCCCCCCCCATTAGACAGCTTGCACTGCTGCGCGACACAGCCTCAGGACAGCGCTCGCCCTAATTGCTCAGCCCTGGAAGGAGTTTCGGCTTTGCAGAGAGATGAAGTTTGAGCCTTGGAGCTGCAGGCCAGGCTGGGCGTTTGAACAAAGTAGGATGCCATTTCTGTTTTCTCTCCTCGCTCGGGGAGGTCGCTGCCATCTGCGAGAGCCGTCCGTGGTGATCCTGCCCAGAGCAGAGTGAGCAGCAAGCACAGACGGACTCAGCAGACACAAAACCTCCTTTCCCTGCTTCTGGGCAAGGGCTAGGGCCGGTCGCAGAACAGGGAGGAGGGGACACACCTGAGCTCGGGCAGGGGAGCAGAGCTGTCTGCTGCAGCCGCATCCTCCCTGCCTCAGCTCCTGGCTCTGCACAGAGGCCGCCTTCGAGTCGGGGCGAGCGAGGAGCAGCAGCCGTTGGGCCACGCTGCGTTTCCAGAGCGGACGGCACCGGTACGTGCACGTGGCTCCCTGCCTCCTCCGGCAGCATTTACGGGACCATCTCGCCAGAAAATGTCGGTGAGGACAGCGGAGCAGTTTGCAGTCTGGAAGCCAGCTCTTCTGCAGCGCGTGGGGTGAAGGGACATCCTGTACCACACGGTCAGGTGCAAACTAGCACCATTTTCACTTGTGTGCTGGGAAAGCTGCTTCTAGAGCACCCACTTGGTAATGCAGAGTGTGAGCAACCCGGCTGTGCTGCTGCGGCTGCTTGGCAGCCCGGCCCATCCCCACCGCCTCGCAGGCAGTCGTGCCTCTGTGTCGCACACGCTGCGCTCTCCAGCCCTGCAGCTGCGGCGAGGCGGAGATGGGTAAGGACGTGTTGATGGAAGCCCTTGCGAGGACCCACGTGCAACGCCATCCCGGTAACTGGAAGCGGCATGTGCCAGACTCAGTAACCCTCTTGCTGGCTGCACCTCGCAGTCACTGCCAGAGCTGCTCTGACATTCGTTGCCCCGGCTCCTGTTTTAAAGGAACATGTTCTTCTAGCAGTGCAAAAGCCATCTCCTGGGCTAGAAATGACGGGAAGCCTGGTCTGTAGAGGTGCCTGCGCAGGAACACTGTCCCCTTTCCCTGGAAGCTCTGAGGTCCTGCCACGTCCCGTGCATCCTAGAGGGGACGGCAGGATGGAGCCGGAGGTGCTGGGAGGAGCTGTGGAGCTGCACACCATCTTTCCTAGCTGGTGTCTGGCCATCATGGGAAGTGAACCTGTTCTGTTCCCACACCGGCACCGCCCGGGCACATCTTCCTTGACACAAACGCAGAATTTTTCCCTGCCCCTGTGGCCTCTGGTGCAGCAGCCCCAGCTGTGAGCAGAGGGGCACAGACACCTTACCCTGGCACGGAGCAGTGCGGGGGCCGGACCACGGTCTTCAGAGCCTGAGAGACCTGACACTCCAGGCAGCCCCCTCCCCTTCCCTACTCCCCATGAAGTCTTTGCTCTCACAGCGCTGGAGTGCCAAATACGCGTGAACCTGGGCCCCACTTGTTTACAGGCTGGTGTGACCGGCTTCCAGGGTGCGTTTATAGAGAGATCCTCGTACGTGCTGCGTGTTGGTGAACTTTTCCCTTCCCCCGACACTCCCGTCCTCCCCCCCACGTCTCTCCACCATACGGACACAGCTGAGCAGCTACTAGATATTCAGAGCCGTGAAGGTTGATAAACAAAAGTGAGATAGGACATGGCACCAGAAAGACCTCAGCTAATGGAATTTTTAAGCTACTTAATTTGGGGGCTTGTCAACCTTGACAGCAACCCTTTAATAAATGATGTGTTGTAATTCCCACCGAGTTCAGTAGGTGTGGGGACCAGTGCTCGGCGGAGGGGAACCCAGCCGGCTGGGGACCCCGGCACACGCGTGAGCAAGCCGGGGCTGCGGGGACGATGCTGAGCCGGGGGGGGGGGGGGGGGGGGGCAGCTGGGTTGCAGCGGGTCTGGCTGAGCCGCGGGGCTGCCGGCAGCTCTCCCGGTGCTCCCCCCAAACTGCGAGGGGGGCCGGGCCGGGGAGGGGGGGACACACGGCTGCTCCAGCCTGGTGTTCGGCGGGGGCGGCCTCGGTGGAGCGGCCGTCTGTGCGGCTTTGGCCGTGCCTTGGGAGCGCAAAGCAGCGGCAGAGGAGACCCCGAGCCCGACCCCCCCACCCCGCTGAGCTGGGCTACCGCCGGCCCCGCCGCCCCCCCGACCCTGCGCCCAGGCGCTGCGAGCCCGGAGCGCATCGGCCGCGGCCCCCCCCCGCCCCCGGAGCCGTGACCCCCGGCCCGCGGGGTAAATCCTGCCCCCGCCCCGCTCCGTGCTTCCCGCCGGCGGCCCCGGTGCCAAGGCGTACGAGTGCCATCCAGTGTCTGCCGGCGGGCGGCACACGGCCCGGGGGGGCGGCCGGGGGGGCGGCCGGGGGCCGTAACTCAGCGCGGGCGTGGGGAAGCGGCCGGTGCCCGGCCCGGGGCTCCCCCGGCGGGAAGTGTGCTGGGCCGGGGACCGGGCAGGGCGGGTGGGGAGTCCCCAGCCCACGGAGGCTGCGGTCCCGCGTTGTCCCCGCAGTGTCCCTGCGGAGCCCAGCTAAACCAAGGAGCCAGCAAGTCAGCCCCCCCCACACCGCGCCCAGCCTGGGGTGTCCCCCAAAAGGTGCTCCGGCCATCAAGAGGGTGTCAGGGCTGCCCCCGGCTGCGGGCAGACCCTCCTCGCCCCAGGATGAAGGAGCAGACCCACACCCGTGGGACGCGGGGAAGGGGTCCCCTCCCTCTGCCATGCGGCTGAGCCCGCTGCCGCAGGGACGGGGCGCGTGGGGGGCACTGGGGCGAGACCCTGCAGGCCGGGGAGGAAACGGGGCTTTTCTAGACCCTTCTGCTGGGGGCTTTGCTCCTGGCAAGACGCAGGCAGGGCTGCTTAGCTGAACACATTTAGCAGGGGATTAAATGGGTTCTGGCCGGTTCCTCATGAGTTCGTTGTGGCACATGCTTCCAGCAAGTGACTGAAAATTAGCTTCAGAGTTGCTCTAATCCGCATCTTGGCTGCACCCTGCCCTGGCAGCCCTTTCCCTTGCTCACGCCTCGAGCCACGGCGGTGCTGCGAGCCGCACTCAGACTCACGTCTGTCGCACTCAAACCTGCCCATCCACCCTCCGAGCGCTGCGCCTCGCTGGACCAGGCTGGGCTGAAGGAGACAAGCGGTGGCACAGTGTGGTCGTGCAGTGACACCCATCACCTCCCAACCCTGTCTGCTCCTTTGGAGGTCTTGCTCTTTTTTTGGGTCCTAAAGGCTATCTTCACTTCTGCTCCACGGGGAATGACCCAGAACGGCTCAGTTTAACAAAGGTGAAGAGACAAGGAGTAAAGCTGGAAGCAAGAGGTCCAGCAAACCCGCTGGGAATTCCCCATGGGTTTCACTGCGGGGAGGATGCTGCAGCAGCATTTTGGGCAGAAAGCAGTGAGGGGGCAGAAAACAGCACTTGGCCCTTGCGAAGAGCAGCCACGAGCGCTGCCCCAGCAGGAGCATGGGGACGAGCCTTTGACCGCTGGTGATTTGGAAACGGCAGCAGAAGCCAGAGCTCCGCACGCGCTGAAGCCGCTGGTGGAGACACGAGGGGTTAGGAAGAAAGTACCCAGGCTGGGAAAGAGCCAGATGGCAGCGGTGGCGGGAAGGCAGATGGGAGATGTAAAACATCTTGCACATCCAAGAGTGCCGAGCCCCCTCGTCCTCCGGCTGCGTGGAGGGACACCCTGCAGCCCCGAGAGCCGGGGGCCGTGGAGCTGCCAGGGCCGGGGGCCAGCGAGGAACCTGCCCCGGGGCTGGCAAGGCTGCAGCGCCCAGCGCAGCCTCTGTGGGTCTCCTGCCCATAGCTCCAGGCTCCTTCCAGCATCTCCACCTCCAGCAGCCGTCCTGCTCTGCCGTGCCCTTCCAAGCTGGCTGCCCTTGGAAAGCCTCCTTCCCCTTGGAAAGCCTCTTCCCATCCCCTTCTGCAGCAGCATCGGGAGAGAGGGCAAATGCTGCTGTGCAGCAGGGTCACCCAGAAGCATGGCACCCAAAACCATCCTCCTGTGCACCCAGCCCCGTCCCGCAGAGCCCCAGACCCGGCTGCTGGTTGCGGCGCTGTGCTCGCAGAGGCCAGAGCTGCAGGGGACGGTGCTGCCACCGCTGCCCCCGGCTCCCCCGACCCCCCCACGCAGCCAGTCCCACGTGTGGCTGAGCGTGCAGACCGATGCCCAGAGGGACTGGGAAAGGAGCCTGGCTCTGAGGGTCCACGGGCACAGAGGTGGTGGCAGGAGAACTGCAAACAAGAGGCCTGGCAGAGGGAAGGGGGAGACCCGAGGAGGTGGCATAAAGCATTTAACTGCTAGGGCTGGCAAAGAATTGGCCTTGTCCCACCAAAAGTCAGCCACCACCTTGCAGAGCTCCACTCCAGTAAGACATAGAGGATGGGCTGGAAAAGGATCTCCTGTATCCTTGGGAATGATACCCCATCACCCAACCCTTGGGCTGCAGGATGCGGAGCTGCCAACTTCTCGGGGGTCGTTCTGTGCCTCTAGCCCTGAAGCAAAAATGTCTCCAACTAGAGGTATTCAACAAAATTAGCTGAAAATCCTGGCTAGGTGTGAGATGGCTGAAATCACATTTTAAAGCAAATTTCTCATTTCCCAAATCACTCTTGCCTGCCTCTAGAAATGTGTGCATGAGGCCCCCGGTCTTGTGGGAAGAGGGGAGTTGATGAAGAGCCAGAGGACCGGGCAGGATCAGCAGCACCGGGACCTGCACCGGGCTGGGGCCGGGGCTGCGGGGCTCAGGCTGCCGGGCCAGATGGCTCCAAACGCCGCGGGGTCACACCACGCTGTGGTAGATCCTGCCCGGAGCCGAAACAGCCAGCTGAGCTGAGCACTGAATTGCACTCTCTGGAGCTTTATAGCCAGCGAAATTAATTTTTAAAAAGTCCCTCTATGATCTCCGGTATCTAGCGTTTGGCTGAGAAGTCAGATGGTCTCCAGCCACCCAGCCCCGCGTCCAGATGGCAGGGAAAGGCAGGGGAAACCAGAGCCCGCTCCAGGCGGGGGGGACGGGGGGGACGGGGCTGTCGCGATTGCCAGTGCCTGCTGGGAACCCGCGGGAGAGCACGAGCGGAGCAGGACATGTGGGGAAGGACCGAGCCGCTTTGAGGGCAAACACTCGGACAGCCCAGAGCCTGACCTGCCGCTTGGCTCCTTTCAGCTTTCCAGCTGTCTGGAAAGGGATCAATCCAATCCCCTCCTCGCTCCAGTCTTGCAGCAGAGAGCTGCTGCGCGCATCGGGGACGGCTTTTGCATGGGAGAGCAGCACCTTGCTGGGGCGGGCAGGGGAGAAAGGAGGAGGAGGAAGAGCACCAAAGCAGAGGGAGAGCACGCAGGACAGGCGCAATAGGAGCCCGGGTGGGCAGCTGGACCTGGCAGGACGGTAAAACCCGGTGTATCGGTCACAGCCCCTGTTAACCTCGGATTTCCCACGGGGCAAATAGAAATAGGGAGCCCAGGGAGCTGCAGGGCAGGCTGAGCCCCAGCAAACTCATTTCATACAAACCACCATAGGAGAGCTGGGTGCAGCTCCTTGGGAAGGGGCTGGTTAACACCGTGGTGTTCCTCGTGCTGGGGGCGTGAGACCAGGCAGGGTCTGTCAGGAAAAGGGGGCAGGCATCGATCTGGGCTCCTCCGCACCCTGCAGCCTGCCTGCGATGCTCTCTGGATTTATCCTGGCTCCTGCACAGCCCTCCCAAGAGCGTGCTGAGCCTCCCACTGAGCCCCCAGCTCTGTCACGCTGCCCTGCACGGCAGGAATGGGCGGCAAACCTGGTCAGAGCAGGAAATTTGGGATCTGGCGTCTTGCTGCCCAGGCCGGGGTACTGCCCGCTGACCTGACAGGGAGGCGGATGCTGCTGGATGAGGGATGCTGCAGCACACAGGGACCCCGCGGGGCCAGGGAGAGCAGCCGTGGGTGAGCTCCCATGGGCGGGAAACACTAGCACTATGCTCTTAAAAGAGATCCAAACCCCTCGTTACCCATTGCCTCCAGCATCCAATTAGGCATTTGCAAATACTTGGGGCCAGGGTGGCTTAATTATCATTTCTCTGATTTCCAAGGCACGGGCACCCGGACGGCACCTCGTGCATCCACAGGCTCCTCCCCGGTGTTTCTTCAGGAGCCTCACTCCCCAGTGTTTGCTTTGCAAGCTGCACCGGCTTTTCTCCTCTTCCTGCTCTTTGCCATAAACTTTCTGGAGGTGCCAGCTGGACGTTGCTCCCCTCGCGGGGGGGAAGACGTGCGTGTGCTCTGGTGACCCGCCGGGCTGCCCTCTGCCACGGGGCAAAGCGGGTTTGCTGGCCCGGGCGCGGGTCCGTCCGCAGCCTTCCCGTGGGTGCCCGGATGGATGGCAGGCTCGATGGGAAATGCCGGCCTCTGCTTTCCCAGCCACGGCGGGTCAGAGCACCGGGAACCGACACTTCACCAGTCCAGGCAATTACTCAGGATTTTATCATTCGAAACTAAAACCAGAGCCTATAAATCACCGGGATCTCTGTCTTAATAGCTGCATTTCAGCGTATTTTTAATTATCATTTTATGAATGGGTGCATTAGAGTATATTTAAATACTAACTTAGCCATGCTGTTAATGAGGCGGGATTGTTATAGGCCAGGTCTGGCTATATATTACGTTGGTATATACATATGCTTCGACATCACATTTAAAAATTAGCCATTTCAAGCGTAAAATTATAATTGGTTTGTCTAATAAAAGGATAAATAAATATCTATTTAACTTCATTACTGTCAAAGGCAGGAGGCTTTTCTCCATTGTCTCCTTAGGGTTTTATGGCAGAAAAGCTAATTAGCTGTAATTGGGTGGATCCGAGGCGACTGCGGCAGGCACAGCAGCCGTGCTGGCTGGGAAGGGGGCAGCGGTGCCTTTCCCGGACTGGTGCCCCGCTCTCTGCGGGGACAGCCAAAAGCTCGGGGTGTTTCACTGGGCCGGGTGCCCGTGCAGTGGGGTAAGACCACGCGCTGGTTTGCAAGGTCACTTTGGGGTCCACACGTTGGCTTTTCTGTTCTGATGGTCCCTCTGCCAGAGATCCCTCCATCGTACCTCGCCCTGAGCTGGAACAGCATTGCAGGGCACTGGGATCCCACACGCCGGCCGGGACCTCCAGTCTCAGCCGGGCCCCCACGCTCCAGCCCCTCGCTCCGGCTGACCACAGCTGCCTGCCTGCGGATAAAGGCACCAGCCAAGACTCCCATCGGCCAGCAGAAGGGGTTAAAATGTCCTTTTCGGACAGCTCCTGACCCAAAGGAGGAGTCGCCAGCACCCCGGAGCACCCCCCAGACCCCCAGCTGCGCCCAGCTGCTTTGCAGCCCCTGCCTGCGCCCTCCTGCTTCTGCCCCTTCCCCTCTCCCCCGCAGCTCACGGCCCAGAAACCTCCCTCCTGGCTGTCAGGGGATGGAGGAGAGTCCTGCCGGATGGCAGGGGACCATTGTATACAGAGGTGCCTGTGAGCATGTGTATAAATTTCCTTTGCATATGTTATTTGACATGAGGAGGGAGAGAAGCAGGCCTGACATCCGTAGCAAATCACCAAGCTGCCAACAAAATCTTTTCCCTTTTTTTTTTTTGAAGAAAAGGAAAAAGACGGGTTTTTAATAATTGCACAGCCACCCCCTAATGATGAACGCCGGGCTGGGGGGAGCGCGCCTGCGCGGGGGGGGCATTAGCATGGAGGATGTTGTCTGGGTTTTGCTTATCAGTTCTGCTTGTTGAGCGCGTTCCAGGGATGGAAGAAACGCCAACAGACAGCGTGGAAAATTAATTTTCAATGCCTTTTATTAGCGCTTAAGCCATTCTGAGAGGATGAAATAATCCCTGTTTAGGTGGAGTGGCAAAGGTCCTGGAGGGCTGTCAGGAGGCTGAGTCACTCCACCAGCCAAAATTACCCAAATACATCTTCCCAGTCCTCCGCAGAGGCTGGAAACCTTGGGAGCCCAATGCCCCGCACCCCCTCAGCTCCCGCAGCATCCTCCTGCACGGCCATTCGAAACGGGCAGAAAGTTTTCCTCCTGTGGAAGGGAGCGAAGAGCCTCGCCTTCCCCTTCCCACCACCCATGGCTGCGTGTCACCGCTGCCACCGTGCAGGACGGTGACAAGCACCGGCACCAGGCAGGCAGGAGCAGCGGTGCCGACCGCTCCAGGAGCCGGTGCAATGCCCCCGAGCAATCCTCGCAGGCGGGATGAATCCGGCCCCTCCCCGCAACCCGCACCAGGTCCTGCGTCCTCGCTCGCACCGAAAGCCGACCAGAAGGGCCAGAGCCGTCCCCGGGTCTGCAGGTCCTCTCCCCGCGGGAGCCACGGAGGCAGACGGACAGGGCTGGGAAATTGCTGCCGCACGTCCCCGTCCCCAGCAGCCCCAGGGCCGGCAGGGAGGGGACCCCGTCCCCATCCAGTGCTCCCAGCATGGACGCGGCTGCCAGCGGGCTGGAGGGGCGGCTCTGCGTCGGGACACAAACCCTGCCGTGTTTCTCCATTCGCCAGGCCCTGGTGAGAGCTTCTTCAGGAGGAAGGAAAACAAATACATCAAGGCTCAAGGAAGGGAAGGGTTTGAAGGGGAGCGGGGTGAGCCAGCAATGCGCAGTCTGTGGCTGCTAAAAATAGGTTGGTTTGCCCGGGGTGTGCTGGCACTCGCTGGGTCATCTCACTGATGCCATCTGGCTTCATGCTCATTACAGCATCCTCGTTAGCGCGGCGGGTACCTGTCAGGGCCAGGCTCCGGAGGGGACGGCCGTGCCCCCCTCTCCCAGGCAGAGCCAGCAGCCTCGGCCAGGCGTGCAGTGTCCCCTCGCAGGGGTCCCGCCGCTCCGCAGGGCATCCTCATCGCCACGCGTGTCCGGCCAGGGAGCGAGGCAGCCGGACCGGACAGCAGCTCCACGCCAGAGGCGAGTTCAGCTCACAAACGTACCGACCTCTCCTGCCTGGGCTGAAATCCCCGCGCACGCTGCTTGCCCAAGGCTGAGCTTCCGTAGGAAAATTTCAGCCAAAACAGTCCAGCTGTTCTCCAGGGTGAGCGGGAATCTTTCTTTTTTTTCTCCACATTAAAAATTGTCGTATCGGTTCACTGAGGAATTAATATGCCTCACGCTCGAGAGCTGAGGACTGCCCTGGCAGAAGGCTGCTCCGGTGTCAGAGATGCGATCCTGCGGGAAGGCCAGCACGGGTTCGGGTAATTAAAACCTGTATCATGACACACGCTCACAAGAGGGCCGAGTTAGACCTGTACAAATGACCCCTTTTGTTCTTGTAATGTATTCCTGTCTGCCATCTACTTGCCTTTCAGTGCATGTATTAAGCACTAGTAATATATCCTCTGCCCACTTCTAATGAATTTTATCTCTGTGCATGCATATGTATGTATATATATTATACACACACCAGCGTATCTCTATATAACGTACATGTCTGGATATATTACACACCTGCCCCGCACCCGGGTGACCTGAAGCAGGAGAGGATCTGGCTGCACCAGCTCAGCGCCCAGCACAGGGCTGAGATCCCGGGAGTGATGCTCTCCACCTGCTCCTCCTTCCTGGGAGCTACAGAAGGGTAAGAGCAATGTGTGTGCCCACCTCGGAGCTGCCCACCTTCCCAGCATCTCCTGTGTGCCCACCTCCAAGCTGCCCACATTCCCAGCATCTCCTGTGTACCCACCTCCGAGCTGCCCACCTTCCCAGCATCTCCTGTGTGCCCACCTCGGAGCTGCCCACCTTCCCCAGCATCTCCTGTGTGCCCACCTCGGAGCTGCCCACCTTCCCAGCATCTCCTGTGTGCCCACCTCGGAGCTGCCCACCTTCCCAGCATCTCCTGTGTGCCCACTTCGGAGCTGCCCACCTTCCCAGCATCTCCTGTGTGCCCACCTCCGAGCTGCCCACCTTCCCAGCATCTCCTCAGCTCAGGCGTTCTCCCCAGGATGCCGGAGGAGGCGGAGGTCTCTCCCCAGGAGGAAGGAAGCTCCTGAGAGCCTCTTCACATGATGAATTTTAACATTTCTTTCCACATCCAGCCCAAGCACAAATCCCTTCAAAGCACCAGCCCAGCGCAGCAGAACTAATTTGAAATGTCACCGAGGTCAAGCCCGGCTTCCCCAGCCATTAACCTGCCTCTCGAGCTACACACTTCATATTTATTTACATAGTCGCATATTTATTTAAGCCTCAGATCCCAGATACAGGAAGGGATGTGGGGTCTGGGGGGGACACTTTGCTCGCAGGGCCCCGAGCTCTGCCGCCGTGGGGACAGCGAGGGGTGGCTCTTCCGAGGGGATCTGTGTCCAGAGTGCAATGGGGAGAACGAGGGGGGGATCTTCACCGAATTGGTTCTTCCAGCCCAGCTTTTCTTCAGTTTGTTCCCGTCCAGAAACAGGAAGCACAGCTTTTCTTTTCCAGGCAGGTCTCTCACAGGCATAAATCAGTGTGAATTTACTCCAGTCAATGATGCTGATTTACAGGAGCTTTGAGCCCCTCTGTATTTTTCAGCCTTTGCTTCTGCTCCCTGATAGATGAGTAAGTGTAGGGACCGGGGGGATGTTTCTGCAGGTGGATTTGCTGCCAAAGTTCAGTCACTTCCCTGTTTTGTGTCCTACTTCCCAGCCACCCTGGTTGACCATGACACATGGAGAACATCTGGACCCAAACTCCACCTCATCCCAGTTCCTGTCCCCCTGAGCACTGTCCTTGGCATTACTGCAGCCTTGTACTGCCTGCAGGTAAAATCAAAGTCCTTTTTTCCCTGCTCACCGTTGCCTGCCCCTCGAAGCCCTCATGCCAGCCTCTCACATCCTCCACCCCCCAGGGATACGGTCCCTGCTTCTCCCCTGGACCAGCCTCGCTGGTGTGGATGCAGACAGCCTGATCTGCACCGGCACCGCCAGCTCATGCACCACCGTAAGCTGTTCCATGGGAGAAGAACCTCCCGAGAGCACCAGTATCTTCCTAAATGCTTTTCCGTTGGGATGTGCCAATTAGGAGATTGAAACCTCCTGCTGAGACATGCCTGGGACCAGCTGGGACTACTTATGTGTGAGTGGGTGCAGAGCAGGTCTCTGGGAAAAGGGAGACCCAGACAGATGCTGTGGTTGCTGGGGAGGAGGAGGGGTGCTGGTGCTGGTGCTGGTGCTGGTGCTGGTGCTGGTGCTGGTGCTGGTGCTGGTGCTGGTGCTGGTGCTGGTGCTGGTGCTGGTGCTGGTGCTGGTGCTGGTGCTGGTGCTGGTGCTGGTGCTGGTGCTGGCCAAGCCAAGCCAAGCCAAGCCAAGCCAAGCCAGCCTGGGCAGGACCAGCCCCCGAGCTGCTGCGTAGCACCAGGGCTGCTTCCCATCGCCCTGCTGAGCTCTGGCTTGTGTCCTGCGGGTGCTGTGCTGGGGATGAGGTGGGCTTTTCACCGTTTATTCCCTGTGTGCTCCCATGTCCTGTTACCCCCTGGAGCCCCAGGGGGTGGGGCAGGCTGGGGGAGTGCTTCCATGGGGGGCTGTCTCCCCATCTTCCTTCCTGCTGGGCAGGAGCTTGTGGGTGTTGTGAAACACAGCATGACCTTTCTTTTTCTTTTTTTTAAGTATGTTCTCATTGCTCGCTTGCATGTTTAATTCAAGGCTGTGGAGCTGGCTAGCCTGTGGTTTAAAAAAAAAAATAATTTTGAAAGCTCTGGCAGGGTATTAAAGGAGTTTGTAGTAACTTGAAATTAGTAGGACTGAGACAGATGTTGTGAATGAGGGAAGAGGAGCTTACTTGCTGTGTCTCCTCTCTGCTGGTGTTTAAAAGATACTAATTTGATGCTTTTTTCTTAAAAATGGGCACCTCTGGGTTAGGATAATGAAAACCCATTTCCCTCTTATGATATTCCAGCACCTTCTTTTTTTTTTTTTTTTTTTTTTTTTTTTTTTTTTCTTTCTTCCTCTTCCAGTGGGCCCCGCTCCTGACCCACGGGTGGGCAGGGTGCCGGCTGCTGCTGGCTCAGCTCCTCCGCTGTGCCGGGTGCTGCCCCCCCATCGCCTGCTCTGTGTGTGTGTGTGTCCCCCCCCCCCGGGCCCCGTGTGTGACACAAAGAATTCGGGGCCAGCTCTGTTGCCGGCAAAGCTTTGCGCTTTGGCTTTGCTTTTGCTCGTGGGCAGGAGGGTGCCGCTCCCAGGGGAAGTTTGTTTCTTTGCTGAGTTAGTAACAGCAGCATGTGTAGGGGATGAAAAGGAGGGGGAAAAAAAAAAACAAAGGAAAAAAAAAAACTGGGGCAATTCTCCCATTTGCAAGCCGATCTCTCTGGTGCAGTCAGGAGGAGGATGGGTGGAAGGATCCTCATCGGGGGTGCGGACGCTCTGTCTTCTGCAGCAGCAGCTCTGGGAGATTCGTGCCCGGAGGGAAGCGCTGGCTGCACAGAGCATCTCCCCCTTCGCAGGCTGTGTTAGCTGCCCTTTCAAGGGTGCCCTGTAATCGTAACCTGGCTTCAGAAGAGTGCGGAGCTGGGGAGAGGAGGGAGGGGTGAGGCTTTTAACGAGGTTAACCTGCCGCTGCTCCTCATAACGGAGGTTGGGGCAGGGCAGGCGGAGAGGAGCCTGGAGCGGCCGCAACAGGGGGGAGAGGGATATCAAACCCTGCCAGAACAAAAGCCAAGACAAAAGGTTTTGAGGAAAAAAGCTTTTTATCAGCAAAGCTGTCAGTGGGCGAGATTAAAGAGCACCTGCCACGTTCCCCAAAGGTTGTGTTTCTGCTCTCGGAGGCGAGGCAGGAGGGAGCCGTGCGGCAGAGCTGGAAATAGCCTTGCTCGCCGGCCACGTGCCGGGGCTGAAGCAGTGATGCTCTGCCCGTGCCCTTCCCCGCAGACCCAGCGATGCCTCTGTGCAAACCAGGCCTGTGCTCCCTGCGTCCTGCTCCGCTCGTGCCTCCTCCTCCGTGCTCCAAAGTTCCCTCTCATTCGGGTTTTGCACCCCCCAGCTCCGGGGTGGGCTTCAGAGGCTGCACCCGCTCGCGGCCAGCCGGGAGGGGCCTGTAGAGAGGAACCCCCGGTTCTGGACACTGGCCATGGGGCCCAGCCCCACGGGTGGGAAGCTGGAGTGGCAGCCCGGCCCCCCACTCAGCACCCCTGCTCTTGGATGTGCGTCGCATCGCCTGGCAGGCTTGCTGTGCGGTACGGGGTTCATGCAGAACGCACGGCTGCCCGTGTGCGCTGGTGTCCACGGGGGTTTTACCCGTTACTTCATCGCATCAGATGCTCCGGTGTGTCCAGGAAGGTCATGCCTTAGGGATCCTCCACCTGCAAAGTCAGCCTGACATCATCATCATCAGGACAGCTGGGCTCGGGCTGCCTCGGCTCTTGCAGCTGCTCAGAGGGAGATGCTTCCTGAGGGGGGAGAGAGCATCCTCTTCCCCGCGTTACGGATAGCGGGGCACGGGGGGAGGCACGGCACGGAGCGGATCTGCAGTGCTGCAACGCCGCTCAGACACGCTCCAGGGGCCGGCTGCTCCGGTGGGAGCCGGTGCAGATGGGTCTGAGCTGCCGCTCCGGCAGCGCCGCACGTTATTGAGTGAACAGGGGCTGGAGAGGACCCAGGGTCACGGGCTGGAAATGTGCAGAAGATAATCCAGAAAGGCAAGTGTCTGTCAGCCGCTCAGGTGTTAGCAGAAGTTAATGAGAGTCTCGGTGTCTGATCTCTTGCAATCAATTCCACTTCCTATCACTCTGCGAGAGGTGAATATCCATGCTGCTGTGATGTTGTTAACTCCGGGTGACGTGCCCGCTTTCAGCTTTGATGCCAAAGGCAATTGCTGGATGACATTGCTGTGCTGCTCGAGGCAGGGCTGGGGGAGTAAGATTAGTCTCCTGGATGGCCCAGCTCAAAGGGAAGGTTTCTGTTTGAGGCACAATCACCTAAGAAAACCGCTCCCTCTCCTTCCACAAAATCAAATCGCCCCTTGGTTAGGAGAAAATGTGCCAGGCGATCAGGGAAGATGGATGCAGCGAGGAACACGTGTGGTGGGGGGACGCGATGAGCTGACGGCTTGTTTACTGAGAGCAGGAGACCTGCCAATTTTTCTTGTCTGAGTGCAGGCTTGTTTACAGAGCCCTAATGCAGGGAGAGGGTCCTTGAACCCACAGCTGCTGCCCTGGCACCGTGGAGGCCGTGCGGGGTGAGTACCTGGGGCCAGGCAGGATGCTCCTGCCTGCGGAAGGAGGGTGGGCAGGAGGGACTTTTTCGGGGGGGGCACTAAAGCCTTTCTCTTCCCTTGCAGAAGGAGCAGCAGGACAAGGGAAGGCACGTCCCTAGGTTTGCTCTGTGATTATTTTCCTTCACTAAAGCTCCGGGATGGATTTTCATTGCTCACCATCAGTTGTTGCTTTGCCAGCCTTGAGATGGGACCCGCAGGCGCTGTGCTGAAGGCGCTGTGTCGCCTTTAGTTCCTATCGCCCGCTATCAGAATGGACCCAGTGGGTTCAATTCCTGCAAGGAATTGCACTTTACTCCCCTTGCTGCTAGATGGCACGGGCAGAGCCGGGCAGAGCCGGGCAGCGGGGCGAGGGAGCAGCAAGGCACCAACACAGCCAAACCCACCTCGTGGGAGGGATGGGGATGATGCTCCTCGCTGCGAGCTGTATGCAAATGTGACGAGCGGAGGAGATGTGCAACATCGCACCCGGCTGCGGGCTCCTTCTGAAATGCAAATCCCAACAAGGGTCCCGTCAGCACTGACAGCAGCGTCGGCGTCTGCCGGTACAAGACAGCCGTTCTGTACACAAACCAGCACCGATTTGCTACCGGTTACGGCTGCAGGTGACACTTGTATCTTTGATCCGTGGAGGGAGAAGCAGGCAGGCAGCTCCTGAGCCCTGCAGGGGTGGCAGGGACGAGCAGGCAGAGACCACGAAGGGTTGGGGAGAACATGTCCGTGGAAATCGGTCACTCTTTGGGGCCCCACTGCAATGTAAAACTTGTGCTCGGAAGGAAACGGGGGATTGGTGCCCCATCCCCAGCCAGACCGATTAACCAAGTCTGTGTCTTGTGACCCTGTCAGGTTTTAGCTATGCTGTTTTGAGCGAAGTATTTGTACTCTAGCCTTTGCGATGTACCTCTCCTGGAACACTAGCTGGAGAGAGCAGCCTCGTCTGAAGGCAGTGACTTGGACACGTTTGTGCCAGGGGTGTTTGACCCTTCCCTGGGGGTGTCTCAAGGACCAGAGCGATGGAGGACTCCTCCCCACCTCTAAGGTGAGCAAAGGCATCTCCCCTCTTCACCTGGAGATGTGGAGGTCTGGAGGATGGGAGCAGCCCAGAGGTGCCCGGCGTGGCCCAGCCTGCTCCTGCCTGGGGTCGGGCAGGATCGACCTGGTGCCTGACTCTGGCTGGGGGTCCCGCGGGGTTTGCCTGTGAGCTGTCACTGGGAGGGGGCTGCACCCCCGTGAGCTGTCACTGGGAGGGGGCTGCACCCCCGTGAGCTGTCACTGGGAGGGGACTGCGGGTGGGAGATGCTACAGGTGGGGCTGGGCAGTGGAGAGGGGACAAAAGAAAACTCGTGGGAAGGTGGGGGACTGCGAAAGATGCCGTAAGTCAAATCACCTCTGGTGTTATCCACAGCTCAGATGGCATCAGAAACGATTACCGTGCCCATGAATGCCGCTTTGTTTTTCACTTTGAAAAGTAAAATTCCTGTCTCTAGAGCCAGAGATCCCAAAGATAGCAGGAGCGTTGACTTTTTTGCTCCCCATGGGAACAAGCTATTCTCCAAATAGCTTCAAAAGCAATGATGACGGACAATCTTGACCGTTCCCAGGAGGTTAGTGCGGGTTCTCACTTACCCTTACGCATCTGGTGGCAGCAGCAAATGTCTCGCAGGCAAAAAAGAGAAGGAGCATGGCTTCGCTGCCTGCCCTCCCTGTGGGGCTCTGGGGGGGCCGGGCAGGCTGCGGGGGGGGAAGCTGCAGCCCAGGCTCTCTGACGTGCTGGGGCAGAGGGACTGCAGCACCTGGAGCAGCCTGGGCCCGTCTCCAGCCTGGGCATAATGTCTGAAACCTCCCTGGCCTTCGCTGCAGATGCTCACTCGGGGCCCGCCCTGGATCAGTCTGCGGACGGTGCTGATTGCCTATTGCAATCTCTTTCATGAAGGGTAAATTCTCCCGGAACGGTCCTTTGCGTCACGGAGTTCTCAAGGTGAGATGGTCAGAGGGAAAGGTGCCCTTCCATGAAGTGGATCCCAGAGCAGGGCTTGCCTCAGCACCTATCGTATCATGCTTGATAGATAGATTTATTTATATTTTTTTTTTTAGAATACTTAGCTCAGTTGGAAATCAGGGCTGCAGCATTGGGAAGCCCAGGAGGGGAGTGGGGCTGAGCCTGACCCCCGTGGGTTGGCCTCTGCCGGGGCTGTCCAGCCCAGGGACTCGGCTGTGGTCCCTGCCCGTGGCACCGGGGATGCGGTCCCTGCCCGCGGGGGGATGCGGTCCCCTGCAGACTGCTGCTCTATAACAGCCCCTCTGTCCCGGCCGGTGCCTGGGGGTTGGTCAGTGCCAGGGATGGGGCAAAACTGATGGTGGTGGAAGGTTTGGACTTGGGGGATTTTCACTGACCTGTGACTGAAAAAAGAAAAAAAAAAAAAGTGTTTCAGGCTAAATGTTGTAGCCTGCACTTCTCTCCTGGCAGCCCAGCCCAGCTCAGGACCAGCCAGCAGACACCATGGTCACAGGACAAAGCATCTTCCCTAGGTCTCCCCAGCCAGGCTTGTCCATGGTGCTTTCAGAAAGCTGTTGTTGTGAATCCTACTGCGTGACAGGGGACAGAGAGGAGGTGAGCGGTGTGACTGCTGGGGCTGCGGTGGCAGAAGGCACCCGTCTGCAAAGCGGAGCAGAAGGAAGAAGCTGCTGCACAGCCTGAGCCTTCTGCTGCTTTAGGGGATGCTTCGGGCACCCGTGCTTTCCCGCTGCCTGAAACCTGTTTGTGTGTCAGCCGTTGTCCTTCCTCCCATGCCCGAGGAAGAGCAGGGCAGCGTTGCTGAGAGGAATAGAGGGGCGGGGGAATTACTGGGATTGTGCACAGCCTCCGAGCAGCTGAAGACTTTGTGCTTTGCTTTGCTTTACCCTGCAGGGTCTTGTTCCTCTCGTAAGTGCACGTACTTCTCGTAAGGTGCCTTGTGGCCTCAGGGCTTGGATGTTCTCACGTCTCCTGTTGCTGTGGTCTCCTCGAATGAGAGCAGTGAGGTTTGGGTTTGAGATACGCAGCAATGAGCGTCATCTCGTGCTCGCTGCTGCAAAGGAGTCTGTCCCAGGGGTTGCTGCAGAACCCCCAACCAGACCTCCCCCTCTTTGGTTCACGTGGCGTGCCAAATCCTCTTCTCCCCATGACGAGCGCTTGCAGACCTGCTCTGCAGAGCCCTGCGATCAGCGCCGGATGGCCCCAAATCACTCGCTCGTGCTCGCCGAGTGGTTTAATGGAAATCCAGCCAAGATCATTTTTCTGTAGCCACGGGGTACGCGGTACTACCTTAGATGGCACATCTAGTTTCTGCAGGATCCAGCGAAGCCAAGCAGCCCTCTGTCAGCTTTACGAATTTATGAGACCTTTTCGTGCCTTGGGGAGCCCAGGGCCAAGCTAACACAAGAGGAAGGGCCAGCGGATATAAATTACCATTAGCCCACACTGGCTCCATTTTACCAGCCGAGAAACCAGCCCCTGGGCTTTGTGCTCTTTGCACGGGCCACAGGTGAGCAGCGTGCGGGTCCCTGAGCGCCGGTTCCGCTTTGGGCACGTACCGGGCTAGAAGGAACGTCTGGGAAGTGTGTGTGGGAAATCTCTGCATGTGCTCTTCACGTGTCTGTGGACGTGTGCGTTTATAAAAGTGTTTAGCAGAAGCCAATACTTGATCCAGTGCAACCTTCAAGTGTTAATCATAATAAATGGGAAAAGGAAATAATTGCTGTTAATAAAGGGGGAGGTGTTGCTGCGCTGGTGGGGTGCGAGGTGCTGAGCCCCACGCGCGACCCCCTCCTCTCCCTCCCCAGCCCAAAGTCCTCCGGGGCTGCGCCCCTGCTGCTTTCGTGGCTCTTGGGGGTCAGCAGCCTCCGTTCGCCCCCCTGCCCCGGGGAGGGCTGGAGCCCCGGCGGTGGCTGCGTGGTGCCCGTCCCCGAGCAGGGACCTGTCGCTGCCCGCCGCTGCCAGCCTTCCTATCGACCCGGCGGCTCGGCAGCAAGGCCAAGCAGTGCCAGAGAGGGCTTAAACATCTTGGTAATTACACCAGCTCCCCGAAGACCGTGCTCTCTTGAACTATAGCCGTTACCCGATGATTCGTAAAGACTCTTTGGGGACTTGGAGAGGACCGTTCAGCCATAATTACCTTGGCTGCCTGCCACCGCCGGCCCGCCCTCGGGTGCCAGGGGACCGCGCGGCATCGCTCCAATTAAGCGACGGGAAAGCGCGCGGCGTTCGCTGCTCTCCCCGTGCCGAGGGGGGGAGCAAAACGCAGCCCCGGTGTGGTCGTGCCGTGGGGAGAGGGGGACCTGGAGGCTCGCTTTACCATACATGCCTATTCCCCGCTAACGAAACGCAAAGGGCGCCTTTCGCTTTTTCCCGTTTCGGGCCCATAAACCAGGCGCTGACAGAATTATTTGGCAGGGTGCGGGCGGCAGCCCGGGGCTGACTAGGTGGCCTTGCGATGCCGGGCTGTCCTGCCCCACGTCCCCCGCAGCTCCCCCGGTTACGGGAGTGAGGAGAGGGAAGGAAGGGTGCCTTGCTTTGCGACAGAGGGATATATAATTTTATCACACATTACAGCATTTTGCCCTGGCAGCTTGTCACCAGCCGGGCTGTTAAAATTCCCTTGAAAAATGAGGGATCCGTGGCAAATTACTGATTGTAGGATAGGAAAGGTAATCTGGCTACGTGTGATTGATCGCTTTGATACTGCAGCGTTCCCTGCTCTAGAAAACCCCGGCGAGAGATGCAGAGATAGCGCCGTGCCGTATTAACCGCACGAACGGCAGTCAGCAGCACGGGCACGCGGTGACGGGGGTGTTCGGAGACAGCAGCAAGACAGGCAGATGGAGCACGGTGCATCTGGGCCATGGCAGGCAGCTACGAGACCAGGGGACAGACGGGAGCTGATAGTTTTTAAGGGAGCTCCAGGAGTCGTCGGCACGTGTTGTTTGGAGCGTGAATCGCGCAGAAAGCTTGCCGGTTGCTGTGTCCCGCTGCCGAGCTGTGCTCAGGTTGTCCTCGGTCCTTCTGCTTGGGACAGGGAAGGGGATGGAGCCTTTGGCCGCTTCGCCGGTGCCCAAGTGCCGGGTGCCAGCAGGAGCCGTGCGTTGGTCCTACCCCTTCCCCAGTGCCGTGTTTTGGGGGGAGCGAGAACGGGGAATGGGGGGGGACAGGAGCTGCAGGGATTGCAATGCTTTTACCTGGGCCTTGCGTTACATCCCTCCCCACCGCGGGGAAGGGGCATCAGCAACAGAGCCAAATGAAACGGCATCAAAAGGAAGAGCAGACCTCTTGGAGATGTTGAAATAAGTCAGGAATAAAAGGCACTTGTGGAAATTCAGTGTGCTGTTTCATATATTTGACCACACCAATTCTTAATAAAAGAAAACCCGGGCTCATTACATAGAAACATCAAACCAGCCAAGATAATTATCTCTAATTAGTGCTAATTTAAAAGTGAGGTCTGTTCTATAGCTGAATTGTTGCATATTTCATTAGTTCATTAGATGCTGAGCAGACAACACAGATAAGAGAATCAGTTCATTGGGATGATACAAATTTCATCCTTCCTTCACCAGAAACAGCTTGGGGGTCCATCTTCACAGCACAAATTACATGCTGGGCCACATAGCCCAAACCAACCAACCCAGATGACTCAGTGGCTCATCCTCTGGGGAGAGTTCACGGAATAATGTCTTAACTTTGCAGAAACTGAAAAAAAAAAGAGGGAGAGAAACAAGCAATATGACAGTCAATGTTGTTATCTCGCTGTTTCTGCAAATATCCATCAATTCATTCCACGCCTCCTTCAGTGCCTGGATGGGGAAGAGAAATGTCGTGCACTTCAGATTCGTGCTCTGGCCTGGCCTCGCCATGGGAAGAAGACTTTGACCCACGTGGGTGACCCTCCAGGGTTGTGCACACCAAGGTCTGGATGAAACAGTGGGACAGGCATCCATCCTGTCTTGCCCCAGGCACTCCAAGTCTATCCGCTCTGGCCCTTTGGTTTTCATTCCCACGGCCGGTCTTCATCACCTTTTCCATCTCTTCTTCATCACCTTTTCCATCTCTTGCCAGCCCAGCTTGCACCAAAGGAGGTCCTTCCTCTGGCCACCACCGACCGCAGCCTTCAGCCATGCCTCGTGCCCTGGTGGGAAGCCCCCCAGTGCCAGGGAGGGTCTCTCCCACGGAGAGGGGATGGGCAGCCGTGAGCCCGGCTCCACGGGTTCATTTCTTCTCCGGTTCCCCTCCCCGGGGCAGGGCTTGGCAGCCACTTCTGTTACTGGGGAAACAAACAGCTGGGTTGGGAAACGTTGGATTTTCAAAGCTCTGCTCGGGCTTGCTGCGGAGCTGGATGCCGTGAGACTTGCAGTCATCCTGGAGGGATAACTCTGAGCGATACATGCAATGAGACCGAAAAAGGACCATGTAACAATGGAGGTTTCTAACTCAACGTAATAAACATTTTTTTGTTGTTTATGTAATAAACCTAAATGCCAACTCTTCCCTGAAGAGCATCTGGAGGAGACGGTGCCGTGATGCTGACGTGTTGCACATCTTCCCCTACCAGCTTCTGGTGCAGAAGCCCCCGGATTGACTCTCACGGTCTTGTACCATTTACCTCCTGCGCAATCCTGCCTGGCCCAGGGAAGCTGGGACTTATGAAGAGCAAAAATTGGCACTTAAGTGTTGGTGTGTGAGCAGGAATAAAGCATTTGACTTTCAGATCCACTTGAAGATTGCAGGAAAATAACCCTTTCCACTTGTAAACTACACAAGGGTGGGATCCTTGTGAGGCAATAAAATACCCCTTCTCATCAAACTGCAGGTTTCTAATCAGATTAACCTGACTTTATAAAGCTTTCAGCCGCAACTGCCGGTGGAGCGAGGGCCCCGCTCAATGCGAGATACTGTCCAGCAACAGGCAGGGGAGCTTTTAATCCTCGAGAAGTTGCTGAGCAGGAATACCATAACTGACGAAAGTTACTGCAGGTGTTTGAAGCTCTAATTAAAATTGAGAAAGAGAGGAAAGCTTCAAGTTCTTCGAAGGAGCAAACTTTGGAGCTTTACAGCATCTTAGAGGAGTAAGTTGAACGGGATGCAATATGCAAAGGAAGAAGCGCTGCCGTGAAGTGCAGTTGCAGGGGGTGGGTTTGGGAAATCCAGAGAGGAGACGGAGGGGAAACCCCTCCCGGCACCCTGGAGAGAAGGAACGCAGCAAACCAGCGCAGTGATGGGCAGGCGAGGTAACGACTCGATGCCGGGGGGAGGCTAATGGAATCATCCAAAAGTGCAATTTATCAGCGTGCTGCAGGACTCAGACCCAAATCCCAGCCTTGATTGTGAGGGTCCTGATACCGAAATGCTGTTTATGTTCAGAAGTGCTGCTGGAGAGTCTGGACGTGGCTCGATGGAAACAGGAGAGACCCAGGTACGGTACCCGGAAGAATCAATTAGTTAATGGCTGCCGTTACAGACAGACAAGAATTGTGGAGATTTAATGAACAGTAATTTAACTTACTGATTAATCGGAAAGGTTTCCACTCTCGCTAACACTTGCCTTGTTGAGCAGGCATCTCTTTCCTGCCCAGTCCCTGCTCTCCATCACTGCCGACTGGTGCAAAGAGCAGGAATTTGGGGAGCAGGAGCTGAGGGAACTGGCACAGTGACAGTGACTTGCCTGAGCATCCTACAACACCGTCCCGAGGGCTGCCTTGTTC
Organism: Balearica regulorum gibbericeps; assembly: GCF_011004875.1. NCBI lineage: Eukaryota > Metazoa > Chordata > Aves > Gruiformes > Gruidae > Balearica > Balearica regulorum. The sequence continues at coordinate 922,312 of NC_046194.1, read as the reverse complement.
CTTCTGCCTCTGAGCTTCCCCATCCTCCCCAACAGCTCACCCAGGAAACTGCTGCCTCCCCCGCAGAGGTCTGCTTTACAGCACTGCCCCGTCTCGCACCGGGTCTCGCCTCCACCCTCCTTCTAGGAGCCCTCCAGCAGCTCATGAAGCACAGCTCTAACATGCTCCCTCGTCTTCACTCTGTGAGAAGATTCACATGTACCAAAGCACTTGATTTCACGTAATTTTACTTTAAACCTGTGTATTCTGGGGATGTAATGAGAGAAGCTGCACTCCAAGAAGTCACCACTGGTGCCCCCCCAGAGGACACAGCCCTGCCCAGCGGGTTGACAGCAAAGCCAGTAGCAAACCCCAGGATTTGGGCCTCTGGAGTTTGCAACTCTACTATAAAAAAGACAACCTCAAAGATAGTTCAGATCCGGCTGATGCTCTGCCCTACCCGAAGACACCCGTGGCTCCCCGGTCCCCATGCTGCTGTTCTTCATCCAGGCAGTCCTGCTCCCCCCGGGGTACGGTACGGGCCCCCTGCGCGCCCCCTCGCTCTGTGTCTCCATCAGCTGTCACCAGAAGCAATGTTTAGATTTCATGCTCAATATTCTTGATGCAAGTCGAACATCAAAACCTCAGCAGGGTGCCTGGGAAAATCTAAGTGAGAATATCAGAGGAATCTGTTTCTACAAAGCAAAAGAAATCAACAAAGGCTGTACTTGGGGATTTTTTCTTTTTTATCCTGGACCATACACAGAAATAATAAGTTTAGACTTGGGGTTTTTTTATTATTATCACCTTTCCTGATATCAATCTCTCCTTTTCATTATAATAAATATTGATTTGTGCTGTTAGAAAACAACAACTTCTATCTGCTGCTTATCTTTCCGCAGGCGCAGCAGTGGGGACGTGGACGGCAGGATTCACCGTCCCCGGGAGCACCCGCTTTGCTGCATCCCCACCACCCCTCCGGCGGCACTGGAGGGCCAGAGGGCCGGGAGGTTTAGGAGAGCTTAAGTTGTGTGTTTGGGTTCGTCTGTATGGAGCTGGGCTGCTGAATCACGGCTGTGATCCTGTGGATCTGGAGGGATGGTTAAACCCCCCCAGAGTATTGCTTCCTCCCTTCGCTCTCCTGCCACGAGGCAGGACAAACGCCTTTATAAACTGCTGATGACGGGTTTTCTTGTCGGTGAACATTTTCCTTCTCCAAGGCATCTTTGGGGCAATGGCCTCGTTCCTTTGGTGTGTCTGTATAGATCCCGGCACGGCTCTTGTGCCACGTTAATTATCTGCCACGTGGAATTTGTTTTGTGCCAGCAGAAGTGCGCTCAAGTTAGTATAAGAAGTGAAATAAAAATAGCTCCTGTCCCCAGAAGAGCTCTCCGGTTATACAAGACGGATAAAAACCCGGAGCAGAGGGAAGGATAACGCCAGGGGCTGGTTTGTGAAGTCAGCCCTCTGTCAGCATCCCAGCACAAGTTCAGCTGTAACACGGGTGTAGCTTTGGAAAAGGGGACAGTTGGGAGAGCCTGGAGAGAAGAGCGTTGGTGGGGAGGAAAGCATCACGCGGCTGGGAGGAGGAGGAGGAGGAGGAGGAGGAGGAGCTGTGTATCACTGAGCACTGGGCTCCATCTGCAGCCAGGAGGAACCTGTGCCCTGGTCCCGCGGGAGAGCCGAGGCACGGCTGGTCACCGTCCTGCCGCCCCCCACGCAAGCACCCGCAGAGCTGGTTTTAACCGGGACACCGCGGGGGAGGACCCCCCCCATCACCAGGAGAATGCAGAGTGTGTTCTAATGCAGAAAATGCAGCTCCAGCCCAGCAAACCCCTGCGCTGCCTTCGCCGGAGGCCGGGGAGGAGGGAGAGCGAAGAGGGGATTTCTGGCAGTGCAAAGATTTCCAGTTTTGGCTTGGCATGAGAAAAGCGTTTACCCTCACACCTCAGTGCTTCCAGACTTAACCATGAGCACAGCCAAAATCATTTTCATGAGATACCGACAAGATTTACATGAATAACAATGTTTTCTTCAAATCCAAGGAGGCTTTTTTAAAGCCGGAGCCTCAGTTCAGAGCACCTGCCAGCCTCAGAGCAACCCACAGGCAATTTCTGCTGGGGAACAACCAACAACCCTACTTGTTTCATTATCTGTCTCTGCCCTTAGGCGCTCTCAGGCTACACCTGAGCCTGGGGGGCCACAGGGAAAAAATTGTGTTGCATTTAAAAAAAAAAAGTGATTTTTATCAGAAAGCTTTTGTTTATCAGCTTTATTAAAGTGCCATCTCCCAGAGTCATGGGACCATGAGTTAATCTCAGCTTTCAATTCACTAAAAATACACGTTTCTCACCATTAGAGCTGAGAAGTTAGCTGAAATGAGGAGAACCCGGCAATGTTTTTTTGCTTCCCAGGCCCATGCTTGGGGGAGGCTGGCTTTGGAGACCTTGCAGCCCATGGTACGAAGTTAGGCAATTGGCTTTTATTCCCAAGAAAGCTTTTGGGGGCTGTGCTGGGTGGGAGCTCGTGCTTGTCCTGCAGGCCCCAAAGGAGGGCATCACCCCGTGCCCCGGCTCGGGCAGCGCCAGCCCTCGGTGGCCGCAGGACGAGCTCCCGGCAGCCTGGGCAGAGCGGACCGGGCTGTTAACGAAGTTAATTGGAGGTGTTTTTTCCCCCTGAAAGGAACTCTCTGTCGATGCATCTGACCAGGCGTCCCAGCAGGGAAGGCAGCCCCGTCCCGGGGCCCCCAGCCCAGCCCCTCGCCTCCCGGCCCGGCGCGGGAGCAGGATTTGTAAGCTGTTGACACGGACATCCTGCGTAGGCGAGGGAGGCTTTTCTATCGGCGAGCAGACACCTCCAGCAGACGCTTTCACTAACAGATTTATTATTGCTGGTGAGGAAAACGAAACCATGTGGAGCCGGTGTGCAGAGCCCAAGGAAGAAGCTGGGCACTTGGAGGCAGACGGGAATTTCCTGAAAGGTGAATATGGCAGAGCATTAAAAGATAAATAAATAAAAAAGCCTGGCTTTATTCCTCTGTCTCAGCTGTGCTTCAGCTTGCCCCAAAGCCCGGATAACACAGGAGCCTAAGAGCTGCCGTAAAGGGCCAGCCCGGAGCTCCTCTTGGTCTAAACACCTATCCCTCCCAGCGCCCGCTACCAGCTGCGGCAGGAAAGGCCCGAGACGACCCATAAAGAACATTGATGGGGCAGCCTGCACAGATGAGAGATTTCTACCCAGCTCCAGGGAGCTGGAGGATGCTTTAGGAGCTGAGGCGGGAAGGTTTATCTCCCCATATTTTTCTTCTGTTTGCCTCACCGGCAGTAATACGAGTGTTCCTGCTGAATCCATAGCACGACTATTCATAAGTGCCGTTATGGCTTTTTATCTCTGAACCGTTCTCGCCTGGAAGCTGCAGAGAAGCCGGATCTCACCTCGGCTCACCTTCCTGCAGCAAAACGGGGGGCCAAGACCCCAGCAGGTCCCCGGCCAAAGGACCCCCCGTCCCACCAAGCCTCCCCGGCGATGCAGACGGCTGGCCAGGGCACGGCCGCGGCCAGGAGGGTGGGCATGCCCCGTGCCCGGGTCTGAGCCTTGCAAACAGATGCTGGCTCAGCAAAGAGGAGAGCTGCCTCGTGAATTCCCCATAGCGATGGAATTTTTCCTGTGCATACTTCTCCCTGTGATCATCTCTGCTCTCGCTGCCTCTTCCCTGCCTGCCACATTGAGCCCAGATGTCTCCTTTAAAGGGGAACTGCAAAGTTTTGTTTAAAATAACACTATTTAAAAAAAAAAAACAACCCTTCCAAGATCCCCAGCAATTAATCAACTCTACGTGCAGGCTCCAAACTTGCAAACACATCTGAAAGCAAACTACTTGAAGTTTAGCTTCCCCCACGCTCACCTGCCAAGCCCCAGCATTACAATTTCACGTATTCCCTGCCAGAAGCTGATTGTGCCTCCGCGGAAAGCAGTGAGTCAGAGCCGTGTCCTAGCCCAGGCACGGCTCCAAGTAGATGCAGAGGGAGGATTGCAAGGCGGGGGCTAGTCTGGTCCTGCATTCCTTCGGCACGGAGCTTTAGATGCTTAATTGAGAAAACGGCGAGAGCTGAACGTCGGGAGTGGCATAACCAGAGCCCTGCTTGCAAACCGCCGCTGTGCTTGACCGCAGGATGAATGTTAGGTCCGAACAACGAGAACTGGGTCTTTTTCCCTTATGTATCCCTAAGTCTGACGAGAAGTGGCCAAGGCAGGCGGGGGATCCGTGAGCTGGTCTGCAGTTACCAGCCAGCTCACCATTCCGCTCTTGTCCTACCATTACTCTGGAGCAGCCCCGGTCTGCCAAGGGACTGCTCTGCCTCTCGTGCGTCCTCCCTAAAACCAGCCCTGCACACGCCGTGGGAGACAGCAGAGACCTGCGGCTCCCCAGTGCCCGGGTCCTGCAGGGCTGCCCCAGCATCCTGGTAGGCAAGAGGTGCTTTGCTCCTCATCCTCGTCCCCAAGGGCGAAGGCCTGGGCTCACCGGCTGCGGCCCCATCTCAGCCCAGGACGGCTTCTCAAGCCCTGAATCTCTAAACAACTCCCCTCCTCCCCTGACCCACTCCCCACCCCCCTGCCCTAAGTTTTAATTTATCAGGAGAATTATTAAAACAGCCATTTCTCAGCTGTCTAACGTTTCAAACCCCTGCTCTCATTCATCTGATAAATATTTACAGAGCTTGACATAGTCTTCAGCTCATTCCCTCCTGCGCCAAACAATTCCAAACACTCGCTTCCCTTCTCCCGCGGCTCACGGAGCAGGGCTGCCCGCCCCGGCACGGCCAGACCCACGTGCCCCTGCCTGCACCCCTCCGCAGGGGCTTGACAAGGGGGCAATCACCCATCCCTCCTTCGGACCTGCCTCCTCTCCCTCTGCATGGGCTGCCAGGGCTGCAGGGGTGCCGGTCGCTTGTAGCCCCGCTTCCCCGCACGGAGCACGTTCCCTCCAAAGCAAGTCCCCGTGCCTGGGCCAGCACTGGCCGCTCTGACCCCGTCCAACCCCATCGGCATCACCAGATTCGCACCATCCACCCGTCCCTGCCAAAGCCGTCGCCCCGACTCGTCTGTGCCGCATCCTCCTCGGCACCGCCGGCTCCGCGGGGTCACCGCCGAGGGGGACATTTGCTCGTGGCTGGTCTGTGTCGCAGCCGGTTCCCCGGGGAGCACGAAGCGCTGCCAGCAAGCGGGCACGCACGCCGACACCCGCAGGCGCTGGCACAGGCGTTGTGAGGATGCTGAGCTTAGCGTGTGAGCCTCCGAGCTGCCCGGCTGTTTGCGCAGCAGAGGTGTCACACCGCGACAGCCGTCACCCGCTCGGCTCCGTGTGAGTTTTCATCTCACCACACGGGAGCTGCACCCCACTGGGGACAGCAGCAGTCTGCGTGAACCCCGGTCCAGGGGGGAGCGATGCCCCCCAGGGAGCGTTCGCACCAGCCTGCCCAGCATCTCCGCACGCCAGAGCGGGCTCCCCATGCCCAGGCTCCCCATGCCCAGGCTCCCCGTGTCCGGGATCCCCATGTCCGGGATCCCCATGTCCGTGCTCCCCATGTCCGTGCTCCCCATGCCGCAGCCCGGCTGCTGGTGCCCGCGGGGCAGAGACCTGCCCTCCCACCTGCCCTAGCGCAAGGAAACCAAACTCATCCCTTCGCCTTTTAGGATGGGGGGGGTCCCAGCCTGACTCCGCTGCAGCCTGTCAGTCCCCTCAGCAGTGCTGCAGGTGCCAGGATAAACTGGTGGGACCGTTTCTTCATCAAGCCTGTTTTTGTCTAAATACAGGATTTCATCAGAAGTGAGCACTCTTGTGGAGGCGCATTGATTTCGATGCCATTTTCAACAGGTTAGGTCAAGGATTCTGCCGTCACCTCTGAGCGGAGAGAGGGAGGCAGATGCTCACAAATCAAACCCCCAATTCTTCTGATTTGGAAATGGACGTTTCAACACCATCCCATTCTGCCAGACCTTACAGGAGGTCAGATTTTGTTCCCAGCAGAAAAAACAATCAATTTCAAGCTGTTGAAATTGTTGAGAGGCAGAATTGCCATCCCCTGCCAGTTTGCTCATAACACAATAATTTCTTTCCACGTATTTTTTGGGTTAGAGAGATGAAATCTCTTCTGCTGCTGCTTCTCAAAATGTTTTCAGAGGGCCACATCTCAGGTGGGAAGTGCTGCGTGGTTGCTCAAGGAGCCTGAGGTCCCCGACGAGGGGAACATCTCCTTCAAGCTGCACAACAGATTTCTCAGGCAGGCACAAAAATCCTGCAAGACTCCTAACAAAGCAATCAGCTGGTTTTAAAAAAATGCTCTCAATTTTTAGCAAGGGGTTTTGGTGTTTTTCTTGCAAGCAGGTTGGCTGAAATTCCACTCCTCCTTTCATTCCTGGGACTGTGCAGTGACGTCTCTGCAGAATTAGCAATAAATTTTTTCCAGCACTGACAAGCGGCTGGAACTGCACCAGGGGCTGGGACCTGCCAAGCTGCCGGTGGAATACCTGCTCCGAGCACGGGGCCAGCCCAGGCAGGAGGCAGCACCCGGGCTCTGGGCTGGGCACCTCGCAGGCATCGTCCCGTGCGAGCCCCGGGGAGAGAGAACAGGGGTGGAGGAACAGGTCCTTCATCCCATACACTCTCCTCTGCAAACGTTTGGTGGGGCTAGCTGGCCAACACGGCCATCCTCCCGCACGCTGAACCCACGCAGCTGCCGTCAGATGCACGGCCATCAGCTCATCCGGGGGATCCGCCATCAGCTCATCCATAGCATCCGCCTTCAGTTCATCCGGAGGATTTCCCAGCCATACACCAACGCTCTTTCCAGTGGGTTAGGGAAAAAAAGGAAGGAGAAGGAGAAAGAGAAGGAGAAGGGGAAAAGGGGGAAAAGGGAAAAAGGGGAAAAGTAAAAGAGGGAAAAAAGGAAAAAAAAAAAAGGAGAGACCACCTTCTTTGAGCATCTCTTTTTCCACATGCATCTACCCAAAAGTCAGTCAACCTGCAGCAGCAGTAAGGTTGTGACAGCTGGTGCAGGAGACAAAGTGCATTTACATGAGGATTTTTTTTTTAAAATGCTGGAGGCTTCAGGAGTTTGTGTTTCACTGACCAGCCCAGAGCACCAGAGTCCAAAACCCTTGAGATGCGCTGGGGGTCTTGCCGGCGGTGCTCCGAGGGACTCTCCCAGCTGGGCGCAGGACAGGGCTCTTGGACTACATCTTCCAGACTTCTGAACGGGAAGTTGGGCTGGATTTTTTTCCAGGCATTCATGCGTGGTGAATTGTTAGCTGCAAACCTTAAATTCTCTGCCTTCCCTTACAATAACTAAATAAATGCCACATGCTGGCAGTTCCCCACAGCCTGGGCATGACGTGTGTGTTCGTTACAGATTGTCTGGTACTTCTAAGTCCCTGAAAGACAGGGAATGTCGAGGGAACCCGTGACGTTTCACCCAATTTCAGGAATGTCTCCTGTTACTAGAAAAGCAGAGCATTTTTCACAGGAAAGGATTTCCATTTTGGGGTCAGCCTTAGCTGCGCCCATTTCCAGGGGGAAGGCTGGTGCAGGGCGCCCACAAGCCCCCCATGCTCCCCCAATGCGGGGCTGGTTTTAGCCCTTCTTGCACCCCCCCCAGTCCTCTCCCTCTGCTTCCTTTCATCCCACATACAATTTTTCTGGCTGAATTAAAATCCCCCTGCACCCTTCGTCCACCCGCCGCCCCCCCACCCAGCCTGCCTGCCCCCCCAGCCCCGGCTGCGGGACCCCAGTACCCGGCTGGTGAGGGGGAGCCCATCTGTGGGGAGTGGGAGCTCATCTGGGGCCAGTGGTGGGAAAATTAAAAATTAATATATTTGTGACCAGGAGCGGAGCTCTGACCTCATAATAAGGGGATTAGAGGCGCTTCCCGGCGGATACGGGGGGGCCGGGGCGCTCGGTGGGGCAGCACTGCCCTCCTGCTGCGTGCCCCCCCCCAGGGGCTGCCTGGCTTGCAGGGCTGGGGGTGGTTTGTTGCTGCTAGAGAAACCTGGGTTTGCTTTTAACGGGGCATTGCAGAGCCCTGGCACGGCCCCACGCCTTGCTGGGGCGCAGCTCTGCCCGGGGGGGGCTTCGCACCGCAGCCGCGCTCCCCCCGCTCTTCTCTGCCGCTGAGATCCCCTTGCCCGCGCGGAGATGCCGATGCCGGGCTGCCTGCCCGTCCGCACACAGCACCCTCCGGGCGTCCCAGCCCCGACCCGCAGTCACCGACCGCGCTGTCTGCCGCACAGAGAACACAAGTGGGGAGCTGCACCCCCTCCGTGGCCTTGACCTGCATTCCTGCCTTGTCGCCATCGCTCTCCCTCCGTCCCCAGTACCTCCAGCACACGGAGCACTCGGCCGTGATATGACACAGTGCTAAAGGGATGTCTGTTGAAATGTGGCTTGGATGAGAACGGTAAAGCCGTATATCAGCATCTCAGCAGCCTTTCCACCCGCCTGGCAAGGTCAAAGCTTCGCCAGCAGCCAGCGTGTTTGCATTGCTCCTCTCCTTCGCCCGGTGTTTCCCTGGGGTTTGCTCTGCTTCCCCTCCCAGAGCTTCTGCCGGGGCACGGGGTTTTCGTCCTTCGCGGCTACTTCTGCCCCCCGATATCTGCTTGCTTCTGCAGGCGAGGGAGAAGGCAAGAGAAGCTGGAGGATTCATTTGTTAGACCTCACGCCGAAGCCAAAACCCACGACCTGGCCAGGTCAGAGGAGCAAACCGTGTCTCAGCTCAGCCCAGGCAGCCCCAGGAGCCCCGCTGGGCTGGGGGCAGAGTCCCCGCTCCGCAGCCCCCGGCCCCGGGCAGCCTTCGCCCGGAGGTTTGCACAAACCTGCCTCCTCGCTGCCGGCGTCTCCTGCAGGCTTCACTCCAAGGCGCGTTGTCCAACACCAGCCCCTGTCATTCCCCCACTGTAATTAACTGCAAGTAACACACGTAACCCGCTCGCTTACACTTACATCCCTCACACTTATGGCTGTCTGCTTGAAAGGCTTGCTTAGCCATGTGATTGACAGCGAACAAGACAACTGTGGAAACAAAGCCATCAATTGACACATACAGTTTTTAACTGCAGATTGGTATTTGCAGCACTAAAGTGATGTCTCATTACTCTGCTGTAGTGATCTTGTTAAATGCCAATTTAAACCCTGATCACAAAAGAGTGGAGTGCAAGATTCCAGCCTGAGGAGCGATGTATTGCAGGAAAGAAATCTGCAGTCTGCCCTCTACTCCTTGAGCGCAATGCCACGGAGAGAAATGAAAAAGGCCTTTTTTATCTTCTCACCTACCCTCCATGGGCCAATACAGGCCCCTGCGTTAACCTCCAGGGCTTCCTCCAGTCTAATTTAAATGGCTCAGGGTTTCCCTCACTCCCCTTAGGATACTGTTCTGAAGTCTACGGAGTTGCTCTGCTCTGTGAAGTTTCCCTGGGAGTCAACCTAAATACTTAATTTCTTCCCCCCTTTGTCCTAATTAAAGCTAGCAAAATAATGAGAACATTATTTACAAATTATTCAAAGCTAAGCTTTGCGCACAAAAATTCTGCGCGGATGGAGCGCGTTTGTGGGGAGCGCGTGCGTGCCACGCACGTTATACATGACACCGGCATCGATGTATTATTCAGCTGGCCCTGTTCGAGGACCTTCCCAAACCTTTCTGTGCTTGCACCCTTCCAGCCCTTAGACAAACCCCCAGAGACGCCTGCTCAGCCCTCCGGAGGCTTGCCCATCGGCTTGCCCACCGCGTCCCCGCGGGGCTGATGCTCCAGGGTACCACCCCGGCCAGCCGCGGGACGCACGAGCTCCTTTTCCACGCACAAAGCAGAGGTCTTGTGCAGAGCTGGTCTGTCCCGGCACGTGTCCGGAGCTCTGTCCCGTCTGCTGCTCACGCCGGCAGTGCTCCCCGGGGCGCAGGGTCCCTGCCTGCCTGGCAGCCCACCACGACACCGCGCAGCAGCAGGCTGCCGGTGCGGGCAGAGCCGTAACGCCGCAGGGAGCAGCGCCTCTGTCCAGAGGGTAATTTTGTCCCTGTCCTGGAAAAACGCCTGCAGAAGAGGACCGAGCAGGATATGAATGCGTTGCAATCCACCATGTGCTGCCCTTGAGCGGAGAGGGTCTGTGGAGACTTCGGTCATAAGCCCCTCTTTCAAAGGGTTTTATTACATACTTAGTCATAAAACTTTGCCTGGGGCTGACTTGGCAAACAGGGCCTCGGCCCGGAAGCTAAACCTTTTTCATTTTTTAATAACGTTTCATGAAAATCCATTTGGCCCTTTGTAACTCGGACAGGTGGGAAAACAATAGAGCTTTCTACTTCCAGCCCCTCTCGCCGGCCGGGCCGCTCGCCCAGCGGGCTGCTCCACGCGTACAGGGACCCCCGTGCAGCCGCAGGCGACGGCGTCACCGATGGTGTAACTGTGCTGGCTCCAGTTTGGCAAAGCCCCCCGGCAGTGAGAAGGATGTGAGAGCCACATCCCGATCCCCTGTCAGTCTGCTGGGAGTTCGGTGGTGTTTATCCAACCTGGAGCTGGGTGTGCGGGGCGGGATGGCTGCCACCAGCCCAGGCGCTTCCCGCACCGCCTCGCCGCAGGACCCGAGCTCCCGGCACCTCCAGCACCCGCAAAGCCCCGTCCGTGCCGCTGCACCGCCCCGTGCTCGTCCCCTGGCCAGGTACCCACGTTCCCCCCCAGCTGCCCCCTCCGAGCCCT